>NW_027172753.1:0-600000 GCF_018151085.1 Drosophila tropicalis | reverse complement strand
TTTTTGTTATTTTTTTCCTCTACAAAGTTGCCACCTTGTCGAATAAAATGTCATCGCCTTCTTTGCTTTGTCTATGTAATTCGCATTGTTTTATGCAGTTTTTTCTTATTCGATATTTTGGTTTTTTGATTGCATGAATAAGATTCTAAATTATTGCATAGCAACTGCACACAGCCGTACTGTAAATGCATTTTGTACGTGCGGAGTCAGTCCGAATCGTCGGCGGCGACCACATAAAGAACAGACGGAGGCAATAAAGACGATGACGACGGCAACGACGACGACGACAACAAACGAAAGAGCAAATAAAGAAATCCAACAAAATGTGCTGGTTTCGTGCTAAAAACCGTTGCCCTTAGGTGTGAGTCGGTCGGGTGGGCAAGCAGTGTTTGTAGAGGGTGGAACTGTTGTAGGAAAAACATTTTTTTTCTATTTCTTTCATGCTATGTTCTATCTTGAAACTACTAAAAACGTCTTCTTTATCTATGTCGGTACTTGTATGTAGATGTGGTAATCGATAACAATTTGGGAACTAAAAGACCTTGCTACATTTAACCTTTGTATGTACATTGGTAAATGTTTTAAAATGTCTCTATGCATATGCATTACATGTGTTTTTTTTTTCTGTTTAAAAATTAACAACAAAAGTGTATAAATAAAACTGGTTTTGTAAGGGAATGGGGCGGAAAAAACAGTTGATAATACGGTTTTAACTATCTGGCAACACACTTTATTAAGGATGAGTAATAAGGCGATATTTTTAAATTCGAAAAATGATAATTAATCAAGGTGCATATCGTAAAAAAAAAACTTAGAATAATAGATGTTAGAGTTGAGTTTTCTTTGACATTATTTAATACTACTAAACTACTGTCAAGTAATAATTATTATCTATATAACTAAACTATATGAATTATATTCGGTTCAGGTAAACCCAATTTTGTTACAATGTGACCTGTGACTTGTCACTGTTATTGCTCATCTCTAGCTCATGAGCAGTACGGCAACGTTTCGTGCAGCTGCCGCCCGCTTGGGTTGCAATTCGCTGCCTGCAGCAGCTGCAACCTCAAACCCAATAAATTTTGTTAGTTTTGATATAAAACAAAACTTAACTCAAACTTAATACTTGTGATACATACAGAATGCTGCAAAATTGTAAAAGCCAAAATATACAAAGGCCAAATTGGAATTGCATAACCTAATAACATACACACTGGCATACACACATGTAAAAAGGATATAGAACATTTTTTTTTCCGAAGAACCAAAATTGCGGTATAAATTGAAATATATTTATAAAATAAGTTTTCCACAGAAAAATAAATAAATACAAATTTCCCTTTTTCTCTCCCTCTTTTTTTCCTTTTAACTATCGTGTTGTGGTATTTACCTTGTAGCTAATTTGCTATTGAAGGTATGCAACCGCGACAGTCGGACAAGCCCAGCGCTAGCAGCAAACCAGCAACAGCAACAACAGCAGCAACAACAACTACTCCAACAACAACTGATCTGCGTCCCAAAGTAAAAGTCATCAAAAGCAAACGTCCACTTTGTCATTTTAAATTCTACTTGGATATTTGTGATCATCAGTTAGCGAAACGTGTAGAACAGGATATCAAATCTCTGGGGGGACAATTGGAATTTTTCTTAAGTGATAATATAACCCACTTTATAACTGATAAGCCGCAACTCCAGCAGGCACAACAACAACAACAGGGTCAGACCCCACAACCACACACTCCCTTGACGCCAAATCAATCGCCTCTTCATCAACAACAACTACAACAAGATGAGGTACGAAAGACTCGTCAATCACGGGCTGATGCTATTTTAAGTCGCGTTAGAAGGCAAACATCGGTCGGAGGAGGATCAGCAGCAGGAACAGGAGGAGTCGGTATAGCTTCATCTGGTTCACCGGTAACACGTTCATATATTGTTTGGCAAACAGATTATGCCCAGCGTTTCTTTAAACGCATACAAACTGAGTTAAAAGCCTATTTAGAGGGAGCAGGAGCAGCTGGAGGATCGGGATCAGGAACAGCAGCCGCTGGATCAATACATCTAAAGGGGCAATTTGTTAAAATTGAATCAATTAAACGAAACTATAGGCCATATTATCATTTGATAAAACAACCCGAAGATTGGCCCAAATTGCAATTAGATAGTGAAGACGGAGCCTTTCGTTTACAGGAGAAACGCAGTAGATCGAAATCACTTCAAAGCGGCATGACCACACGCAAGTCTACAGAAGATCAGCAACAACAACAACAAAATAACAAAGCTGCCGGTGCTGGTGCAGAAATTATAAAAAAGAAGCCACAGGAGGAGAATATTATAAAGGAAAAGGAATCGAGCGATAAACAGTGTGGAGTCTGTGAGATTTGTAAATTGGAATACGATACATTGAGCTTACATTTACAGAGCAAGGATCACGAATTGTTTGCCAAGAATCCAGAGAACTTCCTTGCCTTGGATAGTCTTATACAAACCTCGGCGAATGTTAAGGAATTTTTATTAGAATTAAACGATTTAAATGAAATGGAAGAGCAACTAAATAGCAGCAGTGGCAGCAAATCCTCGCCAGCATTGAGAGAGAAATCAAAAAGGATAACAAAGGGTAAACATTCCTCGGAAAAGTTTGCCTCACCGCCAGCAACCAAACAAAACAACTCACCTGCCTTGGTGGCCAGCAGCCTCAATGGAGGAGGAACAGCAGCGGCAGTAGCCGCCACAGCCACAACCACGCCCAGTCGACGCTCTAAAGTAGTAGTACAAAACTCAGGCCTATCGCCACCCATACGAGCCATGTTGCCTCCTTCATCTCTATACAAAGTGGTAGAAACGATACCCAGAGATGATTGCAGCAATACAACACCCTTGAGACGGGGACGAACGGCTAATAATCAAAATGTAGATTCACCATCCCTAATAGTGAAATTCCAAAAGGTTCGCCAATCCGAGTTGCAACGGCTGAATGGTGAGGCGGAGAATTTCATGTTCCCCCGGACAACTGCAGCAGCAGCAGTAGCATCGGCCACCACCAGAAGAAAAAGTTCTAGTGAACTGGCCACGGATATAGATCGTCAGACTACATCAGATATACGAGGTAGACATAGCATATCATCGGCGAGTTTAGATACCACCAGCACAAGCGAGGCTGATATCGCAAGTGGTGGAGCCGGAGCAGGAGCAGTAATACCAACAGCAACTGCATCGTCAGCGGGAGGACGGGCCCAATTAGTAGCTAGAAGAAGAAAATTGGGTAATCAGCCACAGCAACACCAGCGCTTTCCAAAAACCCCCATCCAGCCAGAATCGGAACTAAAGCAAGAACAACAACAACAGCAAGAAGATTTGCTGGTGGTGGCCACTAGGAAAAGTAGTCGTATGGCCACTGCCATAGTGACTGCAGCCACCACTAGCAATCAATTGCAATTGCGTCAAACGAACACTAGAAAAACCAAACTGGAGGATAGGATGGGGGATAATAATAGTAGTATACAAACTCCGACTAAGACTAAGAACAGAAGGGAAGTAAATAAGAAGCGAAAGGCTGAAGAAGAAAAGCAGGCGACGGCGGCTGCGGCAGCGGCTGATATTGGGGACAATGAGGAAGAACCCGCTCTTGACGAGGAGGAGGATGACGAAGTGGAAGAGCAGGAGGATGAGGAGTCTAGTTGTTGTCCCTCATCGGGCAGTGACGAGGATTATGTAGCCAATCGCCGTCGCCGAGGACGACAAACTAAACAAAGCAAAGCTGCTGCCCGGCGTCAATCTCGTTTAACCATAAATCGTAATAGTTTAGCTAACAAATCATCATTGAATCCCAACAATACAATCAATCAAGATCAAATATTTGATTGTTCCAAAAGCGAGAGACTTACCAAAATGCGTTATACTTTCGAATCCTTGCCCACGGGTGAGCTGTGGCATAGAGTCTTTAATCGTCAGGATAGGGGAGAAGAGGAATATTATACGTATTACGGATCCACACGATATCGTAAATTGCCCTACGAAATGGGACCCATACCCATGATGAAAACAACACAATTAGGCAAACATAAATGTCGTCTTTGTCCTCCAGAAGCCGAAGCTGAACCCGAGGAAGAAGTTCTGGACAAGCAACATGAGGATATAAGAGATCAAAGAAAGCAAACGCTCAAATTGAAAAAAGATGATGTCGAGACAATAGTGAAAAGGGAACATTTAGATGAACTGCCAACCGCCTCCACCATCAATGCGACCATCACTTCCACCTCATCCTCCTCATCTCTGTACAAGCACAAGAAGTTGCATTTACTGCAAAGATATCAGCAGGAGCAACTGCAGCAACAGCAACAACAACAGCAATGTGATAGCAAGGCCAGCACTCCGGAGCTCTTGGAACGTGAATTTGGCTCACTGGGACCCCTGGGGGCCATCAGTCGAGTGAATCGAGTACGCAGCTCATCCAGTTCCAGTTGCAGTAATAGTCAAAAGAGTGTCAATACTTGCCGTAATAAGCAATTGGCACGTTTAACCGAACTGCCGCCACGTAAATCTCCAAGAGAACATGCCTCCACTTTGGCTCTGGTCAGTTGTATTATACGCCAACGGCAGGATTCTCAGAATAGTAAAACAAATTCAGAAGCGGAAGATCCTCCACCGCCTCCAATTAAAATGAAGACTCCTCCTCCACGGGGATCGGGGTCCATTAAAAAGGAACCCGATATAGTTGATGTCGTTGTGGCCTCCAGTCCGCGTACTACTCGCTCTCAGGCAGCCACACCCATTGAAGAGTTGCGTTTTGCAACCGAAATTAGTGAGACGGTCAAACGTATGAGACGTGGACAAAACAAATATGATCATTCCCCGCCAGCACCAGCAACAGCTCCACCACTTGCCAGGCAACAGAGGCCAAATAATAATTGTTATTCCCGACGTCTACAGTTTAGTTCCGCCTCCGTTGCCACCACTAATTCAGCAAGACGACGTCCTCCGAGATCGTCGGCTGCTGCTGCTGCTGCTAGATCATCGCAGTCAACGAATCATTTGTCCTATGGTATGGGTATACGAAAATTGCCAAGCAAAAAGGGTTTACTCGAATATGAAATGGAACCATGTGCCATGAAGGCATTAGATGCATCTATGCAATATCGTAGTCCTCATCTGATGGCTTGGCAAATTGATAAATATCTGGAATTGGTGGGCAAAGAATACGACTTCAACGACAATGGCAATGAGGATGAAGTGGAAAGTCAAGAGTCCAGGCAGGAGGAGGTAGTGACGCCACCGCCAACGGATTGTAATTTTACCAGCGAATTTGATTTGTGTGATTTACTCCAAGGCGGCAGCGCCGGCAGTGGAGATGATGATCCAGACTCCTCATCCGCAGTTCCAATGGGTGGCGGCAGTCGTCGGCTAAGCTCCACATTTAGTCTATACAGTAGTTATTATCGTAAACGTAAAAGTCTAAAATCGAATCGCACGGGTTGGCCAAAAGCCCAAAGAAGAAGACACGGCGGAGGAGGGTCACGTCATCTGGCAGCCAGCGATCAACGTATTTGCTTTAAAGAAATGGGTCTCAATGAAATAAGTACAGCAGTTGTGGTCAAGCAAGAGCCGCTGGAAGCGCCGCCCTCCCAGACTACAGAAACCACTAATGCCGAAGAAGTTGAAGTCGAAAGATCTACGGGAGATGCTGTTGTAATGACTCCACCTGCTACTGATGTAGAACCAATTGAGGCGGAAAGTTTGCCAGATGCCGGAGATGACGATGATGCAGATGATGATGAGGATGAAGACGATGACGACGACGAGGAGGAGGCAGATGAAGAAGCTGAGATTGAAGCTACTGATGCTGATGTCGAAGAAGAGGAGGAGGAGGAGGAAGATGTCTACGAAGATGCCTTTGAAGAGCCTTCCAGAGATTTAGTAACCCCTCCACCCAAAGAGCAACAGAAAATGCTAAATGTCGACGAGGAACCACCACAAAAGCGATCGAAATTAAATTCATCGTCGACCACAACAACTCCGACAAATGCCAATACCGCCACAACACCCACAAAACCCGATTCGGGCAAGAAACTATTGCTCACCCTGCACAATGGCCAACGTCTGACCTCCACACCAAGTTCAACCCACCATCATCCGCAACCACAGCAGCCGCAACAACAACAGCGACTCAATGGCAGTTTGGGTAGTTGCATTTCACCTAGCGAAAAATTGGGTGATAATTCCGATATATTCACCGTTTCTTCGGATGGCCTGGATACTGATCTCGATTTAAGTAATCATCAAGCGGATTGCCCACATCAGCAACAGCAGACCACGTCGCCGCCGAAGCGTAAATTTGATATCTCCAAGTATGCACCACCCAACAATGGAAAGGCGGCCAGCAGTTGTGCCGCTGAGGCGGCAACCGCCGCTGTCAAATCTTTGGCCATCTCCCAGTTTCTCAAGAAGGAGGTTCGTGTCACCTGCCGTCGTCTTAGAGCGCCCTTTCGACGCTTTCGTTATCGCCGCTAAGCACCTTCATCATTATCAACATTATCTTCATCCACCAAGTCACCATCATCATCATCATCTCATTTATATGTACATACATACATACATATGTGGAATGTAAAAAAAATGATATAGACTTTAGGATCTTCACCCTTCCCTCCACACCAATGGACACATTTGTGTTTAGCTTAAATTTAACAACAGAAAAATCAAGAAATATAATACGTACATAAGCCTTAGTTTATATCTTAGTTTAGCATCAATTTCCATCTCTAACACAAGAAAAAAACAAAGATGAAAACCAAGTAAAATTTTTTTCTTTGGTATTCATCCTTCAGACAATTCCAAAAAGATAAAAACAAAAACAACTAATTCAATCAATCCAATTTTAGTCCATAAGTAGGAAAGTTTCTTTAGTTTTTCATTGACTAATTCTATTAATTTTCATTTAATCTCCCCTTCTCCTCCCATCAAGAAGTCGAAGCTCAAAAACAACAACAAAAACAAACTACTATTGTAAAAGATTAAAAAAAGAAAGAAAAAAAAAGCAATTGTAAAAATATTTAAAAAAAAAGAAAACAAAAAAAGAGTAAATTAAATATTCAATTATAAATATAAATTATAAAGTTTTGTTTTGATGGCATTTATTTTTCTATATTGCAAATTTCGATAAAAGGGAGAGCAAAATTAAAAATCCTCATAAAAACACTCGGGTCACGCGGCATTTTCCATTAAAATCATTTTATATATAATAATTGTGTAGGACAAAAATAATTTCTTAGTTTAGTTTATAAAATACATTCTGTGAAAATGTTGATCTCTTCAAGTGATCTTTCCGCAAGGTTTTCAGCAAAAAGTTATATTTAGAATGTGATAACGGACTTTTTCAAGTAACTAACTAAATTGTTTAACTATTTCATACTGAATTTATTCTTAAAGTTATGAACATTTTAGATTTATATAAAGACAGACTTGAAATGATCTTATTTTAGTCCCACTGTTCAGTATTTAGTTAAATTTTTTATCAATTTGAACTAGATACTAAACTTAGCCAAGATATAGTAAAATAGGTTAAAGATAAAAAGTTTCTGAAAAATCTATATACATATTCTGAATATATTTTTATTGTTTTATATTCACCTTTTAATGAGTTTTAAAGTAAACACATTTCCTAGGATTTTATATTTTAAACAGACGCGAATTTAGCCAAAGCTATTCCTAAAACTTTTGTTAGTATATCGATAGCTTATAGTTTCATCTAAATGAATAATTTTTCAAGTCATTCATCAGCATTTTCTTTGTTTAACAAATTCTCACACAAAATCGCAAAAGAGAAGTTCACTTTTTTCTAGGTCCTAGCACAAAATATTCCTTTCACAACTCCCAATCAATTGTGCATATTATTTTTGTTTGTTCGTTTTTCCTTTTGTTGATCTTTACCTTACCACCACCTCCCATTCCGAAATTTCTAGACCTACGTAAGCTCATCAAGCATGAAGAACGCATGGCGGCGAACACAAAGGAGGACTATTTCGGTAGCCTGCATAAACGGGGCACAGTCAGCTCGCGTGCCAAATTAGGTGGAGATGGAGGACAAGCTGATGACAAGGACAAAACTAAAGACAAGGAGAACGAGCCGCCGGCATCGGATGATAAGGAGGGGGCTCGCTTAAGCGCTGGCGGATCCAAGATGGCCGATTTAACACGGGAATTTTGTGAGAAACTTTTCATGGATGCTCCAGTCAAATCGGCAAGTGCTCCAAACGCTCGCCGTAGTCGCAGCAAGACTCGTGCTCCACTCGTGTGTCCCTCTAGTGGCGAATCCACTGTGGCCAGTCCACCAAACAATCGTCGTCGTTCGAAATCTCAAGGCAAGGGCAAATCCCGTCCACGTAGTCGCAGTTGCCGTTCTGCTATGGGTAAACTATGTTCTATATAATAATGAATTCAGATTAATGTTTCTTTTTGCTTTGCAGCTCGCCGTGGTCCGAAGTCGAAGCATCCTCAAAGCGATCCTGTGGCCCTGTATCAGTACTATCAAAAAGAATGGGCTCACTTCCGTGAACAGATACCAGGAGCTACTCAACATGCAGACTTACGCCGGAACAAACGCCATAAGCTAATGGATCCCAAGTGATCCGAGGAAGTCCTTAAAGAACATTCCATTCCCTTTACAAAGAATTTCAAATCGATTTCATTTATTGAAATATTTATAGAATACATTATATTTGAGATTTCCATTTAAATGAATTATTTCATTTTATCTTCTTTGTGAATTGCAATAACAATGCGTATTATTAGAATTTTGAGGTCTGAATATGGTATAGAAATGATTTGCATTTTGTGATTCGTCATCATTTTCATCGGAGGAGTCTGCCGAGGAATCACAATCACATGAAGTACTCGAACTCGTCGTTTCGTAGGTCTTCACTGATCTTGTTGGAGGTTTGCAGTAAGTGTAAGTTGGTGGCGATTCAAGCTTGTCACATATCACATAATTGTGTCTTTCGTGTTCTGGTATTTGGCGAGTTAGGGGATTATAGCAGATGGCTTCTTCCTCACTGGAACAATCGCGGAATCGAGAACTGCTATCGAAAAGGACCTTGACTTCTTTAACTTGTCTGGGCTTAGGGCATGGGCATTCCATTTCTTCATTTTTATCGTATGTCCTGGGCTTAGGGCACGGGCATTCAATTTCTTCACTCTTATCGTATGTCATTTCGGTTTTTAATGGTTTAGGCGGTGCCTGGGGTTTTTCTTTGTTCGACTTCTCTCCTTTCCAGCAAGAAGTCAAACTGCAAGATCTCTTTGATTTCACATCATTAGACTTTTCTTTCTTCTCTTTTCTAGACTGATTCGGCTCTCCGTCATTGAATGTTTCTTTTTTCTCTTTTTTTGATAATATGCAGCAAGAGAAAAGACTCTTGGAAGACTTCGACTTGGGCTTAGCATCCTTAGGTGTTTCTTCCTTCTCTTTTTTAGGTCTTTTGCAGCAGACGAAAAGATTTTTGGATGGTTTCGTCTTGGGCTCAGTGTCCTTGGATCTTTCTTCCTTTTCTTTTATAGGTCTCTTACAGCAAGCGAAAAGATTTTTAGATGATCTCGGCTTCAGGTCAGTGTCCTTGGGTTTATATCCCTTCTCTTTTTTACGTCTCTTACAGCAAGCGAAAAGATTTTTGGATGATCTCGGCTCCAGGTCAGTGTCCTTGGGTTTATCTCCCTTCTCATTTTTACGTGTCTTACAGCAAGCAAAAAGATTTTTAGATGGTTTCGCCTTGGGCTCGGTGTCCTTGTGTGTTTCCTTCTTCTCTTTTTTTCGATCGCTTACAGCAAGAAAAAGGTCCTTTGGATGGCTTTGAGTCCACTTCTTTAGAGGCTGCTTTTTCCTCTTTCTTGCAGCAGGAGAAAATTCCCCTCGATGGCTTCTTTTCCGTCTCTTTTTTTGCTTCTCTTTTGTAATCTTTGGTTCGACTTTTTCATCGTCTTTTTTTTTCTTGCAGCATGCAAAGAGTCCTGTCGAAGGTTTTGACTCCACTTTTCTGGGTTCTTGTTGTTTTCCACTTTTTGGTTCCAACTGCTTCGGGGCTTCTTTCTTCTCTCGTTTTGGCATCCTACAGCAAGCAAACTTTACCCTGGAGGTTTTGGGCTCAGCTTCATAATGGACGTTTTCCTTTTCTCTATTTAGCTCCTCCATGCATCCGCAACAGAGACATGCAGGACTATGTTTTCTTTGCTCAGATTCATTTGAATGATCCGAGCAAGGGCATTCGGGAGGTTCAGATGATGTCTCTTCAGATGATGGTTGAGGAACTTCTTTGGACCTCTCGAAATCTCTTAAAATGTGCTTATCATAACTGCTTAGTCTTGATAAGGCTGCATTTGAATTGTGATGCTTCAAACGGGAAACTGGAGCAGTAGGGATATCCTCTCTATTTTTACAATTGCAATTTAAGATTCCATTTTCCTCAGGCTCCATTAAGAAACTACTCTTATTTAGAGCAATCATGGAATTTCTTCCTAGTAACTTCTTAGGTTGTGGCCATATGGGTTCTATACCTGGATGTGGTTCACAATTTGGCAGGAAACCTCTTTGAATCTTTTGAGTGTGATTATCTTTAGATGGCCAAAACTGCTGTTGCTTTACAAGAAAACTGTTTCCATTGAGGGGGTTAATCTGTGTACATGTTTGTGACCATTTGGATTGGATTGTTGGGTTAAAATTGCTTCTCTGCCCATTTGCTAAATGCATTTGCTTCATCTGACTTTGTTCATCGTCTAAAAAAGCACCCGATTGACCACTACTTTTACGCAATTTATTATCCATTGGTAATTTAAGATCGGTGAAGCCTACGCGATAAGGTGCTTGGAGGTGATGTGTACACGGCGACTTATTATGGCTATACTCATGATCTTTTTTAGTTTTATATTCTAACTGATCTTGGCAATATTCAGGATTTCTATTACATTTTTGCATAGTCGGATTGTAGGGGTCAAATGGTCCATAAGGATAAGTGAATTGTACACCATCTGAGTACAATTGAGGTTTGGTTTCGTCTAAACTTTCTGAAGTGTTAAATTTCCTTTCGTCATATAAAGTGCTGGGATCCCTCTGATAAATAGGCTCACTTACTCGAAATCTAGACGAATCTTTATGGTTTTGAATAGCTTGACCACTTGATCGACGGGTTGGCATACTTCGTCTCTCTTCCCTATGTTCTTGATATGAATTTTCCGAAATTTGAGTTTGATAGTTTTGATTTAAGGGCGGATATGATGATCTACGACCCTTGATATCTGGTTTTGTAGATGCTAATATCTGACCTTGATAATATAAAGTCTGGCCTTGAATATTCGCATTCCCATTTGGCATTATAATTGGATCTGAACCCTGCCTTTTCGTATAATTCTGGGCATCTACAGCTGACGATTGATACGTTGAATCCCGATCTTGCTTCGACACTCGATCTTTGCGATTTATGTCTTCTATATGACGTAGATACTTAGCAGGTAATCCTTGAACATTTGTATTTTTTTGAAAAGACATTAAACCTGGCAGTTTTGTAAGATGCAATAATGGATACTGATCGTTAGCACTTTTTCTTTCCGCATTAAGGTCCTCAAATTTATGAGACTTTAGTTCAGGATTTGAAGAACTTAAATTTTGATCGTGACTCCTTCGGTCTTGAGTATTAAAACGTAGATCTTTAAATTTTGAAAAAGAATCTTTTGGGTTAGGCAACGGCAGACTTTGATCCTCGAATTGAATTTTTTGAATGGGTTTCCCTAAATTATGGCCAATCGACTGTTGTTTGGAATATTCATTAAGGGCATATAACTGAACATTTAGAGGACTTGCTCTATTATCCTGACAGTAATGCGGTTGCATCACTTGAGTAGCATAAAGCGGAAGATTCTGTGGACATGTATCTTTCGAACAGGGTTGTTGTGGTTGTTGGTAGTCCGTATAGCTTCCCTGATTGCTTAAGGGTACATCTCGACCTCCTTTTGTCCCATTACGTGGTGGCAATTGTTCTTTAGTATTCTGTTGAAGTTCCAAACCATTTACGGCTTTATGCAAGATATCTATGATCTGTTTCAAATCGCTCTGACTGCCAATTGCCACACTTGGATAGTTGCATTCTCCTTGCATATGGCTCGGAGTACAGCTTTTATCGCCGAAATGATATCCTTTTGGGTAGTTGGGAAAATGTAGACGTTCACTTTGTCTATATCTACGATCTATAGATGATCTTCGGCTATGATTAGTAAATTTGTCTAACGAACTTTTCGAGAAATTTTTTCGATTTTCCGTACAGTAACAAAATTTATTTGGTAGATGCTGGGAAATTTGGGAATATTTTTCACTAAATGTGCTTGCCTCTGTCCCACTATCCCTGCGGCGTGGCCCACACGGTCCACAGCGCGATCGCTTCAAGGCAACTCCACAGCGCCGACAACACAGACATCGGTAACTTGTTTGAGTCACTGCCTCTGCACAGGGACAATAGCATCTTACCTTGAATTCTGGAGGGAAAAAAGTTTGTGTCACAGCCTCAGAGCATGGACGGCATTGGCGGAAGCATTTTAAGTCACCACAATGTTTTTTATCGGGTGCATCCCTTTTAACATCTTCACTTGCATAATTTTCCACATTCACTGGAACTTCTAGAGATTCTCTCGTACTTAGCTTACTAGTGTTTTCCTTAGGACTACCATGTCTGCTTATAGAACTCTTTAGTAGTCCTTCTCCACTTTTTGAATTCCTGCGCCTTTCTTTTCTCTTGGATTGATCATCCGATGAATTTTGCTCTCTGTCCTTTGCCAAAGAAATATCATCTTCCACCTCAACCATTTTCGATTTTCTGTTTTTGTGATCTCTCGAATCTGGCGACTTGGTATCTATTAAAAGTTGACTTCCCTCTTTTGAACGACTCTCAGGAGTTCGACGAGTTTTGGTTACGATAGTGTTTCGAGTATTCTGTTGACTTTTTTCTTTCGATTGACTTTCTATCTTCTTTGGACTAACACAAACACGGCTCTGATCAGTTTTGCTGGATCTTCGTGAAATGGTTGACCGATTATCAACTGAACGTTGACTTCCTTCTCTTGATTGACTTTCTATCTTTGTTGGACTGTCATGATCTGTTTTCCTGGAGTTATTAGACCCATTATCCAGTGATTGTTGACTATCAGTAGATCGGTGCTTGTCAGATAAAACACTTTTCCGGGAGCTTTTAGTTTGCCGAGGACTCTCCCTGTGGATATTATTGCTACTCAATTGACTGGGTTTATCCGATCTGAGATTTGTAGATCGTTTTTTGGGGCTTGTAGATGTTTTATCTTGTTCTGATGGTACTTCTTTTGTAAAAACTTCTTTGGATGTTTGAGTCATAACTTCACGACAGCGTCGACATTTCCGATCGCATTTAGCAGCGGAACAAAATTCTCTATTTTCTCCTTTAAAAATACAGAACATAAATTAATCTTTCAAGTTTTAGAAATAAAAAAGAAAACTTACTATTTAATCGATTGAAACTCGGAGTCCTTGAACACTGGCAGCACTTGCATATGCCTCTGTTCGTATACCTAGGTGGTTCTCCATTCCTGCCCCTGACTGAATTTTCGCAGTCGCATTCAGTTTCCATTTGAACTTTCGAACAGTGGCCACATTTGCGATTGCAAGTAACATCCGGACAGAATCCTACATTTTTCCACTTTTTAGTTTTTGAACTATCCCTTTGGTCCGATGAATCTTTTTTCTCATCTTTTTTGTCGTCAATTTCAACTAGAGAATCTTCGTTGACAGATGCTTTTTCTTCCATAACTTTAGCATCTTCAGGGTCATCGAAATCTTCGTGTGTAGTAATGCTTTTGTCATCGTCATGGCTTAGAACTTCTTGGCGTCGATCTTGACGATCAGTATTCTTCTCAGAGTTTTCAACTATGACATCGGCATCACCATCCCCATCCGGGTTTCCATCTTCCTCTGCAGGCCCATCCTCATCTTTATTTCCATCGTTGTCGTAATCATTGTAATTCTCATTATTATCATTATAGTCCTCATCGTTATCATAGTCGTCGTAGTAATCCTCATAGTCACAATGGCATATATCTCTTTTGGGGCACACTGTATCACAATAATCCCAATCTGCAGATCTAGCCGTATATCTCTCGATCTCTTTGACGTTAGCCAAATGTAGACTCCAAGGAGGACCTTGAATATCATAATCCATGTGTCTTCCACTATTTTCTCTCTGGATCCTTGGTGGATCGGAAGGTCTACGTCGCGGTGGTTTACTGATCTTTTCGATTCGAGATAGATGCTCC
This sequence comes from Drosophila tropicalis, assembly GCF_018151085.1. NCBI lineage: Eukaryota > Metazoa > Arthropoda > Insecta > Diptera > Drosophilidae > Drosophila > Drosophila tropicalis. The sequence continues at coordinate 585,687 of NW_027172753.1, read as the reverse complement.
GCTGGACGTTCGTGGCTATCTTCGAAACTTGTCTCTGATGGAGAATAACCACCATAGTTCTTGAATTTGGCTGCCTTTTTGTTGGCGTTCTTGCTGTTGTCCTCTTCCCCACTGTACGCACGGCATCGATGCAAACTGGGATTGCACAAGCCATTGACCTTTCCCTCATGCGAATTACTCTTCAACGAGGTTTGCGTTTGCTGAGCCACGACGGAGAACAAATGCTTTGAGATCAATTGCTTGAGCCTTTTCAGTTTGCAAGAAGACCGCGATCGTATCCGTGTGGATGGCATTTGAATGGCCTTCTCCCGACTTCGTTTCAATCGACACTGACACGCCGTATCTGTCTTGAGGGGAGTGTTTAATCGATGATCGTAAGCCGTGCGATTTAGACAAGCACAATGGATTATCTCTTCTAGACTGTTTTTAGAGTCAATTATCTGTTCATTTTTCTTAATTGAATCATCCTCCAGCTGCCAGGTCGAGGGATAAAAGGATGAACTGTGTCGAGATCTCGAGCTACCACGGGAGCGTTCAAAAGGCTTTAAACTATGACCAGAGCGTCCGCTTATATATGGATTGCCTGTAGCTAAGTTATATTTATGATTAATGAGAACTGCTGAGAGTGTTCTGTAATAAGGCCTTACCACTAGGATTTAGTTTACGCCATGATCGGGAATCAATTGGTGACATTTTACCAGCTTCCTTTCTCCTTTGAAAAGGTTTCACCGTGAGTAGTTTGTGCAATTTCCGCGGATATCCTTTAGTTTTAGGCCTATGACAACGGCGACTCAAGATCGAGTGATTGGACAGACATTGTTGCATTGCCTGCACTAGATGAGGATCTCGTGAGAGTGAGGGCAACACCATTATGCCACTATTTGTCGGTGGACTTGGCTTCACCAGGGTGGGCATCATATGATGACTGTCATCTTGACTTTGCGTTGCCTGCTCCTGCTTGGTAGCACGTCTCCTCCTACGACGAGTGACCATTTCTAGACCCAAAGTCACATAATATTTTGAAAAAAATAAATGAATTCCAAGACAGTTTAAGAAAAGGCTAATATTTCAGATGGGCTATGGAGTTTTACATTTTCAGATTCTATTTGATAATTATAAAATGTGAAAGCTGTGAGAATGTAGAGTCTTCACCAGTGGCTGCATGCACCACCGTAGGATTGAGTGTAGCAGGAATTGCCCATGGGTTGGCAGCAGATTGTCCGGCAGCGGTTCAAGCAGCAGGATTTTGGCTCAAGCACGTATGGTGGATTGGCGAAACGATCATACATCTTTCGTGGCGGTGGCCTCCTTTTCTTGCGTTTCTTTTTCGGTTCCTCCTGAAAGCATATGCACTCCATATTGGGCATAAGATGACGCAAATGGCGCTCTAATTCCGTCATATTACATTCACAAACGGGTGGCTTCTGACGTCCTTGCGGTCCCATGCATATGCATTTCTCCAGATTATTGCAACAGCAGGTAGACGCCTGCTCTTCCAAATCTACATCGTCCTGGTCATCGCATTCGCAGCAATCACAGCAAGCAGGTTTTCCATGAGCTATACATATGGGCACAGAAACGCAGCGATATTGGCCCATTTGTTTTGTCTCTAAAGGAGGAACTGGCTCCTCTGGAGTTGGAGTTCTCGGAGGCGTAATAGGTTTCTCTGGTGGTGGCGATGGAGGTGGTGTCTTACAATGGCATACTCTACGTTTGGCAGCTGCCTCTGCTTTGCAACCACAGCGTTTCCGGGAAACTCCTTCCGTTGGCAAACACCGACAGTAATTTTCCGGTGTTCTTCCCTGACCAGGTTGTCCATTGCCACTGCAAAGCCGAATGACTATTGATTTGGTCATTGGACAAAAGAAGTTAAAAGTACTTACCCATAGGGTAAATTTCCTGGACGTGCATTGCCATATTGATACCTAAAACAAGTAGATAAAAATTAAATGAAAATTTTTTTTTGAAAAAGGGATCAATTCTGGAAATATTACAAAGTCATTGCACACACATTCAAGAACACGATTATTTCAAATTATCAAATCAAAAAGACCATCAATAGTTCAACATCACGTGAAAAGCAGAAGACAAAAAGTAATAGTGAATGAATGAGATAAAAAACAGATCGACTTGACGTAAATCTTGTTAAAATCGGTTAGAAATCAAGGAAGGAAGTCAGAATAAGCAGAAATTTATGTTTAAAATTCCAAGAAAAACATTTTTGGAAATCGTTTTCCATTAAACAATTTTCATAGTGTCCTAGTTTGCATGTGTTTAGGTATTTGGATTGTTACAGGCCCCGCGGTGGCTTAATCCGGCACTGAAGTCCATGCAACCTCAAGTAAATAAAAACTTCAATATGAAATTGATAGGATTCTTATATGTAGGTCCAATCAATAAGGATACAATATTTTGAATGAAAGCTCTGTAGTTTCCCTATGTCCCAATAAGAAACATTGATGCTGAACTCAATCTTTAATCACGAAAACTTACCAGTTATTGGGATCCGGACCACGTCCATCGTCTGGATATGCAGCTCTAAGATGGTAATATGTTATGGAAACCCAAATATGTACATATATCTTTAAGTGATAGTGATAGAGACTTACCCAAAGTAAGGCGGTCGATTATCCCGATAGCCTGGGTCACTGTGGATGAATGGTAAAGTTTAGTGAGAGAAAATCTTCTACTTATACTAAATCTACATCTACGGAATATATCTTACTAGCGACCACGATTGTAACCATAACCAGGGGGCGGTGGCTGATTGTAAAAACTATGGAGTAAATGCAAGTCAGTTCCGTTTGAGTTTAATGTTAGAAAAAACCCCTTACTTAGGTGGAGCCGCTGGATTGCACCGACCTGGACATGCCACTTGACCTGGATAACCTTCAGCTGGTTTGCTAAGTGGATGCAATGAGATAGCTTTAATCAATTTTTCAGATTTCTTACGCTCATTTTTTTCCTTACTTGACCACAACGAGCAAAATGGTTGGCTGATTGTGATGATGATTAGGCGCTGGAGGACTTTCCCCTCTTAGGGAGGTACCCCTGTGTTTGTCCAAATCGTCGTTCGTTGTTATGCTTAACGCTGACGCTACAGTCGATCTGCGGTCCGCATCAAATTCTTCTTCTATCGGCTTAAGGGGATCTTTTTGTTTGCCCGCCATTTTTAGTTCAAGGGCCTCCGGCCAAGGGACAGTGTCGGGTTTACGAAAAATACAATGTTTACAGCGACATATGCGTTTTTCCGGCACTTCTGTTGGCTCTTCACAGAACATAATATAATTTTGTGGCCATGTCAAGTGCCAAACAGTATTAGATATGTGTGTATGTGTGTGTGTGTGTGTGTATTAATTGAAAGACATATGAAATAATGATTACTTTGATCTAGCTCCAGCATGTTGGATAACCCTTGTAGGGTGGTAAATAGTATGAACCGCTTGCTACTCTATACCAGGTGGACTCTTCCTGCTTGCCAGCAGTTTTGCGGTCTAGGGTTTCGTCAAGAGTATTCAATTTCTGTCCACGTCTTTGTAGAGGTATTGGCATTTCAATTAAACTCGATTCGAGCATGGGATTAGTTCCTACATTTGCAACTTTTGGGTTTTCTTCCTCAAACTTAACCTTGATCTGAGAGCGACTTAAAGGTCTCTGATTAGGGCGTTGGGGTTTAAGGGAGGAACTTTTGCATTGGGACACTATGTTTATGGGTTTCATCTGAAACTCGGTGGTGCTAACTGCCTTATCGGTAGTGGCTATAATATGATGTATATCACTGGTCGATGTTGTGGATGCCGTTGATTCAATGTCCGTTTGTAGCTGCTTATTGCTGGTCTGTACATTGGTTCTTCTAGCTCTATAGTAATGCTCCATAACATCCAGGTTGTTATACCAGTCGTGCAGATCAAATTCTCGTCTATCTTCCATATAAGTATAGCTCAATTCTTGTGATGAACTAGAGCTAGAACTAGAACGATCGTAATCGTAGTTTCTACTGGCCACCTGATAGTCTTCTTTTTGATGCAATCGCTCTTTTGTTGGTGGCGGCGTTTTGGGTAGCGGTGGTGGAGTTGTAATCGTATCATCCTTAAACGATATTGTGGTCTCTATGGTCCTTGGTGATGGTTGCATGGGATATGGTACAGGGGTTACCATTTTATCCTTCTCTTCAAGAGGTTGAAGTCCTTTCCCATCAGTGGGTGAAACGCCACAGAAATGCTGACGACAGCACTTCATAGGACACCACATCGTGGTGCCGCAATCACGTATATTTGGAGTAACTACCATGGGAGAAGGCTTTCATTAAATTGGAAAATTTATTTTAGATTACTTGCTTACTTGCTTCATTTCCAGCCGGTGATCTGGCCAATAAAATGCGTGGCAACATTTCCAAGTCGTCAGTGCTACAACTTCGGTTCTCCAAATGTATATAGGCGGAACGTAAGGGACGTCGTCGTCGTCGTGCTTCTCCACGCGGTGGGGTAGCTCGATATTGACGTTGGCGACTATTGAACGAGTCATTGCCTTCAATGAGAGTAGCAGTTGGATTTGGAGGAATTGTCATGGGAGGAAGTGCAGACATGGACGCTGCTGGGGGCAAAGTCTGAACGAATAACGGTAATACAGGCAAGTTACGCCGCTGTCGACCACATCCCTTTAGTTTACCCATGAGATTCATTTGCATTAGAGGATTTGATGACATTATGGTATCCTGATTTGCAATATATGCATCCAACTTGTCGTTGGTCTCACGCATAAGATGGGTCAATACATGTAATTGAGAATTTTGGAAAGATTGATTGGTGGATTCCTCTTGGTGTCTCGGTTGTGGTTGAGCCTTGCACTCTTCTTCGTTCTGCAAATTTCTTTCCAATGCTTCGACAAAAGATTTCAACTCATTTATGGTATCCTGGGTAATAGATTTACTATTATATATGGAATAGTGTGATTCCTGTCGTGGACTGTCATCGCAAAGAGTGGCTTGAGATGAATTACTTATGGGGCCAGTGTTTTCATTGGCTAACATTTCGGTTCTATGGTATATGGAGTAGTCTTGACCAGAGGATAAACGTTCCATCTGATGCTGCTCTTGTGGATGCTGTTGCTCGCCAGAGATATCATGACGATTCCAAAGCATTTGCTCATATGGACTGGAATACATCATAGATGGCATTGGCATTGTTATTGTATTAACGAAACGACGTCGACGTCTCCTCACTGGGAGATAACTGCAGCCATTAGCCTCAATATTAACACAAACTCGACGCAAACGTTGAGAAGTCGTCGCTCTTGTAGTGGGTATTGATGCCATTGGCCGCATTCTGGAAAGACGTCCACTTGGTTCCATTGAATACATTGTATGCGGTCTTAAGAATTTTTCGATTTTCGATATTGCAGCAAAATTTTGATAGTAATTTCATTGCCAAAAAGATTCGAGATTATTCGGTAAATCAGCCAAAAACTAAATATCTCTACAAGCCAATAAAAGCGGGTGGAAAAGCTTTGAATTTTCTTTGGTGCTAAGTCCAAATAGGAACTAATTAAGAAAAAATTGGAATTCATTCTTAACTTTTATTGCCAAAAATAAAAAAGAAGTCATATTGGTGGACGTTAAAATTTAAATACCTGCCGGTTACAGTAAAATTAATCGATAGTTATCGATTGTGAGGGAAAACGAGAGCGGGGAAGCAAAGAGAGCGCGTGTTTTCAGTGTTGCCTTTCGATACGATAATAATAGTTCAATAATAATAACATTTATTGGTTGCGGATTTTTGGAAAAATGTTTAAAAACATCCTAACCAGATCCCGGCAGCTAATAAACCCGGTGGCTCGTAATCTATCCTTAACCACCAAACAGAGTAATGTAGCTGCCGAGTCCGAGGCTACAAGCACAGCGCAGGCTCCGTTGGCCGCTCCTTTGATTTTGGTCCAAAACTACACCGAATACCCGCCCGTGAATAGGAACGCAACTAGGCAGGCATGGATAGAAAACACGGATACAGTAGCGGAGCGTAAAGTAGGTCTCATAGAACTCCATCCGGATGTATTTGCGGCCCAACCGCGAGTAGATATCATTCAAGAAAATGTTGAATGGCAGCGTAAATATCGTTATGTAAGCATGGCTCATGCCAAGACCCGAGCTGAAGTACGCGGTGGAGGACGAAAACCGTGGCCACAGAAGGGTCAGGGAAGAGCCCGACATGGTTCCATACGTTCACCTCTGTTCAAAGGAGGCGGCGTCATTCATGGACCACGATCGCCCACAACTCATTTTTATATGTTGCCCTTCTATAAGCGTGTTTTGGGCTTGACCTCCACACTGAGTGTTAAATTGGCTCAAGATGACTTACACATCATTGAATCAACAGATATACCCACTACGGAGCCGCAGTTCATTAAGGATCTTATCGAAGAGCGCCAATGGGGCCCATCCGTGCTGATAGTGGACAAGTGAGTGCGACGAAAGTGGCATAATTGCATATAGAAAATTATAATTTGCTCCCTTTGTATAATTTCAGGGCCGATATCTTCCCAGAGAATATTTGCTATGCCACTGACGAATTGGGCTACGTCAATTTAATGCCTACCTTTGGTTTGAACGTGTACTCTATGCTGAAGCATGACACATTGGTGCTGACTGTGGATGCAGTCAAACATTTGGAGCAGCGTTTGCTTTATCAATTGCATCGCAACGATGCGTTCAGCAAGGGAGGCAAATTCAAACTTGATCAAGTTTAGAATTAATCGAATTGTTGTATTTAATATTGATTATAAACAAAATCCAAAACAAATGCAAATTTAGTTCGTTTGTTGAGCTGCTGTTGAAGCATCGCCGGCAGCTGAAGTCCTCGTCAGTGTTACCAAGGGATCCTTGTCTTTCTCGGATACGAAAATCCGGCAGGAACCATCAAGCATTACATTCAATTTGGGCTGAAATTCACGTAGGAACCCACGCTCCGAATTACTGTGATTGCAAAGCAAGACTGTAGTTCCCCTATGCTGGAAATCCAAGAGTTCGTGATGCGACATTTCACCAGTTATGATCAAATCCGCCTGGACGTCACGGAGCAATGAGGCTCCAGAACCCGCACAAATGCCCACAGTGTGTATTACAGTATTGCCAGTGTGACCCACAGCGTAGGCAACATGCACACAGGTCTGGATGTGTTCTTGCAGTCTATGAATCAGTTCGCCAATGGGAAAACTGGTTTCTACAAAACGACCCGAACCGTTCCCAGGAAGAGCTCCCACTTCCTGAACCAATGGCTTTATGGTTTTGATATCCAAAACTTTGGCCAGCCAATCGTTTACCCCACCCACAACCTTATCCCAGGCTGTGTGTGGCGAATATAAAGCTATAGAATTCGCCAAACAGGCAGCTACAACACGCTCCTTCCAATGGTTTTGGGTAATCCTGGTTAATGGTTTGAATATGGGTGGATGATAACTAATAATAAGTTCGGCTTGCTTCTCAATGGCCTCCTTCATTACGGGCTCCGTTAGATCATTGGTCAACAAAATCGTCTTCACCGTATGTTCTTCAGCTCCTTCCTTGCGGTAGGGTTCTATCAAAAGACCAACGTTGTCCCATTTTTCGGCAAAAGCGGTTGGTGCGAATGCCTCCAGCTCTTTGATCACCTTGGATAGTTTGCTCATTTTTCTTATGCCGGTAAGGCTACGTAACATTTAAAAATTTTAGAAATTTGAATAGATTTTATTCCAATTGTCACAGATGTTTTGAGTTAGTGCTGCTACAAAGTGCCGGTAGTGTTGACAAGTTATCGATAGTAATATCGATAGACACCCAGTGGCGTAAGCCGTCAGTGTTATTTTCAACACTGTATTCGCTTGCATGAAACCGTTAATGTTATCGATGTTAAGTCAACAGTTCTCCACCTCCGGCGCGTCATTGTTGTTTTTGTTTTCAACCAAAGCGGTCGGTGTAGTCGGATTTTTCAAAATTTGTCCAGTGCGCGCATAACCAAAATTAAAAGAAAACGGGGATGAAAAAACTTTAAAAGCCTGCCTTCAGAGAATTAAAACAACACAATAAAATTTAGAGCACAAAATTTTTGGTGAAAACTAAACACAAAGCCGAAACGACTTGCACCTGTTTTCGGTGTTATTCCTATCTCTTATTTGCCACTTGTCTTCTGCGTGCGTGTTTGTGTGTGTGACCTGTGTGTGTGTATCCTGTTTTGTCCTGCGAGGGTGTGTCAAATTCCAGCACAAGGAAAACCATCATCAAAATGTCTGTCTCATCGAATGCCTCCTCCCGCAATGGCAGTGTGGATGATAGCACAACAACAAATACAACAAACACCACTGATAGCTCCGAATTGACGCACATTCTTAATCGCCGGCAGGAGATAATGGATTCACAGGAAGCTGGCATTGAATTGCCCAAAACATTCAGAGTGGTCAATGTCTATACGGAATTCCATGAGTTTTCCCGTAAACAAATCAAGGACTATCAAAAGACCTTCAATACGTAAGTCAAGGCCAAATTGAAGCCGCAACTCTTAAGCTTTTCTTTTCTTTTGCTTTTCACTTTTTTTTCAATTCGCTTCTTCAATTTACATTCTTCTTTCCCATGCATCTTGAGTGAGCGTAAGACTCATGGGCTCCCCCTCCCACCCAAGTAAATTGCATTTCCCTCCACCTCTTGACTCCTCTCAGTCCCAAGCAATCCTCTTAAAATGCAATGGGGCATGACTCAGTTAAAGTGTTGGCGACTTTGTCACAGTCGCTTACATGTTCCCCTCCATCCCCACCTCCCTTTCTCTTTAACTTTATATTAGCTATCATGATTCAAAAGTTGCTTTCATATTATCATCTCATTGTAATGATGAGACGATCTTGTTCAGGGGCGGATTTCCAATAAGTCAAATTCTAAGACCATACAAAATTTTGTTTCTCAGAAACCATTGAAACATATTGAACAATATTTGTTTCACATTTTGTGTTTGTCTATAATATAAAAATTTAAATATTGATTAGTTTTACATACATACTACATAAATACATTTTAAAATATTAAAAAAAGATTGTAGTTTGAATAATAATGTTGATATGATTTATAGTTAACGATCATTTTGGAAGGTAAAATCTATAATTTTAGCAGTTCAAAGAGTATAAAATTGTGTTTAGGATAAGAAATTATTCTCTTTTCCCGTCTCAAGGATCCGCCACTGAAGTGAGCCTCGTTTTATGAGGCAAGAGAGGAAAACCATTCGAAGCACATGTTAATCTCACCTTGATAATACGGTCTTAGATTACTTTTCCGACCAATATCACACACACTGACACCTTCCAAATTGCCATAACGTTAAGTAATTAGATTTATATATTTTGTTTTCCTCAACTTGCGGTTGACCGCACACTTTAAACAGATTTGATAGCCTCTCTCCTGACTAGAGATTGCGCAATTTGTTGCTGTCTGCTGTCGTCTGTAATCTGTTCTTGAAGTGTTTTTTTTTTTATTATTATTCTTATTATTATTTAAATAAATTCTAGCAGCACGTAACGAAGGTCTAGGTCTTGATAAAAGCAACATATGACACACTATCTTAAGCAATGAAAAAAGCAATTTATCTCATATTTTAAATCTCACTTTGTTCTGATTCACAAGAATATAATTTTATATTCATTCCGCTTAGTGTTGGGATTTTATACTATTGCTTTTCTGAATCATCGAAAAACCTGTAATAAACAATTATATTCAACTTGACATGCCAATTAGCAAGTGTTTATGTCTTTTGACTGACTAACTGACTGACAGTCCAGCTTTCCTATTGAATGTCGACCACACCGAATGTTTGGGTCCATTGTTAAAAGCCTGGTCACTTCTTTTGCTGCAGTTTTATACAGATTTTACTGCATATTGGCAAATTGTCAAGAGCCAATAGCACAAAAAATATATATGTACATACATATGTATGTATGTATATATGTATGTATGTTGGTATTGCAAAAGTAGCTCCAGCAAGTCTGGGAAAAACTTACAATTAGATAATTTTGTTTTGTTTTTTTTGTTTTTCCTATTTTGACTTTTGTAATTTACTAAGACCAATTGCATTTGTGATGGAAACGAATACAAATAAATTTAGCCACAACGCTTTAAATTGTTTTCTTAATTATATATATACACTTATATAGAAGCTTAAAGGTCACTCTGAAAAGTTTTAAAAACTAATTGTTTGCCATCTGTCGATGTTTTGAAGAATATTTCCAAATTTGTACAAAAAAAAACTACTCCTTGTAATTTTTTATATGTCTTTACGAGTATTTTATAAGCGTGCAGATCATATACGAATCATTTTGCAATCCTCTTTTTGTTTAAAAAATCTGAATTTAAATGAACTATTTGTCGAAAGAAAAAGAGGTGGATTGATCCATTTCTGTTAATAAGTTTCCACTCTTGTGAGACTCTTTTAGTAATGTGACAGACTCACGTTTTGTTACTGTACTTTATAATAATTTTAATGAAGTATAAAAATAATCATTTTTCAATCCGTATAGACTCATCAAGGTGATTCTGATAAAGCAATGTAGGTTGGGTAGGTAAATACAAACATATTGTTGGTTGGGAAAATATGTTTTTTTTTTTTTGATTTTTTTTGTTTAGTTTAAATAATTCTTTAAAGTATTGAGAAATTCGTCCCAAAAGGGTTATTCGAAATTTTTATTACTTTCGGTGATATGCCGTTTTTGGTTAAACAACACAAAAATAGACAAAAAGCATTTTTATAAAATCTCCTAAAATTATGAATGAGGGGCCAGAATTACATACATACATTTAGGCTGAATCTTACGCCAGGTTAAATTTATAATACAGACGATCCCGGATCGAGTTATCCTTGACGCCAGCAAGCCCTTTTTTTTAGAACTAAATTTAAAGATCAAAAATTGTTTTCTCTTAAATTTAATTTGTTAATTTGTCAAAGGTTACTCGTGAGTTTGTTTGAATGACCAGATGACAGATTGCTGCATTTCCAGATGTTGGATCTCATATCTTTGGGGTTAGCATATCAGATCCAAGATCCATCTTACACTTAATAAGTTTGAAAATATTGCTTAGTAAAACTAAAAGATGATTTCGAATTATTCCCATCTTATACTAATATTGCGACTTATATTAAAAAAACCTATTTCGTCACATATCTTCTAGCCTGAAGCATATAAACCATTTTGCAGTATAAATGAATTAAATTAAAACCATATCTGATAAGCTTTATCTTAAATAAGATGGGTAGCCTCTAGTACCTGCTATTATTTTTGTTTTTGTACATTCACTTTTTTTTCGGTTTTTCAGTTTCTTTAGAATGTTTTCTGTTCGTCTTCGCTTCATTTAAATTGCTAAAATTCTTATATCAAATGCCAACGTTTTAACAACAAAAATAACAAAAACTGCAACAACAAAAAAAAAAAAAAACCAGCTTCGACTTTTGGCATTTCCAGTCACGTCACACATAAATTTATGTGCTAAATTTGCAAATTGAAATGTGTATTAAACAATCAAAGCAGATTAACAGGAAACCCGTTCATCAAGTCGGAGAGGCTTTTTGAATACCCTATAATATATCTACATACTTTATATTTGTTGATGAGAGTTCGAGGAATTATCAAACGAAGAGTCCGAGTCATAAATTGGATTTCTTTAGTTAAAGTTTTGTTTATCGTCCAATCAAATGTCTATAGAAAACAGTTGCGAATCTTCTAATTATTTGTATATACCCTTATTCCTTTGCCTAACAAATGTTGCCTGAGTCATGCCGGCAAAGTTAGCTTTTTGTTTAAACAATTGCATTAAGCAAAACGAAATCAATGGCTGTAACATTTTATTGAGAACTACTGAAAATGATAAACAATTTCATATGAAGGAAAAACTACGTCATAACGTCATCTCTCTCTCTCATTGAAGAGATAAGAGAGAATGAAAAGCGAATCAATCCACGCGTTTGGTTTTGGATTACAACCGAACTAGCTTTATCTCACATCAGAGCTCATATTATGGGGGGCATAATGTATTTTTTAATAGCGTCTTAATTTTATTTGTTTGTTTGTTGATTTTGTTTCTTCTTTTCTCTGTTCAGTTTTGCAGTTTCCTGCTTTTCTTTTTCTTTTTTTTTTTTTTTTGTATTCATACATAAATTTAGATGCGCACATATTCCGCACGGTTTTTGAACGTTTTCCGGGAGGCGATAAAACTCCAGAAATACGATAAAGTCAGGAAGGGATGGGGAGGTGGCGTGCATCTTCTGATAATACATATTTGTTTTGGTTTTATGCACTTTTGCACAATTTACGAGTGCAAAGAAGAGTATACATTGATTTGGGCAAGTTGTTTACACACATGGAAAAACGGGAAATTTGAACAGTTCCTGTTACTATTTTTGATGCCGAATAAATTTTATTAGAATTGAAGTTGTGGTCTTGCTTTGTTTTTTCCAAATTTGTTTACTCTTAGCCAATGTATTCACTCGAAAATATTTCAGTTTCATTTTCTTGTTTCGAAACAATTGCCAAAAAAAAAGGTTTTAACGTTCGTGACAAAAAACGGCTTTGAATATAGATTTCCATTAAAGAGGTATATTCAATTTGACTCGTATTTCGGAAGCAGATTTTTCAATATAACTCTTTTATGTTAATGTACATACATATGTATATTCAAAAATCAACTTTAGAAAACGTATTCAGATTCGAATTTCGAATTCAGACAGATAATAATTGTTCATTCAAAACATTCTATATAATGTTGCCTTCTCAGACCAGTGATTTTAACAATATATTCACACTTAGACTGTAGAATTTCTCAACCATTTAGTAACGCTTATAATGTTGTCATTTCAAGAATCTTAAGTACCTTTAATTAAGTTTTATCTTAAACAGCATTAATCTATCCTAAATGGATAATAAGCAAATATTTTTACAAGACATGGAGGAACAGCTATCTTGAGACTTCGGGTCATCAAACAGACTCTAGTCTAAAAGGCAGGTTAGTCTAGTCTGTATCCTGATTACCACCAGAATGACATGGGTTTCCAGCCTGAAGCGGTACCAAATGCCGTACCTCCGTAGCTCGCCTTAAACTTACTAGATGTTGAGTTCTCTGTGGATTGCTGAGTTACGCTTTAAAAGCTTGTTCTGGAATCGTTGGAAAAGTCCAAACAGGCTTCAGAATGGCCTTGTAGAGCAGCTGGATGCACAGATCATCTGGAGCTCAGATCACCTGCATCTTGGATAATTTCGCTTGAAATTTAAGGTTATTACCTTTTAAGATACCTATTTCTATTAACTTTAATATAAATCACTTAAAATTCAAATCGAATTCATTTTTTATGAGAATTTCTTGTAATTGTCATGTTGAAATTCTAATTCGCAATCCTATTAAATCCCAATAATCCTATTAAAAGAGAACTCCCCAATCCTAAGAGAATTCTTCAATTCTAAAAATCAATTTGGCTTACAAAAATTATATTAACCTTCTGTTACTTCGGCTCAGACGAAAACTACATCCATCCACTAGGCTCTGATTCGCAACTGGATCCTTATTGTATAGAGCAACTATAATAATTTGTAAAGTGTATAAGAAACTTCGGTGCATGCAACAGTATTATTATTATCATCTCCAGTTCTGTATTGTTAATTTCATTTCAAATTGATTTCTTTCCCACTTACCCCCAACGATGCGTTACAATTTGAGTTCATGGACAAGTACACACTCACGCACAAATAATAAGTACACACACACAGAGATACATACATGCATACATACATATATGTATATGGGGGAGGTTTTTCAGTGGAAATTGTTTAACAAAGTGCCAGTTCGTGGTCACTATTATCATCATGCAAATTATATCAAAAAGCGAAACGATATTTGCAAGGGTTGCACCCATATTAAAGTACAGTCATGATGCACTCCCTCAATATTGCAGTTCATTCACATTATTGCAATGGGGAGACACACACACACTCACATGAAAATGGATGGAGGCGACCAGCAGTCTGACAGCAAAAAAAAAAAAAAGAACTATTGGACAAAAGGGATTGCAATGAAATGAAATGACTGACCGACCGACAGTAAATGCGTCACTTTGTAACTAAATTGAGGAAATATCAAATTATCTATATATATGTATGTGTGTGCGTGTGCTTGTCGTAGGCACGCAAAGCAGAATCATAATAGACGAATGCAATTAGTCATTTGAATTTGTCACACTTACAACTTGTGTTTTATTTTCATCGTCTCAGTACAGAAATTAACCACACAAAATGCAGCAAGTTTGAAGATGAAGTCAACAGCAATCATGTTGACGATGTTCATCCGTCCCTCCCTCAGTCCATCCGTCCGTCTGACCGACCCACGCAACGTTTTTACATCTTCCTTTAGCTATGTTTGCTCCAATTTCGACATAGACGCATTTTATTTTTGGGGCCATCTGTGGGGGACCATAGAGCAAAAACTGAACTAAACTAAACTAGATACTTTATGTTTGCTGTGAAAAATATTTTTCTATTTTTTTTCGGTTTTTATTGATTGTACCTTGTAAGCAAATGAAGAAGAAGAAGACAGGTGCACGCATACACAAAATGTTTATGTTTGTTTTGTATGCAAGACATCAGTTTTTTACGATAGATAAAGCTAAAAAACCAAAACGAAAAAAAATTGAAGACCTCGCACATAGACCACATGAAACTTTATTTAAGTATTCATTCATTTTTTTTTGTTGTGGTTGTTGTTGTTGTCGAGGCGACAACCTGCAATGCATTTTAAGCACAATGTTACAAAAATAACCGTTACAAGAATACCAAAACCAAACAAAAAAAAAGCAAAAATGTAACTCATGGGCAGAAGAAACATTGAACACAAACAAAAAACCAATGTGTGTTACAACTTCAAGTACCCATGCACTGTGAGAAAAAAAAAACACTCACAACTCTTTCACGGAAGTTTGCAAGTTTCCCTCTGGTTTTGATTAGGGTAAGGTGGGGCAACCAAATAGTTATCTGGAGATATAACAGCACCATCAATCACCGGAAAGTGCCAAATTTCTTAGGAACCCATGATGGATAATCAATTTAGACGTATTAATTTCATAGTATCCAAAATATTTGGGATTATATTTCAAAAATATTGTTTTAAAATCTAAAATTGTTCGATGTTAACTGAAATAGGTTTCGAAATGCCTTAACTTATCGTGTGTAATTTACACAATTTTTAAATTTAAAGTTTCAAATGCTTAAAATAAGGGTGGGCCAAAGTGGTGCATCAAAATCAGAACTATTTTTGATTAAAAGTCAGTAACTAAACTTTTTATTGATAAGAAAACACATAGACCAGAACCAGACTGATCAGAAGACTATATCAAATATGTAGCTCCTATACAAAGGATGAAGTTACCAGTCATAATGAAGGTCTTAACGAATTTAGATCAACAACCAACATTTTTCTTGGCATAGAAAGCTTTTATTTATAAAAAAAATATCTTAAATATTAAACAACCTTTAAATTTTTAAAAAAAATTGTTTTATTTAAATAAAAGAAACCGAAATGCGTCCCACAATTCCCCAATTTTTGACAATGCCCGTTTTGGGTATGTTCAAAAAACACGACACAGCTTTTTAAAGGCGAATCCTCTCTAAATATTATATTGATCACTGGGTAAACAATGAATTAACCGTTCATTTAAGTGCTCATGCAAAACTATGTGTGTTCCAAGTCAGGATATATAGACGATTAAAAGAATGCGCCAAATATCCCCAAACTTTACTTGTCATTTTTCGAATCGTTGTAGTTGTAGTTCATGTCGATATCTTGCCATAAGGCGATAAGGCATAACAATTTCAAATATAAAGATTTTACAAGAAATTTATTGGGTTAATTTAGTATTTGTTGATTCCTGGTAGACTTATCTATCAAAATTTCCATGTTCCACAACGCTTAATTTTCATTTACCGGATATGTGACTTCCTTTTTTGTGATACTCATGAATCCATTCGTCATAAACATCATTTTATTTAAGTTTCCCATCGATGAATAACACTTGATTAATCTTTAAATAAAGCGATGACAAACATTTAAGTAAACCAGACAAATAAAACATTAAGAATAATAATTATTTATTTTTATACACCTCAACAGTAACTTAAATGTTTACTATTGAATGATTTTATTTAGAATTATTATATTTGTGTACCAATATTTGCATTGTTGAGTATTTTTTGAGTTTCCGAAATATGTATATCTCTTAGTATAAGAATTAAATTCTAATGAAGTCTACTTATGTAGACTGGAATAATCTCAAAAACGATGCTTAAGAAAAATAGAAGGATTTCAGCATACAGTTCCTCAACTTCTGGATAATGTAGGCACGTCTCCAATTCGGAGGTTCGTTTCTTGAGTACACTAGTGTAGCTTATATTAAGTTTATTTTGAAATATATCAAAGAAGCTTAGCACCCTTTCAACTTAAACTTGGAACCCAAATACTTGCAAAAGAACTCCTAGTTTCGAATACGAGTTATTTATTAGTTTAACTCTATTTTACTAGTTTTCAAGGAACTATACTTTGTGTCACTTCTTTCTTTTGTTACCAGCATTTTTAGTCATGCATACAACCTAAGAGTTAATAAGTACATAAGTAGTTGATACATGAAGAATGGATCCGAAGTAAGTTAGAGATCATTCACCATTTTTGAAAGTAATTTAAATATACCTCTTTTATAGAATCTCTTTTACGAAGAAAGTCCTTCCAGACCCTGGGGAAAATTACTCAACAAATTTGAAAAAAACAATTAACAAATTGAACTTACATATTTGATGTGGATGTGGACACAGAATTAATATTAATAGGCTTTTTATGTACATGTGTACCCACAAGTAAAAATAATATTGAAACAAGTGCAATTTGTTTTTATAGACTGTGTTGTTTTTTCGCTTAGTGTAGACTTCGCCGCGAATGGTAGACACAATGTGCGATTGCAGGGCATGGGCATAAAAAGTGGCTAATAGAGAGGAAAAAAAGCTATGTTCAATAATTGCAATACACATGCATAGACATCGGCACAGATATGTACATAGGTACTACTATATAGATATATACACAGATATATACATACATATGCACAAAATATAAACACATGCAAATTGCGGCAACAACAATGGCCAGCTGACCCCGTTATTTGTTGAACTGTACCAAAAAACAAAAAAATCGAAAAAAAAAACTTACACACAAAAAGGCAGACAAAAAACATCTCCAAAGAAACTGAACAAAATCTCATGTGTATTTAGAAGACGCAAAAGCCAAACTGAAGCATTATTATAATGAATCGGTTGATGATTGAGAAAAATCCACGACTATTAGTTACCCATTATAGGAAACTTCTCAAATCTGTAGAAATAGAAAACTATTTTAAACTTTATATTCAGATCAAAAGAAACTCCCAGGATGCTCTCAAGTTTGTAGGGGAAATGTTAAGGAAATTTTAAACCAGAGGGCCGAGGCTAACTTCGACCGCGTCAAAGTTTGTATACCCTTGCAACTGTTTTGGTAACTCTTTCCTTACCTATTAGCCATCAATGTGGAAGAACGTTTTATCTAAAAAGGCTTATGTTTGCGAAAGAATGGCCTACAATCGTAGGAAATAACGAAGATATTGATCAAAGGCACTGTTTTCCACCGATCGTTCCTATGGGAGCTATATGATATAGTCACCCGATCTTTATCAAATTCGACACAGTCATTAACAGATATATTAAACTAACAAATGTTTAATTTGAAAGCAATCGCGTTAAAAGTAACGAAATTATTTACAAAAGTCACTGTTTTCGACCGATTGTTCCTATGCGAGCTATATGATATAGTCATCCGATCTTGATCAAATTTGGCACAGTCGTTAATAAACGTAATAAACTCTCTAATATTAAGTTTCACGGTAATAACATAGAAAATAACAAAGTTATTGAGAAAAGTCACTGTTCGTGACTTTGGGGTTTGTATGGGAGCTATATGATATAGTGGTCCGATCCGGCTGAATCCGAGATATACAACGCCTGCAGTATATACCAGCCTATGTGCAAAATTTCAGCTCTGTAGCTCTTACGGTCTAGGAGGAGTTTGCGTTGATCCAGACGGACGGACGGACGGACGGACATGGCTAGTTGAACTCGTCTCGTCGTGCTGATCAAGAATATATATACTTTGTATGGTCGGAGATGCTTCGTTCTATGCGTTGCACACTTCTGACCAAAATTAATATACCCTTTTTGCAAGGGTATAAAAACAAAAAATATTTTTATTTTTTGTGAGTTATTTTATTAAAATCCTTCAAATGAGCAGGCACGAAGGCCTTTTAATCAGCAGACTTCGCTAACCACTGTAGAATTGAACAAATCTAACACTAAAACCAGTTGCGAATTACAAACCCATGAAGCGAATAAATGAAAGCCAAGCTTACAACTCCAAAGTTCATTTTTGGTTTGTTGCAAATGTCAAAATATCAATGAAGGATCGTTTTATTTAAAATGTAACTACATAAATACTCTGACTAACAAGTGAGTTTGCTGCTTGTAGTGCAACTACTAAATACATACACTTCCAATATACCCAACTTCCAAAAATCACAAAATGTGTCTGACAAAGAAAAAAAAAACAGATAAAAAATAAAAGCAAATTCAGTGAAATGAAAACAAATCGATAAAACGTTGTTTAAAAATTACAAGAGAAGATGGTGAGGCATAGATAGAGGGATGGTGAGTGAAAGAGAGGGGAAAAGGGGGGCACCTGCTGTCATTGAATTTAAACAGCTGCGGGGGAGTTTTCAATTGCAATGAAAGCAACTTTATTTAATTAGAAAGAAAACAATGCCAAGAAAAAGTCGAAAGAGATGAGGAAAGCGTCAAGAGAGACAGGGAGAGAGAGAGAGAAAAAGTGTAAAAGAAATACATAAACATTAACAATTGTCACATTGACGCAACTAACGAAATGTGAGGCAATTGAAGTTAATTAAAGTCAACAGCGTAACACTAGTAGTAGCAACCAACAATGGCAATTACTAATAATTGCCCATCTATGGATGATACTGTGACACCTTCTCCACCCAATTCCATGTATATCTTTCAGATTCGGGCCTTCCATCCATCTGCAGACATGTCTCGGAGTAGTAAACAACAAATTACTTTCACTCATTGTGTGTCTATGTCTGTGTGTGTGTGTGTTTGTTTACACTCACGCAATTTGTATCGATACATGGAATGGAATTAATCATCTAATATGATTAACCAATTGAAAGCAAAAATTGAATTGAAATAAAATGATGGAGAAAATTGAAATTGAATTCCTTAAAAGTTGGAAACTCTCTTTTGTAACAATTATTACGTGAAGCTTCTAAATAATCTCCAACTAAGTGAAATCGAAATTGAAAGTTATGCTTTAATAGTCAACATAAATACACTATGCTACATACACTTATACGTAATGGCATGGGAAGGGTAAATTGAAAGACAGAAGTTGGAAAATGACTTTAGCTTATTAATTTTAAGTTAGTTAGTTAAATTTACTTAATACTTTCTTGTAATAGGATCATAGATAGTTGATTATTTAATACCATATAAGCGAATTGGATAGAAAGAAAAGGAAAATGATGAATGAAAACTTTTAAACTTTAAACAAAAACCATTTACAATGGCAATGAAGCTAAACTAAAGAGAAATGAAAAAGAAATACATTTTTTTACGTTTTTAAAAAATTAAATATCAAATGAATGAATGTTGTCGATCAATATTTTCTCATAAGTTCTTAATCGATTTGGGAAATTTAAAATTTACAACCCACTTAAAACTGAAAGTTGTGTTGATAACTGTTGAAAAACTTGGTATTAGTTCTTTCTGGCATTTCTCTGTATAGTTGTTTTGACTCTCGTGACTCTACGGCCCTTCATTCCTTGAGAAAAGCTAAGCAAATTTAAAATTTGTTAGGCAGTGTGGTTGACATATTTGTGTTTCCTTTGCTCATGCATGAGACGCAACCTGCTGACTTTAATGGCAACTTGTATACATAGTTAGATAAACATATAGTATTTTTAGCCAAACTAACTAGTTTAACTAGTTTCTAGTTGGTTAGCTAGTTGGCAGTTGATGGCTCTGGCATCCTTTGGGTTTATGTTGTTGTTGCTGGTTTGCTTGTTGGTTGGTTGGCCTGGCAAGGTCGAGGAGCCTGTTTTTAGCCAAAATGTTTCCGCCATAGTTTGCTTGCCCGTGGCTCATCTGCCATCAACTCATAGGCGGCTCATCTCTCTTCTCTGCGTTTTCTCTTTCTTTTGCGTTTCCATTCATTTCGCTTTTTTAATGTATTACACAATTTCAAAGATAATAAATATATGTATATTTTATTTGCATTTTTATTTTATCACACAATTTCCTGGCCGACAGTCAAGTCGGAAGTGGAAAAAAAGCCACCAAATAACGGCTTGAACTCTTGACTCTTTGACTGCAAAACTGAGACACAGCTAAAATATTGTCAATTTATCCTATGCGGTCATTCAACTTTTAACAAACAAACAAAAAAAAAAAAAAACTGTTTAAGCAAAGTTATTGGCTTCAATGTATTTCCATGACTTTGTTTAAAAAATAGAAAATATGTACATTGTTTAGTCTAATGTCGCCCCAAATCACTGAAAAATCTACAAAACAATAGAAGAATAGAAAAAATGTATTATTTGCAGGAACTATGTCAAGCTATAATAAGGATATAAGCATTTATGGTGTCGAATTCTGAAAATTCAATACGAATTTTAAACAATATTAAATATAATTTATAACAATTTACAATAATTTATTATTGTTTTGCTTCAGGTATTCGCTTATCAAATCTATACAAAAAGAATATTTTTCGGACTTTCAATTAAGTTAGAAAATCACTTTCCAATGTCAAGTTTAAACTTGGGGGAAATAATGGTTATAATCTAGATTCTAGAATATTTATAGTTTCAGAAAGTTTTTCAGAATTTGTTTAAACATAAATATTTTGTCAATATGCGGTTTTTAAAATGTTATTTGGCCGAATTCTAAACGATGTCATAAAGTTAAATCACATAAACTGTTATTTTGCGAATTACTATAAACTTAGTTTTCAAGATTTTAATGTAGATTGACAGAAATCATTCCAACTTCTAAGAATTAGAACCTTATGATATTAATGTTTATTGGAAAACTTATTCTTTCGATTTTTTTCTTAAATTGAACTATAATAAAAAGAAGAAAAGATTTATACAGGATATCTTGTTTAAAAATTCGTTAAAATTTGGTAAAGCTATAGATTTGCATAGTTAAGAGTCTTTCAGATTTTTCTAATTTTTTGTCCATTCATATGTATATTTTGTTCAGATTGTGAGTGAATCAACCTTTCAGTGCGCCGCCCTAGAAGGGCAGGGCTAATAGCATTTGCTATCTACCTATTTGCATTTAGCCAACTTTTACTATCCTAATGTTGAAATTTTCTGTTTAAAATAATTACTATTTTAACTATTTTAAGGTTAATATAAAGTGTTTGGAGTAGCTATCATTTAAAAATTCAAATATGTCCATTAAAGAACTTTTAAATAGAGCTAATATGTATATTAGATAAATACAAATTAAAACTTCATTCGTAAAAAAATCAGTGATGGATCCGAAAACGATATTTTATAGATATTTCATATTGTTTTGAAATATGAAATTATATCCTTTTTTACCTTGTTTTTTGTTACTTTTTAAATATAACTTTCCGTTTTCCGAAATCCTACGTGGCTCCCTCTGGAGGAAGCCTCAGATTAATAGGCCAAAATCCGATTCTTTACAGAAAAATGTTTCGGTATTGTAGAAATGGTTGAAGAGCCTTAAGTCTTAAAACTTTATTCTTTTATGGTATACACAATAAACTAAGCTACATATCTCATGTATCAGTTACCATTTTTCATACAATTCCCCATTCGAATGAGTTGAATACTCCAAGATAAAGAAAATAATGAGAACAGATAATGCTGATAATAAAAATTGTCAATAATTGAAGAACAAGTTTACGTTTGCTGCTGTTAAATTCCATGAAACAAAATTAACAGTGTAAATACGACCTAAACATGCAATTAGGTTAAACATACCCCACCCACACCATTTGCCGCCCACTCACTAGCCAGCAGAGGGTGAACGAGTGGGGGAGGGGGATGTAGAATGGGTTCAGTGATTGGCCATGCGACCTCTGACGCTTGTGCCCACGTTTTATTTTTATTTTTTTTGCTGCATTATCGATTGCTAATCCGGACTTAGGTCGGTCTCGTGTTGAGTCTCGCTTCTGTGTCAATGACCAGATGGAATTGTGTCTGTTGAATTTTTCCCACTAATTGATTTTTGTTTATTTCTCTTTTTAGCTATGACACTGCACGTGATGGTTTCTTGGATTTAAATGAGCTCAAGTTCATGATGGAGAAACTGGGAGCACCACAAACCCATTTGGGCTTAAAGAAAATGATTGCCGAGGTGGATGAGGATAACGATGGCAAAATCTCGTTCCGTGAATTTCTGTTGATCTTTCGCAAGGCCCAGGCCGGGGAATTGGATAATGACTCTGGTCTAAATCAATTGGCACGTCTCACCGAAATCGATGTGGAACAGGTGGGCGTAAGTGGTGCCAAAAATTTCTTTGAGGCCAAAATCGAACAGCAGATGCGCACGAATAAATTCCATGATGAGATCAGGCAAGAGCAGGAGGAACGTCGTCGTGAGGAGGAGGAGCGGGCTCAGCGTCGTCAGCAGTTCCAGCAGCGTGCTGCCATTTTTCAATAGGCAGACATGTATCTGTCCATAATAATGGAAAGCAATGCTGAATCCAATTATACCTAAAGTAGTTTAGAAATAAAATACATTTTTCTGGGCGTAGGTTAAAGTAAATACATTTCTATGTGGCATGATGAACCACGGGTTAAAGCATTTTTACAAGCACATCACCGAACTAAATATTCATATATATCTACCTACATATATTAATATCTGATCTATCACACACACATATATATAATTCATATACCATGCAATAATATACACGACATGAGATAATGATACGCTGCATCACGTTTATACCAAAAGCCTAAATTCTAGTTAAATAATCATAAGTTTTGCAAACAGAAAAAAAAAAGAAATTGTTTCTAGTTTTAAGTTTTATGCGTTTTCCTTTTATCACACTTTTTTGTTCTATTTTTATTTGTTAATTTTATTTAAAACCAAAAAAAAAAAAAAACTGGATTTTTAGTTTATTATTTTCATTTTTTCTCTTTTCATTTTTTAAATGTAGTGTGCCATTTTTTTAAGTTTTCCGTTTATCAGTTGGCTTCATTTTTATTTTTCTTGTGTAAATGTTATGTTAATAATTTAGATAAATCAAAATTAAGTCCATGTTTATGTATATATTCCAATTCCGAGAAGATAAAACTCTTTGTGTCGATCGTTGGGAATCTTAATAAATTTTGTCTATCTATTTAAGTTGCAAAAGTTCAGTATTTGGATGTCTTATCGTTAAATGTGTTAGCAACAAGCAATATTAAATGCATAAATACATTTACATTTATAAATATATACTTAAACCAGATACAGATCCATGCAAGCTATAACTTAATAATATTTCAATACCGAACACAACTGACAACATATACGGAAACTAAATAAATAAATGTACAGTGGTGGTCAGCGTGTAAGCCCCTTTTTTTTTTTTTTTTGATTTTAAATTTGATTTTCTCGGCTCCTAAGAAACTTAATGAAGAAATTTTTTCAGTTATTTGTTGGTTATTGTATTTAGAATCTGACACGTAATTATTGTCATTCCAGCTTTCGACGTTTTTTTTACAGGTGCGTTTGAAAAAAAAAGCTCCCCCAAAATGTTTGACAATAGTTTAGCCCGGTCATTTCAAAATCTTTAATATTATAGTTAGACATGTGTATTCTTTGAAAAAGTTGTAGATCTAGGTAATCTAAGATAAACTGCATACCAAATATTTTCATTTTAGCCCCAGTATTTATTTTGGGGCCTATCGAAATTTCGGGATTTTGTATGTAATTCTTGAGGTCTCTTTGTTTGGCGACGTTTTACGATACCAATTTAAACTTAATTATTATTTTCTTATTCTAAGTATGAAAGTGAATTGAATTTCCCGTCAAATGATACATGTTTCATAAAAATCCGACAAAAATTAGATTGATTTCATCGCCCATACTTAAAAACCAGGTAAGCAAAATTTCCCATACATGCGTGCAAAGAAAGAGACGGAGGATGTGTGGGAAATTTTGCTAGTTCTAGTCTTTTTTTTAAGTATGGGCGATGAAATCAATCTAATTTTTGTCGGATTTTTATGAAACATGTATCATTTGACGGGAAATTCAATTCACTTTCATACTTAGAATAAGAAAATAATAATTAAGTTTAAATTGGTATCGTAAAACGTCGCCAAACAAAGAGACCTCAAGAATTACATACAAACTCCCGAAATTTCGATAGGCCCCAAAATAAATACTGGGGCTAAAATGAAAATTTTTGGTATGCAGTTTATCTTAGATTACCTAGATCTACAACTTTTTCAAAGAATACACATGTCTAACTATAATATTAAAGATTTTGAAATGACCGGGCTAAACTATTGTCAAACATTTTGGGGGAGCTTTTTTTTCAAACGCACCTGTAAAAAAAACGTCGAAAGCTGGAATGACAATAATTACGTGTCAGATTCTAAATACAATAACCAACAAATAACTGAAAAAATTTCTTCATTAAGTTTCTTAGGAGCCGAGAAAATCAAATTTAAAATCAAAAAAAAAAAAGAGGCTTACACGCTGACCACCACTGTATATAATACAGAATACACTCAATTGTTTTTACTATAACCAATCGATTTAAATTTGCATTTCATAAAAGAGAACTAGCTACATATCTATATATTTTCTGCGGTTTGAATTGGTTAACCCATTCAAAATCATTTTTCTCATGTTTGTACGCAAAAGTATGCTTTAAAAAACCATATTTACGTTCGTTCTGATTTTACAAGCGCAAAACGATATAGAAACGGATAGAGACTAGGACAATTTGTTGTTTTTATTGTTTTTGAAACGATCATACCTTTTACAGTTTAAAAAAGGAAACACCAAAAAACGATTTTCGTCGGTCCCTTTAGCGTCGTTATAACCGGATTCTACCGTACATATATATGAACATATGATCAGCATGAGAAGACAAGTCTATATAGCCATTTCGTCTGTACGAATGAACTTCCGACATTCGATCAGAAAGCTTCTGGAATGATCAGAAGCTTACAATATTGAGAA
Organism: Drosophila tropicalis; assembly: GCF_018151085.1. Taxonomy (NCBI): domain Eukaryota; kingdom Metazoa; phylum Arthropoda; class Insecta; order Diptera; family Drosophilidae; genus Drosophila; species Drosophila tropicalis. The sequence goes on along the minus strand of NW_027172753.1, from coordinate 560,340 downwards.
ACATCTTGTAATTTAAAAAATATCGAAAAATCTTATTAAAATAGGCTTAGTAAGAAAAATCTTGAAAAATACCAACATTTTTGAAAATCGGAACATTAATGAATAAAAATCTAATAAAAACTATTAAGTTCTAAAAAGTATTGATATAAAGTTACAAAAAAGAATTTTCGGAGTCTCTTCTGATTACCTGTAATACAATCTCTAATTCTTAGTCACAAATATTGTAGTGTATAATGGTTTCTGATTCCATTGGAACAAAATAATAACACACTACAAAATTTCTTCGAATAGCAAGGAAATATAGTTAAATAGAACCGTAAAGGAACAAAAAATAAGGAATCCTGCCTTCAAAATTGAATAATTTTTTAAAATGTTTTTTATTTTAAAAATTCGTATTTGTAGTTTGTAAAATACATTTTAAAATAAGGAAAATACTTAGTTGTGCCATTCTTAATGAGATAGTTAAAAGGGAAATCTATTTATACAATTCTAATTCGATTTAATCGAGTCTTTTTATTTTGAATTTGTATGTACAATTTACACTCCAACCAATGCGGCGGCACCTGAAGAAGGGCCAGTTGCTGCCGCGGATTGTGTGGCTGCTGCGCCGCGTCTCTGCGAATGGCGGCATCTTAACATATCACACTTGAGGGCATAACGATGCTGGCAAACTGGACAGACATGCGGCTTGAGCTGCAGGTGGTAGCCCTTGATGTGCTGGGAGAGACCATTCCGTCGCTTAAACACTCGGTCGCAGATGCCGCACTTATGTTGCCTCTCCGTTGAGTGGGTGATGCGATGTTGCCTAAGGCCAGTCAGCGAACGAAATGTCTTTTGGCACATGTTGCAGAGGTAGGTAGCCGAGATGGTGGCACCAGTCATTGGGAGTTTCTTTCGCTTTGGACGACCTTTCGTCGACTTCCTTGTATGGTGGCGACATTTGACTTCGTGTCGACGATAGAGGCGCCAGTGGGTGAAGGTTATGGCCTGGCAATGACGACACTTGAAGCTCTGCAGGCATCGGCGTTGGGTTCGCAATGGCAAGGACTGACAGATGTAGCGCATATGTTGACGCAGACCCAAACGAGAGCTGAATATCTTCCAGCAGCCGCAACATTTAAGGGCCAATGTTTTATGTCGTCGATGTGAAATTGCATAATGGGCCTTTTTTTCTATGATTTATCAGTTTCCGTCGATTGGCAAAGATTTCACTGCATTGAGGACATGGATGAAGATTGGATGAATTTCTTGTTTGATTCTTCTGAAGTTTTTGGCATTTGAGTTTTAGTCGGCGATAGCGCAAGGCCAATTTTTTATAGTTCTCATCCAATACTAACGGATTTGGTTGACTTAATGAGATTGTTGAAGATTCAGCAAGAGGCGCTGGTAACGCGGCTGGGGCAGGCGGAGGGGGAACCGTTGGAGGAGCAGCTATTGGCGGCGGTTGGGGTAGTGTTTGTGGTGGTTGTTGTTGTTGCTGTGATGGCAACGTTGGCGCCACCAGGAAGCTTCTTTGCATATCCAAAATATCAATTTTCTTCTTTAAATTCGTATTGGACGATGATGTGTTTTGCCACGTATCTGTTTGCCAGTGACCGCCAGTTGAGGGTAAAGTTTCGAGTTTAAGGGGGTTGCTTGGATTTAGATTCAATGGCGGAACACTAACCATGGGCATGGGATTGGCATGCACTTGATTGTAATGTTGATTCAGGCTATCGGAAGTTATAAATTTGGCCATACAAAAATTACAATTATGCAGGCGAAAGGCGGCAGAAGATTGGACTACACTGTCATTGAGTACAACAATATTGGGCTTGACGGGAGTGATGGAGAGTGCAGCAGGTGCTGGCCCAATCGGTGTTGAATTGACGTTCGAAGGAGGCGGTGCAGCTGGTGGTTGTGGTTTTGTTGGCGTTGGCATCAATACACATTGCAGGGAATTTGGTATCTGACTGACATTGGTCACTATGGGTTTACAAGAACGCTTTTCTGCGGGCTGGTGTGGATTAGCCGTAGATTCTGCATCTATTCCTTCCACCTTTTCCGTTTTGTACGGCAGTTGATGCCATTCCTCCTTGGCGTAATTGTGTTCTTCGGTCAACAATTCAGCCTGCAGCATTTCATTGACCGTAGGCAAAGAAGCTCCATTAGATGCTGATTGCGAGATACCTTCGTCCATTGCCACTCCAGCAGCAGCAACAGCAGCATTGGCACCACTTACATCAGCATCATCAGCTATGTTTATAAACGGATCATCTAAGTTAATTATCTCCATAATATCACAATTATTAATTATATCTTGAGCATTCAAGAGGGGGAAATCACAGAATGGAAACTTATGTTCGGTGGGATCGGCCGAATCTCCGCCAGCATCGGCTTCATCCAAACCAATATCCAGCTCATCGGGAAACAGATTATCCAAGCTCTCCTGCTTGACACGAACAAAAGGTTCTTGTTTGATTTTCAATTGACGTCGATACTTCCTTTGCAGTTCACTTTGAGTCTGCATAACCACATCAATGAATTTATTAAAATTTTCCAATTGCTTACAACATTCCAAACATATGTCTTTGGGCAGTGAATCATCCTGTAGTATCTGTAGCGTTGGAAAACATTTTTGTATTTTGCCAAAGAGTTCGAAATTCTTCTCAAAGGACACACAATTCATGCATAGTCCACAAAACCGACAAGTGCTCTTCTGGCCATTGGGCGTGGGATTCTCGTTGGCCACACTGGCGAGAGTCTGTTTATCCTGCCACCGACTGACTTGCTCCACTACCACATTCAATGACTCTACTGCCTCAACGCCAAAGACACTTGGAACTGCATTTTTCTTGAGTGTCTTGCGATTGTTGCTGCAATTAAAATCCGCATCCACAAAGTGGCGACTGCATACGGCGCTCCATTTGCTGGGCATCCATTGTCCTTGACGCTGGGTAAAATTAATCCACTTCTGTAGCAGATCTTTGCGCTTAAAGGGGAACCTTTGGAATGGACATAAATATTACAAACAGTATTTAACATTTTTCCAATTGTTACTTTACCTGTGAAATGATATGCTGCCCTTATGTACATATTTATCGCTACAATTGACAACGGCGCAGTGGGCGGGCATGGCCAATTGAAATCCTTAAACAATTTTCAGCATTTATCTACAAATTTGTCTTTTGTTTTGCTCTTTTCTTCCTTTGCAACTTGCTATCAGCTGCGCATAGAGATGAGAGCGTGACAAGCTTGTCACTCTATTAACACGAATAATCAAGGCACTATTAAAATATAAAGAAAATCATAGAATATATATAAATATAATTAATTCATTTGAAAATATTATATTATAGATTACTTTAAATTAAAGCTGAATTCAAATATGAATAATGGTGAATTTTTTATGCATTTAATATTTTTTCATTAAATAACAATTTAAATAAGAGCATAGGGTATTGTTTTTCAACTAAAAACACATTAATTCGTATTTCATTAATTTATATAGAAAAAGTGGATTCGCTTATCGATCAAATTTCTGTGTATTTTAAGCACGAAGTCGTCACATGACTTTTGCCATCTCTACTCACGACTCAGGCACGAATACTTGTTTCCCACCGCAAGCAAACAGTGTTTGTTAACAAAGCAAAAAAGATTCTTATCAAAACAAAAACAGCTGATATGCGGAGGGTTAGGTTAATAACCCTCACCAGCCCCTCGTCGGTCCACCGGCTGGGACTTACACTTATCAATTAGCGTCTTTATTACTGACCCGCCTGGTTTATGTGCTAGCGTATTTATTTTTGCCTTCTAGACGAGAATTCTTCGAGTTCTGTTTTCAGTCTATCTGCTCGTGTGCTCGCATCTGGCAGCCGAATTCGAGGAAAATTTGTCAATTTGGCAAGGTCAAGCAAGGTCTTTGGCATAGTTACGAACGAATTTTCTATAAAGTGTGTGGGTGGAGAAAGTAAAGTGTATCAACAATGGCACAGCTTAGACAACTGAGACACCTGGGATTGGGTGCTACTCCAAGGATAAGTCATTTGGGATCATCGGCAATAGCCCAAAAACGTTGGCAATCATCAACATCATCCATTGGGTATGTAGTGGCCTAAGATAAGAGTCGCCGTCGTCTGCGCGTGTCAAATTAATTCACTTGATTCGTGTGTCTCTTTCTCTCTCAATTTAGAGATTACGATCTGGTTGTGGTAGGCGGTGGAATCGTTGGTGCAGCCTCGGCCAGAGAAATCCTACTGAGACATCCTACACTTAAAGTGGCTGTTGTGGAGAAGGAAAAGAAATTGGCTGTCCATCAAAGTGGGCATAATTCGGGAGTAATACATGCTGGCATTTATTACAAACCGGGCACTCTCAAGGCTCGCCTTTGTGTGGAGGGATTGCATTTGGCCTACAAGTATCTAGATGAGCGTAAGATTCCATATAAGAAATGCGGCAAACTGATTGTCGCCACCGACGAGAAGGAGGTGAAACTGCTGGAGGATCTGCATCAACGTGGCATAGCCAATAAGGTTCCCGATCTTCGTATGATTGACGGTGATCAAATCAAAGAGATTGAGCCCTATTGCAAAGGTGTTAAAGCTTTGCATAGTCCTCATACGGGCATAGTTGATTGGGCCTTAGTCACCGAACATTATGGCAATGACTTTAAACTGGCTGGTGGTCACATTTATCTCGATTACAATGTTAAGAAATTCAGTGAAACCAAAGAAGGAAACAGTGCTGAATATCCAGTGACCATCCATGGGTCTAAACCGGGTCAAACACTGCGCACACGAAATGTTTTAACCTGCGGAGGTCTACAATCCGATTTGCTGGCCGAGAAGACGGGTTGTCCGCGATCGCCGCGCATTGTACCCTTCCGTGGAGAATACCTGTTGCTTTCCAAGGAGAAGCAACATATGGTTAAGGGAAATATTTATCCAGTACCCGATCCCCGTTTCCCCTTCCTGGGTGTGCACTTTACTCCACGCATGGATGGCTCTATTTGGCTGGGACCAAATGCGGTGTTGGCCCTTAAGCGAGAGGGATACACGTGAGCGGCTGTGGCTTGATTGGCTATCAGATTAACTTATTTCGAATCTCTTTCAGCTGGGGTGACATCAATCTGTTGGAACTCTTTGACGCACTACGTTATCCGGGATTCCTTAAGATGGCTAGCAAATATATTGGATTTGGCCTTAGTGAAATGTCCAAATCGGCATTTATTAATCTTCAGACGAAAGCCCTACAAAAGTATATCCCAGATATCAATGAATATGATATTCAACGTGGTCCAGCCGGTGTTCGGGCTCAAGCCTTGGATCTGCAGGGTAATCTGGTTGATGATTTCGTCTTCGATCGCGGCGAGGGTGAGGGAGCATTGGCGAAACAAGTTCTTCATTGCCGTAATGCTCCATCGCCGGGTGCTACAAGTAGCTTGGCCATAGCTAAGATGATTGCCGATAAAATTGAAGTGGAATTTAACATTGGAAAGTAATCGGAAGACGAAAAGATGAAGGTTCGATGTTGGGTTGAAAAATTGCTTCAAAAGTGGTAATACCAAATCCGATTTCATCAATTATGGCCTTAAAAGCATTTTTAGCCCTCTGACTGTTCCATCTAGAACTATTAATTGTTGTGCATTTCTTTGTTTTAACTTATAAAATTGTCATTATATTTTCATACAAAAACAAAAAGGAATCATGTTTCATTTAATTTAATTCTAATATACTTTTTCTGTCTGTCTTTGGCTTATCATTGATGCCCAAAATTTGGATTTCCTTTACCAAAGACTGCTGATCGATCACAGATTTTATTAAATCTCGACATTTTTCATTCAAAATCTTTAAACCATTTGATGCATGTTGGCGCATTTGTGAATCACCCGATTCCTCTGCTTCAATAGCTTTTAAAAGGCGATAAATGGGCAACAGCATCTCTTGGTAGTCTAAAAGATTTTCCATGCCATTTAGGAGTTCGGCCAAAACCAAAACAGCAGCCCGTTTCGAGGGTAGGTAGCCATCGGTTAGATTTAATTCCGCATTGATGAGTTGCAGCAACTCTTGAAAGAAATTATGCACTTGATAGGCCAAAATGCGACACAATTGGGCCAGATTGGCAAACGATGACATGCGGAATTCTGGCTGATTGGAACGACAACCAAGCATGAAGCCATTGAGAAGTTCTGCTTTATAGCGATAGCAAAGCGGTCCTGAAAAGATGTTACTTTAAGGCGTTAATCGTTCGTTTAAGAGTGCACAAACTTACCCAACTCTTGTGCTGATTTGAGTATAGCTTCACCAACCACCAGACGATAGTCCAAATTATTTGATTCCGATAGATATTCATCGCTTAATTTCTCCATTACTTCCGCTTCCATTGTGTGGGTTAGGACCACAAATAGACGCACACAATTTAGAAATGTATACGATTCCTTATCTTTAAGAGTAGCTAAAGCTAAGGCGATTATCAGATGACCCTTGGTCATTGTTGTGGGATCCTTTTGATGCAATAGCTTTAACAGCAATTGAATTCCATATACCTGCAAATGCGATTCCTTTTCCTCAATCAGCGAGCGTGCTCTATTGAATGCTTCCGACTTGTACGTTTCACTTGGACTCCAAATGCCTTGCAACTGGCTGAGAAGAGTTTCAGCGGATTGTTGAATCATCAGATTTGATGTCTGCATTTTCAACTGTTGCAATTGCTCTTGAAGTCGCTTGAAATGCCCGGCAATCAGTAAATCCTCACTTTTATCCAAAACTTCTTGTAGTAAACTGAGTATAAGTAATAATATCTGATCGTCAGAGTCCCCAGATTGCAAGTCCAAACGTTGTTGTAGTAGCTTTTCAATTAGTTTTACGAATTCTTTGCCATTCAATGCAATTTGTGAGCGTAGAGGCTTATGGGCCACCATTTGATTGAGTAACAAGAGCAACTCCAGTTTTGAGTTGTATGTGGCATAAAGAAATAATTCTAATTCCTCTTCTGTGGAAATAAAATCAATGCTCGAGGAAGTAATATTTTTGAGAAGGTCTCCCAAATGTGAAAGAAGAGCCAGAAATGCATTACAGGTCAGTGAGTGATTTGAGTTAGTTAGTAAGATTTCGGCAAGGATCTTAATTAAATTCCGTTTTGAGTGATGATCGTCGGGATTGATAGGACCCATTTTTACAACGATTTTAGTTGCATCCAAGGCAGGTACTAACAGTATGCGAGGATGAAGAATCAGCCAATTGCTTTCTTTATTTTCAATGAGATCCCACTTGAAAAGTTTTCTTAGAAGGTTAGGTAGTTCCTCACGCATCTCTCTATTGTCAAGGCATCGAATAATTAATGCCGAAACTTGTTTACGTTCATTTAACTGCAAGGGCAAACCATCATAAAGCTGCAGCAGAAGGGGCAAGTAATTTATAAGCAAACTACTGGGCAAACAGGCAACTGTGGAGCTGCAAAAGATGTGGTACCACATTCTAATGAGATGGCATAATTCATCATGCTCTTGCAAAATCACACCGGTAAGCAAGTCTGTAGGGTTTATAAGAACCTCCCATTGTTTGGCCATTATATCTTTGATCTTTGATTGATTCTCACCATTTTGATCGTAAAGACGACGCAGAGTTAAAGATCCTACTTCAAAATCATCCATATCTTGCTTTAAGCATTTTGAACAAATATCAAAAGCTTCGTAAATTTTCATTTTTTGGTTTTGTTGGCTACGACATGAACGAATAATTGTATTGGCCACGATTTCGGCAAGGACATTTGGGTTATCATTTTGTGACTGCTGACGCAAGGATTCCACTAAACTCTCAAGTCCATGAGGGGAATTCAACTGTCTGATTAATGTGTGATGCAAAATTCTATCTCGATGTGACTCCATACCGCCAGTGGCTTTTAGCAGCAACAAAAGAGAAATGAAATCCGCTTTACTAAGATTTGCAATACTTAAATCCGGTTGATCTTCATCTAAACTCAGAATCGCAGACAATAGATCGCGTTGTACCATGTGCATAGAATCGGCAATATGAAATTGTCTTACATGCATCAATTGCCTAAAGAATTGAACGCTTAAGCATAGCAATTCCGGATTTGGCGACTTTTTAGGGTAAGTAACGCGGGGATTACTTATTTTGTAGAAATCTTCCGATAATTGGCAACGTAAAGCGTAGTAGGACAACTCCTGAACAGCTTGAATGCATAGCTTCAGATGGGCCACTGATATTAAATCCTCCTTGGCATCGCTATCAAATTTTGTGTTTCTTATGATTAAGTGGAGCACATAAGAGAGTCGCACAATGTAGCAATACTGTGGTTGTCCTTGCAATTTAATGCATTCGGTCTGCTCAGAAGTTAACTTGTACTGAGAGCATAGCTCTTGTAATTGCTGATCTATGTCTAAAGCTATGGATTTCTCCAATATTTCCAAATTGGGTTGAAGACTGCTCGAGATAATTGGCTCTGCCGAATCCTCTTTTTCTGTTAAATTATTTCGATTTTAATATTCTCTTTGAAACTAAACCATTTTTTTACTTACTCAAGCCGTGCTCGAACTTTAAACTCCCCAAGAGATTAAAGTAATTCAATGTATTTGTCATTTTTAGTTTCCTAAAATTAAAAATTGTGCATAATGTGCTTTTGTATCGATAAAAAACCGTGTCTACCGATTGCAGTCTCTTAGAGATGGAAAGAATTTCTATTTAAATATAACAACTGTAAATTGGTGAGTTGACACAGCCAAAGTAATTAAGGCAAAAATATGGAGTTAAGCTATTAAATAAGTATATATGAAGTTAAACTAAATATATTATTTAAATAACTTTAACACAGTGATAGCTAAAAGTCTGGTGACAAGAAGAATCTTGTTCGATTAAAATACTCACGTCAAACTCTGTTATATCTAATGAATTTGCATTGGCACGGTCACACTAACTGACAGCTGGCGGACTATTTATCAATTTTTTCTATGTAAACGTAATTTAACGAATTATAGTTTCTGGCAGAATGGATGCAAAATTAGACGTAAGTATTGCAGAGCCGCACCCAGATATTGTTACTGCATCTTTTCTGTTACTTTTCAAGATGTTCGAAGATGTCAGCACATCGCCAACGTATTCGTTAGAGGGTGACATGTCCATTCCAGGCCGCAGGACAACAACTAAGCCCACAGAGAACGGAGTACCCGATTACAATACTTTGGATGAACCGATTAGTGAGACTGTGCTGCGGGATATACGAGCTGTGGGCGTTAAGTTCTATCATGTTCTCTACCCCAAGGAGAAGTCAAGTCTTTTGCGTGATTGTACGTCATCATTATCAATTTGTTTGCAGTCGTAAGCAAATTACTCATGACATTGGTATTCTAATTACAGGGGATCTGTGGGGACCTCTCGTCTTGTGCACCTTCATGGCCACCATATTGCAGGGTTCATACTCAGCGGACAGCATGGCCGATAATGGACCAGAATTTGCCCAGGTCTTTGTGATTGTTTGGATAGGAGCAGCTGTTGTTACTCTAAATTCCAAACTGTTAGGTGGCAATATGTGAGTAACTTAAATAAAAATCTTTAGTAGAAAATTTAACTAATTAAACGCTGCTGCCAATAGATCCTTCTTCCAGTCTGTGTGCGTGTTAGGCTATTGCCTAACTCCTGTGGCCATCGCTTTAATTGTTTGCCGTGTGATCTTGTTGACCCACCAAACACATTTGCTATTCTTCTTGCGCTTTGTGACCACCACAGTGGGCTTTGCTTGGGCTACATATGGTAGGTGCATCAATTTAAAACCACAAAATGATCTTTTAACTTTACATTTTCACTTTTGTGCTGTAGCTTCGTTTGTTTTCCTGGGTCAAAGTCAACCGCCGCATCGTAAACCCTTAGCTGTCTATCCCATTTTTCTATTTTTCTTTGTCATTTCTTGGCTGGTTTTATCTCATAACTAGTCGTTGACTAATTAATTTATAAGTAAACTGTGCACGTTCCCTTAAATGTAATTTAAACAAACAAAAACAGAAACGAATTAAGAAACTTAAGAATCCAAATCAATTGTCCATTTTGTATTTTTATTTTATTTGTTGTATTTTTTATTCTTACGAAATCTTAGAAATAATCTGTGTTAATGCGGAATAAGAGATGTTTATTTATGTGTGTGCGTGTGTGTGTGTGTGCTGCATGTTTATATTGTAAAAGGACTAAACCTCTAGATTATTGGCCGATGTCGCCACCTCGAGAGACATTTGCATTTGAACGCCATCTCCCTTGGTTGGCCTATAGGTTAGCGAATTGGCTCTCGCCTTGCGTCCCATGAAATGACGCTCGACCCATTTGAGAAGCGTGTACACGGAGTCTGTCGACGGCAAACGATGATCGGCAACAGTTTTCACAATATCCGACGATGTCACACGGAAAGTACGAGCCATACCTTTCAGTGCCTGCGATGCAAAAGAATAGGATGAGAATGAGATGTGTTTAGGATGTCTCTGAAATTTGTACTTACCACCATGGCATCCTCATCGGTAAGATCGTCACCCACATAAATGATTTTGATTCTCTCATTCCAATCGACACCAAATGATGTGCGTAGAATGTATATCGATGCTCTGCCCTTGTTCCATTGCACAGGAGGTCGTGCCTCCAGGGCGCAATGGGTTTCGGTGGCACGGAAACCATATTTCTCAATTAGACCTCGCGCCTTCTCCACCATTGCGGGACGCAATTGATTCGGTGTCTCACGATAATGGAATGTGAGCAAAGCCCCTTTGTTCTCCACCCAGGCGCCATCACGGCAAACGGAATCCTGCAGAGCTTTCAGCAAATGACTAACCTTATCCTCATACTCAATGGGCATGGGATGAACAAATTTACTGCCATCGGGATGCAATATCTCCAGGCCATGATTACCGGCATAGGTGATGCCTTCTATACCGACCATTTTCTTAACATTATCCACATTTCGTCCAGAGATGACAGCCACATAGACATCCGAATGATTGGACAGTTTGTACAACACATTCTTAATCTCTGGCGAGAGTGTGGCCAAATCTGGATGGGGTGCAATGGGAGCCAATGTGCCATCATAGTCCAACAATAGAGCCAGTTTATGGTTATAGCCAATATATCTAATTGAATAAGAGAAAGTTTCGTAATGAATCTGTTGCTACTCCGCTCAGAGGCTTTGTCTCACTCACTTGAGTAAGTAGTCATCAAAATCATCCACAGACACCGGCTGCATAATGGTAGTGCCCACATCATCCATTTCCAGAGCCCCAACTGCCTTCAGGAAGCAACGCATCCAGTGACTGACATCGCATTCAGCCTCACGACGACGCAGACGCGCCATACGCAAAGCACGCTCATCCTCCGGCATGGTCAGGGCACGATGAATTACCTCAGCGGCCTCATTTACCTCATACGGATTACAGAGCAATGCCTCGTGCATCATCTCACCGGCTCCAGCGAATGGGGAAATCACCAAGACACCGGGCACCTCATTTATCTGGCAGGCCACGAACTCCTTGGCCACCAGATTCATGCCATCGCGCAGTGGTGTGACCAAGCAAACAGCCGCATCCCGATACAAGGCCGCCAACTCATCCTGACTGACATAGTCATAGATGTAGCGTATTGGTGCCCAATTGGCTGTGGTGAAGCGTCCATTGATGCGTCCCACCAGCTGGTCGACCTCCTCCTTCAGCTCCCGATACTCTTTGACGTCTGTGCGTGAGGGCACTGAAATTTGCAATAGACTCACTTTCTCCTTATGCTGTGGATACTTAAGCAACAAGGCCTCGAATGCCATCAGACGATGGACCAGGCCCTTGGTGTAATCCAAACGATCCACACCCAAGATAATCTGTTGCTTGGATGTTTTCAACACCTTGGGAGCATTGTGAGCCAAATTCACGAAACGCTCATAGGGTATACCAATGGGCAGAGGACGGACACGGACAGTGCGTCCGCCATGCTCCACCAGCAGATTGTTGCGATCGACACGACAACCCAAATTGCGTTGGCAACAGTCCACGAAATTGAGGCAATAGTCTTGGATATGAAAGCCAACCAGATCACAGCCCAACATGCCCTAAAAACAAGGATCATCATCATATCTAAAATAAGTTTTGGTTTCTTTATAGATTTACTCACTTGTAGGATTTCATCGGACCATGGCAGCAATCGGAAGATATCCCACGGGGGGAAGGGTATGTGAAGAAAGAAGGCCAAGCGACAGGGAAGATTCTTCTCCTCGGCATGCTCACGCACCCAATTGGCGGCCAACATTAAGTGATAGTCATGAATCCAAACGATTGGTGGATTCTTTTCGTTACCATTATTCTTGGCTAGACATTTCTCCAGTGCCTCAATGGTGCGGACAGCAAAATGCTTATTCACCGTCACATAATCATGCCAATGTTCTCCACCAAAGTTGGCTCGACCCGGCATCGAGTGGAAGAGCGGCCAAAAGATCTTGTTACAGCAACCATTGTAGTAGCTATCAAAGATCTTGGCATCAATGTTCACCGATACCACTTGATCCGACTTCAAGCCCGCCGTCGGTGTCTGATCATACGGATTCGATTCGGGTATCGCCTCATTGGGGTCCTCCAAATGAATGCCAGACCAGCCCACCCACAAACCGCTGCCCTTGATCACAACCGGACAGACAGCCGTGACGAGACCACCAGCGCTGCAAAAATACATAATACATAATAAAATCATTTACCAACGCGTATGTAACCCACCACCACCACAGAGACCCAGCCCATTTTTATGCAGAGTGCTTGACACCATCTTTCTTGATAAGCAAAAAAATCCATTAAAAAAAATATACCCACACATGGACATATGAAACGCAAACACACCAATATATTGAATATACGCCAGTGTAGAGGCTTCTGATACGGCGTGTAAACAACCTCGACTACGGCTTGTCGATCAACCTTTGGAAGCCCTCAATCTTGGTTTTTGTGTAGGGTCAGTACGAAACAGACTAGCCAAAAACTGAATCTGATTAATCCAGACAAGCGACAGAAATTGAGAATTTCAATCAATCAATTTGAGACTTTTCCCTAACTGCCTCTTAAATGTTTCAACAAGACTTGAAACAAATCCAAAATTTAGATATAATTTTAAACAATTATTTGAGAATTGCTGCTAGAGATAAGGGAGCCATGATATCTACTTTTGACATGGCAATTTTTTTTATATTTTCAATATATTTAACTTATTTTTTCAAAAGGATTGTATTGAATTGGATGTCCTTATAATAAGAAATAAGATGGAAATCTTAATATTGAAATCGGAATGAAAATAACTAAATTGTTTTTTAACTTTAAGAATTTCACATTTCACATATTATTTTGTGAATTTGACATCTATATAAGTGGAAGATTTCAAGAGGTTAAAAACGAAATAAATTAACAAATTTTTTCGAACGGAAAGAAGCTTTTTTAGTAGACATTTCAGAATATTCTTAACCAAGTTTTTGATGTTGTTCAAGTTTCAAAACAACAGATTTAAATATATTTTAAGAAAATTTTTGTTTTTTGCTACATTTTTTTTGTCAGAAAAGTAAATATAAAAAATGAAGTTTCTATTTATTGTTTTTGGTAAGTAATTAAGTTAAAGTTCTGTAATCATTAGTGTAAATTATGTTACTAAATGTTAATAAAATATAAACTAATTCAAAAATATTAACAAATTAAATTTTCTTGGTAAAATTTTTCTTTTTAAAAGCAACAACAACTTTTTTAAAAGATTGTGTGGATACTTTGAAAACAATTTTAGTTGGAGTTTATTTTTGAAAAATAAAAAAATAATTGTGGAAGTAATTAATTTATTGATTTTTAAAATATTATTTAAATGGAACTGTTGTTGGTAAAAAAAATCCCAAAATCCATCTGAACAAAAAATGATTTTATTTTGATAATTAACCAAAATGGCTTTAAACCTGCCAAATTGTTTGAACTATTAAACCTTGATTAATGATGAAATTTTGATTTATATTTAACAAAAATTATTCCTTCAATTAGCAAGGACTTGCCTTTTAAGTACTGAGATAGTTCTATGACTTAAAATATTGTAGAGAACTTAATCCAAAAAGGTTGGTATACAACACAAAATGGATGCATTTTTGAAATTTTTATACCATACACCCATAGGGTGAAATGGTATATTAAAGTCGCCAAAATGTATGTAACAGGCAGAAGGAAGCTTCTCCGACCCTATAAAGTATATATATTCTTGATCAGGATGAATAGCCGAGTCGATCTAGCCATGTCCGTCTGTCCGTCCGTCCGTCCGTCCGTCCGTCCGTCCGTAAGAACACGCAGATCTCGGAGACTATAAGAGCTAGAGCCACCAAATTTGGTATGTATACTCGTGTAGTATGCACATGTTCAGAGTTAATTGGAATTTCGGCCACGCCCCCTTACGCCCCCGGGAATCACATAAAACTGTTTTTCTTAAAAAGTATAACAGCTAGAGACATCAAATTTGGTTTATATACTCGTTTAGTTGGCGCGCAGAAACTAATTGTTTAAACTTTTTGCCACGCCCCCTTCCGCCCCCGGAATTTACATAAAACTGATTTTCTTAAAAACTATGACAGCTACCGACATCAAATTTGGTATGCAGACTAGTTTAATAGATGCGCAGAAACTGGCTATTTAAAAATTTTGCCACGCCCACTTCCGCCCCCGCAAATCAAACAAAACTGATTTTAACAAAAACAAACAAAGCTAAAGTCACCAAATTTAGTATGTATACTGGCTTGGTATGCGCGCAGAGTATATATATTTTCATATTTTGCCACGCCCACTTCCGCCTCCACAATTAAGAAAAAACCGATTTCCTCCTGTAGTTTTTTGACCATCGCATTCAAATTCGGCAGACTAATTAATCTTATCTATTTCCACAAAACTCCCAAATTTTATTGAAATCGGACTAGAAACATGCAAAATATGAGTATGAACGTATTTTACTAAGCGGTCCACAAGGCCAGAATTGGCCGTTGGCTAGTGGCGGCGCTAGAGTGCTCGTGTGTTTGTAGAGTCAGCGAGATAGCACATAGTATGAAGCATGTAAAAACAATTTAATAGACATACATTTGGTTTTCGAAATTAAAAAAAATTTGTTTCACCTGGTGTATGGTATACCCGAGTCGACGAGTCGACTTACTTGCTTCATTGAAATTGTTTTCTTAAAAAGACTGAAAGCAAAACAATACACAATTTTATCTCTCGTTTACAGGTAGTTAAACAACAGTGTGAAAACAAAAACCAATATTGTCAACTCTGTGATTTTTCTTTTGGATTTTTGTTGAAGAAAAAAACTTTTAAAACGAAAAGAAAGAAGACAAATTTTAAGTCTAATAACAACTAAAATAACTCATAACAGCTAACTGAAGTGTTGATATCAATCAAAAAGGTTGCAAAAAAAAAAATCACAAAATATTTCTTATAGTAACCGTTTTGAGAGATTTTAAGCAAAACAAATTTTTGTTAATTGAAGTCCCTCAAAAACCAATTTGATCACCAACAAGAAACTGCCCTCTGAGATATGCAACACTTATTTTTCGTAGCCTTTTCTTTTTCAGATATTCGTGATTTCCGTTTGCTAAAGCAAGCTGAACCATTCACGTGATGCCATATCAAGTTTCATTGTCAGGTTCAATACTTAGTTGTTGTTGTTTTTACATAAGCCTTGAATAAATGGCTTTTCATATTGACCCCTTTAACACCATTTTATTTGCTGTTGTTGCCCATCATCATCATCATCATCTCCTAGCAGCAGCAGCAGCAGGAGAAGGAGCAGCAGTAGCCGCACTTGCTGTTGCTGTTTTTGGGGTCAAAAACGCGTAATGGACCTCACTGATAAGCTAGCAAATGATCGACGTTGTCGTTATAGTCGCTGTTTGTCAATTTAAATATTATTGAATTTGTTTTCTAATTTCGAATTTTTTGTAGACACACGTTTGCTCATCTCTCATCTCATCGTTCACTCCCTCTATCTCTATCTGCCGCCTGGTGTTTGTTTGTATTTTGCGCTGATAAGATTTTGTCAGCTTCTAATTTTTTTTTTTTTTTTATTCGTTTTCGGTGGGGTTGGGTGCTGCTAAACATTATCAAATTGTTTCAAATGCAAATTGTAGGCCTCGTGCTTTTCGAATTGGGTTAGTTTTTCAATTTGTACAAGTTGGAAACTAACCAATTTTTGATACAGTCGAAAGCAGAGTGAAAGAGAGAGAGAGAGAGAGAGAGAGATCCGACGGGGATTTCTGATAAGAAATTGGTTTCTATACAGAAATGTCTATTATTGACATTTTTCAGCTTAAACGACGACAGTTTATTCAACTTGAATTTAATGGTCTTTGTGTTTTTAATGTATTTGCACTATGAAAACTACTGATAGTTAATCAAATTCCTCAACCAGACTGACAAATAATTCTTATAACTTATATAACCAATATGAATTCACAGAGAGTAACTAGAATTTTGGGATTGAACTTTTCTAAACTCAATCGAAACAATTCAAGTAAAGAATTCGACAGTAAATAAAATTAAATATTTATACAAATGATGTTTTAAGAACTATATCCATTTAACAATTGCGTAACCGAAATTTGAAAAGTCTATATCAAATTTAAAGACCATTTCTGTTTTGTTTGTCACTTACCTGGCCTTACGTTCGAGCTCCTTGGTTTTGGCATTTCGTGTTAAAACAAAAGGCAAACGATTCGATACCACTATGAGACTGGCCTTAGTGGAAGGCTCACCAGCATTGGTTACTATAATCTCGGTGTCGACCATATTGACGGTCCTGTTTTTTTTTGTGTGTGTTTCTAAATTGCTTGAACTCTTATTTTATTATTTGGTTTTGTTCGTTGTTGTTTAACTTTATGTTTTTTGTTGTTG
Organism: Drosophila tropicalis; assembly: GCF_018151085.1. Lineage (NCBI taxonomy): Eukaryota > Metazoa > Arthropoda > Insecta > Diptera > Drosophilidae > Drosophila > Drosophila tropicalis. The sequence goes on along the minus strand of NW_027172753.1, from coordinate 543,446 downwards.
ACCAAATTAAAGCATAGTTTTTGGTTTTTTTTTGGTTTTTTTGTTTATTTTCGGACTTGGACTAGACTTGACACTTGGCTATTCGCAGTTCGACTAAATTGCATTCAAAATGCAATGAGAATCTATACCTGGAATGTCAATCCGAATCAGAGCCGATCTGTTCTTATCAACAACAGTAACAAAAACAACAACAACAACAGCAACAGTCAAAATTATGGTAATTATGGAAGAGCTCCAGAGAAATGCACTGACGGAGAAATGTTATCTATTTATATATACTTTTTTTTTTTTTGTTTTCTTTGCTGATTTTTCCTGTCTAACGAGAGCAAGACGTTGGAGTAGCTTTTTGCTCGCGAGAGCGGAGTCTGCTCCGTTCTGTACCCTGCCGAAAATGGTACTAAGCCCATCGATCATTCAAGTCGCACTTTTTCTGCTAAAAATTCAACGTATTCAGATGATTTGAAGACCCTGATTATCAGTTTATTGTCTCACGCGCTCTCAGTCTCTCTGATTTCCAGAGTCTGTGTTTGTTCATGGAGAGAAACTGCTGGAAAACTGCAGTCACGTACTCATTTTCCAAACAGATCCTTCGACAAAGGCCAATGGGGTCATAATCCAAGCGAATCCAAGCGAATTTGGTGGCCAATATACTTATATGCTTATAAACTGTTAGAATACCTTGGGTAAGGCTTAAATTTTCTAGTATTAACTGGTCGGGCCTGGTATTATCAGCATGCCAAACTCCTCCCCCTGCTTGCCTCTACGCCGCCATCTTCTTTATATTGTCTTTTTAAAGGCGATAATTGTGAATACATTGATTTTGTAGGCTGAGGCGTTGCTTGTTTACGCTGATTTTCAGTGTACTCGTATTTTCTTTTTATATCCGTGCATTGTAGGGTAAAAAAACGAGTCCATTGGAATCATGCCAAAAATGGTAAACAAATAATAATTTTTGATTTTATCTTCCCACTTCAAAAGTTGACCGAAAAAGATGAATCCTCCAGTTTTCCTTTACTTACAGGATTCGAATTAATGAGACTAATTAAAGATTCAGTTAAAATGGACTTTCATCGGTGATTAATCTTACTATAACTAATTGGAATTTAGAAATCGCTTATGAAAGAAATGATGAAGATTGCATCAGACAGAGCTATAAAGAGAATATTCTGCTTCATTCAAGTTTTTTTTTTCAATTCTTAAAATTACTTAAAGTACGAATACGAAAATGGGGCTATAGTTAACAATTTCAATCTTAATATAAAAATTAATTCAGATGTTTTACTTTTAAACTTCTAAAGTAATCATAAAACAAAAACATTTCTAAACAATATACATATTAAAAGAACTATTATAAGGATAAGGTTTATTTAAAAAACTATCAGTTTTTATTTCTAATTAACAATTTTCGAAAACAGTTTTAAGTTTTAATTAATTAAGTTAGTAAATAATGTAATTTTTATGCTGATTTATGTATGTAGATATTAGCATGGTCAGATTTAGTCGTGGGTTAACAGGGAAATTTACTCTCAAAAGTATGCAATAAACTGTATAAAATTCGCTTTCTAAAACAAGTAGAGAAGTTTTTAAAATATTCTATCGATAAAAAGAAAACTGTTAAAGCAAATATAGCTTGTAGATAACTCTTAAGTTATTAGACATAAGAAACGTTGTAAAATTGTCGCAAATAATTAATACTTTTCCAGAATGTTACATACTTTAAGGGGGAAAGTTTCCCCATTTCATAGTCCTAGATCCGCCTATGATTTCCAATTTATTAATTATATATAATTTATATAAATTTAATTGATTTTGGCGGTATTTCATTTTAAAACTACCCTTTTAATATTGTGTTCAAAAGTCGTGCCAACTAATTATATAGTGAATTTTTGTATTTCTAGTTAGTTTTAGCAAAATGTTTACATGCCAAGTATCTCTCGCAAATGTCAAGTTAACAAGGCATAAGGGATCACCTTGTTCTGACCGTCGTATATGGTAGATAAGATTAACGTAAAAGTAAGTTGCATTTGTTTATGTGTTTAAATGCATTTTTTATAGAGGTTTTTGGATTTGGTTAATTGGTTGGCTTAGCTTGGCTTCTTTCCTAATTATATACATATATACATACATATATATACGTTTGTATATATGGAAAACTTTTGTTGAACTTGAACGTTGCTTGATCTAAACATGATTATGATGATGAGGATGAGGCTGATGACAATCGTCATTAGCATCGTTTCGCGTCTGGACCTAAATCACGTGTCCAACACGATGATGTGTTTTGCGTTTTACGTGATTATCGTTTTAGTTTCAGCTGTTAGTTAGATGTTGGGCAAGGCAATCAAATTAAAAATAAAACGACAACAACAGCACCAACAAAACACAATACGCAGCATTTGCCACAAATTAGTCAGCCAAAAACACTTTACATTGCAATTGCAATCGAATTCGTATTTGGGTTATCAACATTGGGCAAAGGGTTAGGAAATTTTTATTTTTAAATCCAAATGCAATTAACCGAATTGTCTATTGACGTAAGTGAAATTATTTCGAGTCTGCTAGAGCAAAGGTTTAAAACATTCAAAGGCACCTGCCGAGAACGTGTAACGGTTACTTTTTAAACTAGGGCTGCCAACTCGAGTTCAAACGAATTTTTGGAGGCGCCAGTGTGCGAGGCGGCAAATTAAAATATATTCGTTGAAAGTAAAATTTATGAATTTATTGATTGAAATGTGAGTGAGATTGGATCTGTTAGGAAATCTACTACAGAAATTCAATATTCCAGAGGAATTCAGACAAGAGAAGTCATATACAGTAGACCCCCACGAATAACGAACATTATTTCGCATAATGACCAAGAAAAAGGGGAATTCTTGCAAGAAAACACTGAATACACATTTTGATGCTGTTCAGTGCGATAGTTTTATCTTTTTTTAGCCAGAATTAATTGTGTTTGTTAATCGAGGGCCCACTGTATAATGACAAAAAATGATTTTACAACAGTTTATATAATTTATTTACAATTGATAGCGGGATATACTTTATAACAAATGTTCTAAGTGCAGTAAAGAAATATTTACATCTTAAGGCCACAAAATTTATTATTTAAATCATAAAACTCATCCTCCGGTTCGTCTTCGTCGCTTTCCTTAATCATGTCCACATTGGGATCTGCCAAATTCTGCTCAGTTTCAGCTTTACGAGCGGCTTGCCTCTTCTTTTTAAGTCGTTTCTTTTCCTGGGCTTTGACCACCGCCTGCTGTTTGGCATCCGATTGCTTCCACGATGGGATAAACTGACCACACCAATCCAATAAAAAACCATAGAAATCAAACATAAGTTGAGAATCGGTTAACAGAAAATGTTCCACGTGATAGCGTACATCTAGACGATTTCGCAAAAGATCATAGAGATTATATAGAAATGCTCCACAGTACAATTGATTCATGCGGGTATTGAGTAAGGGAAAACCGATCAGCGAATTTAAAGCGCTTAACTGATAGATCACAGCCTGAAATTCCGCAAAAGCATGCAAAACTGATGTGGAATAGAGATCGTATTTCTTCTTGAATATCTCCTGCATATGAAAATGCGGAAGGAGACGTTCCTGCACCAGATAGCAATCCGATTTGGGCACATGTTGCATGCGCTCTGGCACAGATAACTCCATTAGAGATGTTTTTACTCCACGTTTAATGCCCTCCAATAATTCCTTATTGCGCACGGCTCGTTCTTGCTTTAGGATTTTGCCAAAACGACGCTGAAAGGTCTTCACCTCTCGCTCGGCCGGTATGCGTACGTCGATGGTCCTTAAAACCACAAGGCACAAAATAATAGCATTCAAATGATAAAGATCACAATGCTCGGAACGGTGTAGCCAATAGACAATAGCTAGAAAATATAATTGCAAATCCTGTGGCAAAACATCCAACTCCTTGAATAGTCTATCCGTATCCAACTGCGGCAGATTGCTTTCAAATATGAAACGCAGGTGACATATATCGCTTACTGAAGGATTGAAGTTATACGGCGGTGCTTGCTCAATGGCCATGCGATTATATCTCACATTTGTTATTCTTTGGGCTCGGGTTAGATACGTGTACTCAATTGGCAGTTCGGGTGGTGATGATTCCTCTACGTCCACATGATTTAGCAGGGCATAGACATAGTTTAGTATAGGCAATGCCAATTCATTGGAATCAGGATGGGGAAAATGTTCAATTTGGGGATTGTTGATGTATTTCCGCAAGTGCATTAGATCCACAAGGAAACGTGAAAGGTGGGCAGGATAGAGTTTGTCAAGAAACCACTGAGGAAAGAGTAAAGTTTTGTCTTCCACTTCAATTTCTTCTGCATCATCGTCATCTGCATTTTCCTCTTCGTTGCTAGAGGCGGATTCATTTTTATGATCGATCTCTAAGACTTCTTCCTCTTCCGAATCGCTGTTTTTAGCCATTTGTTCATCTTCCTCCTCCTCCTCCTCCTCCACCCCATCATCGTCTGATTCACTAGCTATGTTAATATGGCTAAATGGATTGTCGTAGTGTGTCTCAAAGAACGCATAGGCATGGCACAGTTCATTAGAATAACCAGAAATGGCTGCCTGGACCTGGGCCACCAAAGAGTCCCGTTGACCCTGCAATAATACAAAATAAAATTAAACCCTTTTTGTGATCCTCCGTCTCTAATAAATACCTTTTTGAGACGGGACAAAACTTTGGATAGAGCGGATTCGGCAGTCTCCGTCTTAAGCCACTGAAGAATCACTCGTATACGACGTTGTTGTTTCTTTAATTTGCGACTGCGTCCTGCTTTACCCATGCCAGCGTCAAAAAAATTGCGAAATGCTGATCTGGCTATATAATCATTACCAAGTAGGGCAGCAAACAGAGGCAATTTTTCGGCACTCAACGCCCCACGGCCGCAAAGGTGTTCCACACGATATATGCAGCAGTCCAAATACTTATAGGAACTCGGTTTTTTCACTTCCCCGGTGCTGCTTTGCTGTATTCCGGTCATGATTTTGTGGGCTTTTGTGCGTTTCTCCATATGCTTGGCCTCCTGGCGACGAAGATCTCGTGGTTGGGTTTTCCTTTGCTTGGTTAGCACTTTTACAGTTAGAGTAATCAGTGGTATATATTTAACATTGTGTATATAGAAATCCGAGTCGTAGGATAACACGGGACAATTGAGTTTACGGGCCAGTGCAGCCAACTCGTCGTCCGCCTCGAAGACACAACGCATCACTGGAACTCCACAGTCCCGGACAGCGTCCACAAATACCTCTTTGAGATGCAGTGGGAACAGAGTGATGGATGCATTGGGGTTTATGCGCTTAATCACTGCAATTTTGCCTCTCAGTCGCTGGCCAACAGTTCGCAATTTGCGCTCTTCGTAGCCGCCGTCCATGAGGACGAATGGCCGTATTGAGCATTCAGCCAGTACCTGAAAGAATTGTAGCACTGCCCGGTAGAAATCATCATAATCGCCTCCAAATGCTGAATACAATCCAGTGACATCTTTGTAAAGATTGCAAGCCAAATTATCCCCATCTATTACCAGAGCCGTCGAATGGAGTTCGTACGGCTTTAAGTAGACTTCCGCCCGTTGGGCTATATAGCTGGTCAGACCCCGAACGCCCATTTAAAGTATTTGATGGTGAATTATTGTTTTGGTTTGTTTACATCAGCTTACGCACGTGCGGTATTAGTCTCAGTGTTAGAAAGATATTAGTTTCAGTGTTGGAAAGTACGGAAAACGGCGAATATAAATCTAATCTTCGATGTTGGCATCAATTGTTCGACTCCTTTGTTCGATGTTGGCATCAATTGTTCGAGTTCGACTCCTTTGTTGCATGTGGTTTAAAGCGAATATTACGTCTTAGGCAAATTCGTCGCACCGAGGCGAATTGATTTCGCCATGTTGTTTGTTGTTTTTTTTTTTTATTGTTGTTTTTGTTTTCAAGCTGAAGAGTCGTGCGCGCGGTCTGTCGGAAAGAAATTTTGAAAAGAAATAAAATTTTTGTGGAGAATATCCGTGTAAATTTGATATTGCCGCAACGAAATAGCAATAATATTAAACAATAGTTTTTTGGTGCGAGAAATAATAATAAAGGAAAACGTGAATATTGAAAATTGATTCTGCAAAGCGCGTGCATATATACGGGTTCCGTTGCTTTTTTCTTCACCACTTTGCGCGTGTGTTGGTGTCTTTGCGTCGCTGTGTGCGTGCGTTTAAGTGTGTGTCTGTGTTTGTGTGTTGTTTGCGTCGCTGTGTGTGCACAGGTAGCGACAACGCCAAGAAAAATGATGAAAAACCAAAAATATTGAAATTTGAAATTTCCAAATATCTTGCACAACAACAACAGAATAGAAAAGAAAAAACCCAACCAAATCGCACCAGATAGAAAGAAAAAACCAGTCGGGCGCCATTTTTACACAATTATAGTATTATTATCTATTCTTCAAGACCAAGCAGCAGCAGCAACAGCAATATGGATGAGAGAGCGATCGCGAATATCATTAAATACGTACCGTAAAAATCCCGTATAGTGAATGAATATTATTTACTTGTTCCTGTGTGTGTGTACGTGGGTGTTTAAGTTAGTGAGTGTCGTCCGTTACGTACTTGCTGTACGTGTGTGTCTCGCTCTCCCCCTCTCGCGTCTTTCGCTCTTTCTTCACCCATCTATCTCTCTCTCTCCCTCTATCGGTGTGTGAGTGTGAGTGCTCCAGAAAAGCATTTCGAAAAAATCATCTCAAGAAATAAGCAAAAGGCCAATAAATAATAATTCAATCATCAAAAAAAGAGAGAGCAAAGAAACAACCAAACAACAAGGAGAAGACAAGATTTTTTTTTGGATAATTATCTCTTCAAACATTCAACAACTACCGACAACTAGCAGCAACTACAACAAAAAAGAGAACATCAAGGTGCGTATTTCCCATTGGGCAAAAAAAAAATCTAAAGAAAATTCCAGGAAGATTCTCCGTGTCATATTTCCTGTCTTCCGTTTTGTATTTCCCACATTTTCTTCCTTCATTCTGCAATTGCAATTCCCACGCCCCTCGCCCTAGTCCATGCTCCTTCCCCTGCCCAACACTACCTTTCCTTTCCTTTTTTCTGCAGCAGGTAGAGCAGCAGATGAACAAAATTTCCAACAAATTTTCACATTTTCTTTTCCATGTCGCGCTCTGTAGGTGGCCCGCAAAAAGAAGCAAACCGAAAAACCCGAAACGAAAATTTTAAGGCACACTCTGAGATAATGAGAGAAAATGAGAATGTTAGAGAAAGGGCCTCCCGTTGATATTTGTTTTGCGAAAAATGATTAGCAAATTATCCGAAATCAAAATGAAGGAGAGGAAGGCTATAAAGTGAAGCTCTATATTAATGTGTTGCCCACTTTTCCCCGATTCCAAATTATGTAATCATGTTGATTGCCAACAACAACAACAACAACGATCTGGCGACATTTTCGTCTTTTGTCGATTTTTGGCAACTGCCAAATTTAGCACAAAAGTTCACACAACAACCAAAAGAAACTTCTTTCTAGTAGCAAAAGGAGAGAAAGGTTTTAAAAATGGGAGCAAATAAAAGGCGTTGTCCTGTGGAAATTTTATTTCATTGTTTCCACTAGTTTAAGTTTTCTATATTTGAGCGTGTTTTGATTTCAAAATTCTGAAAATGAAACTGAAATTCTTCTTCAATTGGGTAAACTAACACTCTAAAAATTTTCAGTTTTCGAACTTTGAAATGTATCGAATCAGTCAAATGAAAGGATCGACTTCTACATAATTCTTGGGTGACTTGGATATAGAACATTGGTAAAATTCTGGAAATTTAGGAGAGAGATGGGTAGAAGGATGAACGTTCAGTATTTCGAATGGACTTTTTAGAATAATCCTAATCTCTGTATTTTCGGTATCTATCCCTATATTATTGAGAGTTTTTAACTCATTGCAGATGCTCCTTCAATAAAATCATCTAAATTTTCATGACTTTCTTATAACGTGAAGATATCTTAGAAGGAGTGAAAGAGAGAGAGGGACAGACAGATAGGTTAGGAGTAAGAGACGCAGCTGCTTCTTGTCTTAAACTGTATATGTGTGTATGGTGTGTTTGTGTGTGTGCATGTCTCAAATGACACTTGCCAACGTTGGTTGGTTCTCTAAAGAATTTCCTAGTAGGAAGTGCAATAGCAGCACTTGACAAATGTTATGCTGCACTTCTAATGCCATCTCACTCATACAGTGGGAAAGAGAGAGAGAGATAGAGAGAGAGAGGGAGGGTCAGAGGAGGTGTTTCTATGTTCTTCCTTTAGTTCATATTACTCTAGTTTATTTGTCTTAATTATTTTAATTGTCTTTGATTAATAAAACTGTGCAAATTTGTCTAATATTCTGTCTTTATCTTTCTTTCTCTCTCGCTCTTTCTGCATATGTGATTTCTGCTGATTGCGGAAATTGTCGCTTAAAAAAAAGATATAGACTTAATTTGTTTGTCTCTTGCGTTGTGATCTCACTTTCCTTCTACATAATTATGAGTCATTAGAAATTAAATACCGTTAGTCTCTCTTTCTCTGTGTGTGTGTGTGTGTTAGTTAGCCATTGCAACACAAATTCTGTGCTTCTTCTTGACCTACAAGAGTCAATCACAGACAATTTCCTGTGTCTGGTGGCCACACCACCAACACCCACACGTTACCCCCTCAAACCCCGCCCATCCCACCGCTCAACCACCCACAACCATTTTTAAATTTTATTTACTGTTAATTATTTTGTATAAGTGTTGGCTAAAGCTTGCAAACAATTTTTTTCTCTCTCGATATTTCTCAATTATTTGAAATGCAGCCGAAGCAAAAAGAAGAAGAAGCAAATGCAGAGGCAGCTGCTGATTCCACCATGGGCGTTTAAAGGGGGAAATATATCAAAAGTACTTGGAATTAAACAAAACCAGTTGAGCGTTTAAGGTGCTCCTAAACCGCCCAAACACTACTTTTGCGGACCCCCCTTTAGATCCTACGACTATGCTCAAAACACACAAATAAAGTAATTATTTCCTTTCACATGCGGAAAGACATAAAAAATATCAAATAGTAGAAGAAGAAGCAGCTAAACCAAACCAAAAATAACACCAACAAAAAACTAAAATCAAAAAAGAAGAATTTCATTTTCAACCGCTGCTGGCGGCAGCAACTTTTGTTGTTGTTGCTGGTTTCCCCAACACGTGCGCGGGTAGAAGCCCCTGCTCCCCAAATGAATCCAAAAAAGGAAACACAAAATGCACCTAGAAGAATAGAATACAATAAGAGAGAGAGAGAGAGAGAGAGAGAGAGAAAGAGAGAACTAATTCTTACCTTGATCGATCTCTGTCACTTAAGTGAAACATTTAATTTTACTTATTTTATGAGACACTTAGATCACATATTCCCACAGAAATTTGTGGAAAATGCACGGAAAAATGAGAAGGTTTTGAAGCTCAAACATCGTTTTGGGTAAATTCTAATTCTAATTTGATTGTCAATTTTCAAGTTCATTTGCACTTGCTATTGCAATTTTCGCATAAACTTTCAATCGATCTAATATCAATAAGGTTTACTTTCAATTGATCGATAACCTTATCTTCAAAAGGTATTTCTATTGATCAGTATATTTCTCGTATTTATCAATGTCAAAGCCGGAACCGGATATAGTGTAATTTTGTTTATTGAATGAGTATGAGTCTTGAATGAATCTTACGTTTCCATTTTACTTTACGTTACGACGCTCTGTGTCTCTCTCTCTCTCTCTCTTTCTAGTTGTTTGTTGTGTGTGGGTAAACTTGAGTTGTAATAATTTCGCAAACCAAAAAAAAAAAATCTTTGGCAAAATAAAATTCATAAATCATTGCCTTGTTGGTAGATTTTCTCTATTAAGAAGAAGGGGGGATGTTGAGTATTGAGGGCTACCGGTATGTGTAAGCTTACGTCATATATACATACATACATATGTATATATTATATATGGCCATGTCTTGTTGCCAATTGATTGGTTGCCGCCTCATTTCGCTGGCGTCAACATTATAATATTGAAAGTAGGTAAAGTAGGTAGACAAAAAAAAAAAACCAACACGAGATTGAGTCATCGTCATCATTTTTTTTTTTTTTTAGCTCACAATAAGTGTCCATTCTGTGTTTCACAATTATATTTAATCGAAACGAATCAATGGGGGAGGGGAGCCATTTAACTATAAGTCACTCTGTTTAAATTTTAAAACAACACTTTCCATTCTTTCCATTCCAAAAAAGAGCTCCTCATACCCATGTATGGAGTTCCAAAAGATTTGATCTAGGCTATTTTTAAGCTATTGTTACCCAAATCGTGGACATTTTCTGTAAATTTAGAGCCGGCTCTAGTGCACAGTGGAGCAAAAGCATTGTCTAGTTTAATTTGGTTAAAATATTGTGGTCAATGTTTAAGTTATTAGGCATACAAACAGCTATAAATTTGTAAAAAACAATGAACAATTTTCCAGCCTTTGGGACAAATTACCCTTGAGGTCCTTTATTTTATGGTCCTAGATCCGCCCATATCTGTCACTTGCTTATCATGGAAGTTAATTTGCTTGGAAGGTCCAAAACGAAATTAGAGACCAGCAATTACGTTCCAAAAATTTCAATAAAGTCTAGACAAGACGTTTTATTGGTCAAATTTAAACTACTTTAACACAGCAGACGTTTGCCAGCTTCTTGTTAATGCAATTCAATATAAATGTTCTTTAAAGAATTACGATTTTTTTCCGTCAGAAAACTGCACAAATTGTTTTATAAATAATCATATATGTATGTATATTTCAAGAAATTTCGCACATGGTCGACTGTCATATCTTGAAATCCTTCACCTTAAATTATTTAAGCAAACGTTCTTTTATTTTAGAATTCTTATTGTGTCTATTGTCAGTGCAATTTTAGTTCTTTGATTCTCTATGCTATATTTTCTACGCCAAACTTATCCAAAAATTAGTTTCTCCTATATCGATAAAGTCGTAGATTAAGACTTTGGACTATTTACTGAGACGTTTTTCTTAACTAATACTTTAAGATGAAAAAGAGATGATCGACTCGGCTGTTAATGGTGATCATGCGGTCGGAAAAGCTTTCTTCTGCCTGTTACATACATTTTGGCGACTTTAATATACCATTTCACCATGGCTGTATGGTGTGAAACAACTAGGTATTCCAACCAGCACTCTTCTCAGAACTATAACTTTTAACAACTATCGTTTAAGAATCGGCTACTAAAATCGTTTTAACAATCTATTCAAAATAAATGATGTATCTCTAGATTCGATTTTTAAACTTTTTTTTCGAGTCTTATTAGACATCGATCAGGTGCATATAAATTATAATTTAAGGCACTTTTTTTCTATATAACTCCTAAAAGCTCAAAGTTATATTTTTGCTAGTTAACATAATTGACCAGGTGCTTGTTTTGGACTTCTGCTTTGTATTTTCGTAATGCAGCCAAAATATTCCTTTAGAAATGGCCTTTTTAGGCATTTGAAACATTATAACCTGTAATTTGTTAAAAATAGTTAGCAAAGAAATCCCTCAATTTATATTTTAAGCATTTGTTGAGTGATTACAAAGTTTAGTCACTGTATACCCCGATATTATGATTCTCATAGTATAGAACGTAGTTGTAAATTATCCACTTAACTGTTTTCGATAAGCTTGGACGATACAGATTTAAATTCATTTAGGCAATGAATGTTAGTCCTAGGATAGTGCCGAAAAAAGATTGTAAATATTATGCAAATTCGTTGATTGTGTCGATTTACCAAGACAAAACACTTTTTATACATAACTAAATCAAAAGTTTAAGTATTAAACTATAATTAAACTTGATCGATGGCCCATAATCGTTACATTTCCAATAAATAATGACTTCCAAGAACAATCTATTAAACCAAAACAAAACAAGAACATGGAAAATTTTTTTCTTCTTCATCGATTTTGATTCCGTTCCACTGATCGGAAAAGTCGTTAATCTTTCTTTTCATTTTGTTTTTTGTTTGGCAATGCAAAAAATTAAAAACACTTTTTTTGGTGTTTTTGAAATTACCGAATAAACGCGATTATAGAGATCATTAATTGATATAATTATAACAGACTTGGCCAATAAATCATGTGGTCTGGGGGAAACTTGGGGGAAAGGAATTGAATGAATTGGCGCTTTTCGTTTTTCTCTTCTTTTTTCATGCCAACACGCGTGACGTCAGAGTCTAATGAAATAAATGTTCTTTAGTAGTCAGTTGTGATTTATATAAAATTTATCATAATTTTGTGCAAACAACCAAACAGCTGACTAGAAAAAAAGAACAGACTACAGTTGGCTGACTATTTTGGCTTTTTTTGTATTTTTTTGAATTAAATTCAATTGAATGACTGTGGGTGGTGCAGCAGCTAACTCATTCTCGCTGGCTGGCTCTCTCGGTCTCTCTCACTCGAATTCAGTTGGATACTGCGCCAATATTTACTCAACATTGATGGACATATACAATATGTTTACCTACTTTGTGTCTGCTTTCGGTTTCCTTCTCGCGTTCTTTTTCGTTTCTTGTTCATATTTCTCTTCATCGTTTTTTTGCTATTTATAACTGGCATACTAATTTGTAATTTGTTTAATGATTCACTTAGCGTGCATACTCATTTTTTTTTTTTTTTTTGATAAAGTGTGGGAACCCTTTATCCTATCGGCCCTTTCCCCCCGATCCGACCAACTCACTCCATATAAACCAATTGACTAATACAGTTTACTCTAACAATGAGTCTATAGATAAGAGTTCTAAGAAGAGTCCATAAATATTATCTGCAAAATGCATTTGTATTTTTATGATAAATATATATACATACATAGGTGTGGGTTTGTGTGTGGGTTAGCACATTCTTGACCAATCAATCAGCCTAAGCCATCAATCGACGGTAACTGCTGCGTTCAGTGTGATATATTGGCATAAACAAAGAGATTTGCAACAATTTATTTGCCAATTTTTTCTAAAACCAAAAAACAAAAAAAAACAACACATACAAAATGGTTTGTCTGATTGATATTATCGATTATGGAAGTGAGCTATATATCAAAGTGTTTGATTGATGTCTATCGGAAGCAATTTTTTTTTTTTTTTTTTTTGGGAAATTTACCCATCTATCCAATGACATTTGTAGAGAAAAGTGTCGTGTTAGTTATCACTAAATATGAAAAGTGTTATTGATGGATCCCCGGATCTAGTGGATAGAAGTTAATCGAATATGGAATATTATATTTATCCTGCAGTACAAACACGTTCCTTTTTATCAGTTGTCTAGGAAATGTTATATTTGGATATCATAGAACATCCATGTATAGGGATGAAGAAGGAACAAATTTCAAGGAATTTCTAAATTTTTTTTTATAGATTGCCTTAAAAATCAAAACCAATTAGTTAAAAAAGGGGGTTTTTAAGCTTGGTTTTTAAAAATTCGTTAGTCAAAAAGAAAACAAACTTAACCAAACTCACATGATTAAGACCTTAGCTTTCTAGAAATAATTTTTATAAACTATTTAGACTACTACTACGTTTTTTGCCACTTCAAACGATAAAATCCAAAAACGAAAATTGAAATCAGTTGACATTTTTCTGCTCTTTTTACCATTTACCAACTAAATTAGCCAAAGTCCAAAAGTTTTCCCAGACACATTTTGTCGACTTCTTCTTATCATCGATTACATCAAAAACCAGTTTACTTTAGACTTAACTTAAATTGCGCTACCCCCAAAAAAGAAGAAGAAGCAGCGAAAGATACCAAGATACCAAAATATAAAAAACCACACAGAGTGAAGAAAACCACAATAATAATTCCCATAATTATAACAATGCCCCACACACAACCAACACACACGAGGAGACGACGAACCAAAACCAAAACCAAAAAAAACCAACTTCACAGATACAGAAAATCCAAAACCGCCCCAAAACGAACCAAAAAAAAAAAAATGATATCCAAGTGTCGTCTTCTTCAAACTCCAACTTGAAAGAGAAGAAGCAGAATAAGAGAGGAGTTGGATAAAGATGAGGTGGAGGAGTTGCAGAAGAAGAAAGAATCCAAATGTGGTTTTGCTTTGAAATACAAACTTTTTTCTTGTGGTTACTCGCTCGCTGACTTGACTGACTTGACTGTGTTTTCTAGACCACAAAAACGAAAACTTCAGGCCAAAAAAAAAAAAAAAAAAACAAAAACAAAAACAGAAACAGAAAAAAAGAGCTGCCAAAACAAAAACAAGCCAAGGAAAAGCAAGAAAAAGGTGTGTGTATTTCTCTTTTGTATGAGTGTGTGTAAGAAAAGAACTAAAGTAAAAATCGGAAGAAGCGAGATAGCACTAAAAGTTTTCTCACTGGGGTGTGGCGACAAAATATACAACAACAACAATAACAAAAGAATATATGTATCTTTGAGATAAAGACACAAAAACTTAAGCTTAACTAAACTAAACTAAACTCTTTTGCCCCCCCAACTGCTGGTCCTCCCTCTTACCGACTTCTCTTTGTTGGTATCATAAAATATGGCAAATGACAATGACTGAACAGAAAAAGAAGAAAATACAAGAAAGTGGTAAAAAAATCTTCTCAACATTGACGGAAATTTCTATGCTCTTTCTAGGTATTTTTTAAAATTTACTTATAGGTAATTCAATCCTAAAATGGTATCTAATGGTTGCAATCCAAAACGATTTTCAACGTTTTTTCCTTACTTTTTGCATTACTTAGAATAGTTATTTATTCTGAATTGATCGTGGAAAAAGTTTTTGCAACTAATATAACGATATTTGTTGTCTAAAATCCGTTAAAATTAAGTTATAAATTTTCGAAATAGTGTTGGAAAATATGTTAAAACATACATATGTATGTACATAAGTACATACATATATCGTTGAGATCGTGGAACTTTTTCTTTCGTTTCAAACCAAATTGATGTACATACCTTTATAGTGTTTTGGGCCCGTGTAGCATAATTAAAAATTTACCAAAACTTAAAAAGGAGATATTAAAACATTTTGAGCACTGCTAATAGAGATAATTGTTTACCCTTTATCAACACTGTTGACGTTGACCAACACTAAAATCTACAGTAGTCAAAGTAAACATTTACCATTGAACCATTATTAAGAAGAAACAGTGTAAATCTTTTGTAGAATCTAAAAGAATTTATAATAAAATGTGTCACTACTTACCAATTTTCCCAGTCGTCCCGTTAGTATACAGTTGTTTGAATCAATTAAAATACTGCTGCAGATGCCTTAACGTTTTACTTAATTTTTCAATTACCTACAACCAAGGAACTGTGAGGGAGAAAGAAGGGGGACTGAAGTGTGATTGTCGTTGCGCTCCAGAAAAAATGCCCGGTAAAAAAGCAAAACACAAAGCCAAAAAAAAAAAAAAAAATGTGTCATGGCTGGCAGTTCGAACTAAATTACCTAAGCTCAATCATGTTGTCTCGTCTCGTCGTCATTGTCGCACCTGATGATAATTTGTTGTGGCTTCCTGCAACAAGCCGCTGCACATCGTTGCATAGACCATGTTAGGGTTCAATGCCTCCTCCGCCTGCTTCCCCTTCTCCATCATCAACCTTCATTTTCCGCTACTCCTCGAATTGATAAACTAAATCATTAAAAAACTAAAGTTGAACTAACTTTAGGGTTAGGCAACTGCTACTAACTCCTATCTTTTTCATTTAAATCACACAATAAAGTTTTTTTAGGGTTTTTTTTTCTCATCAAATTTTATGCGAATTTTCGTCAAGTTTTGCCTTTTTAATGTTTCGCACACGACGAATGCTAAGACGATGACGACTTTGGCCAAAAGGTCACACACCTCCACGCCTTGGTTCCCAAAACGCTGCTGTCCCCTTTCCTCACAACCCCGCTGTGGGGCAGTCTTAACCCTGATTTTTGCAATCATCGTGGAAGTTACCTAACCAACCTCCCCTTTTGTCGCTTCTGTACAGGTGAGTGCGCAGGTGCAACGTTTCGACCAGTCGCCCTTACCGTTTTGACCCTCTTGGTTGCTTCAATTTCAATTTTATTCTTTCTTTTTCTTTGGTTGTAAATTGAGTTTACATTTTCGATTTATTGACAGAAACCCTTCGACTCGAAGTTCAAAACTCGTTACTCTGACTTCGATTGTGCACTTTTTGACTGACATTTATTGCCATTTGTGTGGTGCCTTCGCTTGACACTACCAAAAACAAGTATAGGGAATTGTAAATCAGGTGCATAAAGGGTTAAAAGTATCTGCCATCGATCGATTTATGTGTATGTGAGTTTAGTGTGAGCTTCAAGAAAATTCATTTTTCCAACAGCAGCTGCTTTTTCGACAAATTGCCTTGAATTCGTTTCTTTTCTGTTCTACTTCTAGTGAAATCTCTTGTTAGGTTTTATCTTTTATCTGCAGTAATTTCTGTGTCTGTCCGTGTGTGTGTGTGTGTGTGTGTGGCGAAAAATGATATGTCATGGCATTTAAAAAATAAAGTCCAGTAACAGAGAATGGCATGAGATGTACAAATGTTGTACGTGTTGCAAACAAAAACATCCTAGGGTAAAATTTTCCACTTGAGTTTTTCTTTTTCCTCTCTATGCACAGAGTCTTTTCCGTTTTTCCCTCGACGGCACCGACAACGACGACATGTGTTTGAGTAGTTGGAAAAATCTCGATTTTCATTTTTCACCTGCCCTGTTTAAGCCGCCCCGCATCCATTTTTAAGGTCCGTCTAAGCGGTCGGCGTCTTGACCTTATCAGTGTGGCAGCAAAGCGGCTAACAATTTGTCTATGGCTTGAACTGAAACTAGTAAAAGATAGATGAGTGTGAGTCTCGGTGGCGGCGGCAAATCCGTTGAAGCCTGATTAAGTGCAACGCTCTGTCTCTCTCTCTCTCTCGCTCACTTTGTCTCTATCTCTGTCTTGCTCTTTCAGCCATTCGTCATGCATGTGTAGACACACAAGAAGCAACAGCAGCAGCAGCCACCACCAAAGTCCATCAAATATTGTTTATGTTTCCAACAAATAGACACACACACACACACATACTTGGAGAGTTGTTGTATTTGTTGCACGCACATTGCACTCTTTTTTCTAATCAGCCGAGCGAACGAACGCTTGTTGCATTTGTGTACCTGCTTGACCTGCCGCTGTCTCTCTTTCTCTCTATCTTTTTCTTTTGTTGTTGTTGTTTGTGTATCTGTTGCTCTTGATCCATTTCCATTACCAATTCATTCTGTGCGTGTTCTTCATTACGCGCCATGGAAAAAGATCTCCCATCATCTCATCTCCCATTTCATTGAGCTTAACGTACTTTGGTTGACTGCAGTCACGTCATCATCTACAGATATCGACATCTATATCTTACATGGTGTGCCTTATGTTTAGCAAATTAGTATAACGTTCCTTAGATTCTAGTGAAATGTGAATGCTTATTCACTACCAATACTGCTCAAGAGTCTTCAATTTCAATTTAATTGCCTGGCATGCCAAGATGAGTATTACATAATTACTACCAATACATCTACACACATGTGGCCACAATACTAGTTGCATCGATATAAACATTATTAGAAGCAAGTAGATTGATTTCTATGATAAGGTAAAATAAATGAAATCGGTGTAGGGTATGGAAATTTACCATAAAATCTCTTTCTTGGGGGAGGAAAATTTACTCATATTCTTACTCGAGGATCTGTAACTAAGAACTCTTTGTAAAACGACTTAAACTTTTAAACTGAGCTTGCAAGCTAAAGGAAGCTAAAACGGTGACTAGTTTATATTTGCAATGTCTGGATGTATCCAATTTTCTTTGCTGCATATTGAAATTACGAATTAGACAATAAAAGGCAGAAAAATAGATACACATCTAAAATTTAGTTGCCCTTTTTTGCCATTGTACACTTTCTAATGACTTACAAGTTTTATTAAGCTATGCTTTAATTTGTTAAAAGGCATTTCAAGAATTTATCTGCGTCAAAATTGATTCCCATTTAGTTGTTATAGAACCAGAAAGAAATCAATTTACTCCGATCCATGAAATATTTTTCTTAAACGCTTTATTATTGCATTGAAAACTGATTATTGAATTCGAATCAAGTATTTGCCAAGTTAAAGTTGGAATTTGTCTGCCTAACTCCTCATTTTGTTTTAAAAAATACTTAGTAAGAGGTTAAAATGTTTAAGTAAAGTGTTCTAAACAGTGTCTGAAATATTAAATTGAACGTATGTAAGTTTGTAAGTCATTAGAAATTGTGAAAAAAATATTAACTATATTATATTTTTTCAAGTGTAAGGCATTTTCAAATAGAAATGAATTGCGAAATAATTTTGTAATATTTATGGCCAAGTTAGAATACAAATTTCATTTTCAATGCAAACAATTGTTAGTTTAATCAGTCGGTCAAAGTTATGGGCCCCTTAGATGATGATGATGATGATGATGATGATGAGGTGCAGTAGTCAATCGTGTCTGTCTTGAATATAGTGTAAACAACAAAGACCAGCAGCAGCAGCACCCACCAACACCCTGTGGCCAAAAAAGCAAGTAATATTTATAGCGCAATTTGCCAAGTAACTCCCACAATTTTATTGACTTTGCCTCCCTGCCGGTTTGATGGTCGGGACCACCGTCTAATGACCATAAATTTTGCTGATCTGCGCCATTTTGCGGCACATATTAAGGCAATTTTTTGTGGTTTTCTTTGCTCCGGAAGGCATGCAAACACGTCAACTTCTCATTAAGATAAGCGTTTTTTTGTGTTTCCACTCAGAGGACATTGATAGGCGATATATGAAAGGAGAAAGCACGATGGAAGATGAAAAAGCCAAGAAGCATGCAATTGCAATTGCAATTTGATGTCGACTAGGGGCCGTTGACACAAAGTGCTGCAGGCAAAGAACGTCTTGACAAAAAGAAAAAAAAACTTCCTGCTGGAACGTGCTGGTCCTGGCGCATTTTGGCACACGCCCGCCGCGCAGCTGTTGTTGTTGGTGAGTGCCAACTGAAGCCTATCCAGACCTATCCCTGGCTTTTGGCTCTGACTCTGGTGTAATAAATTTTCACAACATGCAAAGGCAATAAAATAGCAGCGCATTCCATTTTTTCTTTTCTGTTCTCTTTGAGTTTTCTCTTGCAATTTTACCCTAGATTCGAGACTATTTCGTTTTTGTTTCTCTCTTTTTGGCAACTTGCCATTTGCCGCACATTTTATGTGCTAATTTACTAGAGAAACAAGCAGCAGCAAGTAGTCAGAGCGGCGGGGGGAGAGGCACTACACTCACACTGACAAGAATAACTGTTTGCCTTTGGGTCTGCAAACAATTAAAATGCCGGCTATGATTAACAAGGCAAGATAAGTTTGACGGCAAACGGCGAAGACGTCGACGACGACGACGCCGAATGACGGACCTCACACAGGAGGCAGGTCCCCTCTCTCACTCCCTCATCCCTTCCTCACACCGGCAGCACTTGCAATAACATATGCTGCACCACATTTCGTCGACCATTTCTTCACTTATTTCTTTGTTTTTTTTTTTTTTTTTTGTTCTCTTCTCTTTTCGTTAACAATAAATTTCAAAAATACCTTCTTTACCTTAAGTTGCCTTAGAGAGCGAAGGAAAAAAGGGAATTTTTTCATTATCGCTTGGCTGGTCGCTAGGCTACTTTTTTTTTTGAGGGGGGGCTAAAAAGATCAAGTACACAATTGCTGCTACAATTGGTAAATTTCATCAGCTATTTAAAAACGAAACGAGGGTTTGTCGGGCGGTCGAATAATAAGGTAGAAAAACTAAGAAACCAAGAAGGTTTCATGGCATTTCTATGGAAATGCAGGAATTCCAGCTGTAATAGCTCTGAAATAGTGAAGTTGTTATATTGATCATGGATGGATTCAAGAAGGGAGGTCTGAAGATTCCCAAAACATCGATATTTTCAAAGGATATTCAAAATTTGTCGATTTTCCTTACGCTTTACTAGTGAGAATTGGTCAAGCATTTTTAATATATCCTGAAACTAATCCTTATTTTCCTATATTTTCTAGATCCCTTGAGATCATTCTTTATTTCATATTTAAAGATCTACGCTAAAATTTAACTCCTTAAAAAGTCTGTACATTTTGTCTGATTTTTTAAAAATTGTATTTAGTGAAAAAAAAGTATTTAGAAGACGTTTTATTAAAATTCATATGTATCTATATAGCCATGTCCACACATTTTTGATTCCTTAGTTCACTTTCTCAGATAAAATTTGGTATATATGTACATATGTAGATTTGCTTAGTATATACTAATCTAATCACATGATCAGATTTAGTGTATAGTCTAACTTCATAGTTCGAATGTTTTCAAAAGTTTCGAAACACTTTGTTTTTAAATATAAACATTAAACATTTTACTTAAGCTACCCTCGTTTTTTGGCCAACGAACATTATCAGTTCCCCCCCCCTGAGCGTTGAGTAAGAAGCAAAAGGAAAAAACAAAACAAATTCCAAACAACATTTATTCTACTTGGCCGATTCGACTTGTGATAGTCTTCTTCGTCTTCTTCTTGGCCAAGCGTTGTCGTCAACTGTTCTGTTGGCTGTTTGTTGTTGCTTTTCTGGTTTGTGTGTTTGTTGTTGTTGGTTGTAGGTTTTCAGAATTGCATTTTTATTGTCTTGCCACTTTGTTGAGTATGTGTGTGTGTGTGCTGACTCTTCTACTATGGTTATTCTTCATGTTGTTGTTGTTGTTGTTGTGTATAAATAAACCATATGGTTAAAAGCGTAGCAGGCCAAGTTGCTTGCCGTGTGTCTTACCTCGTTTTGGTCTCTTGGTCGTCGTCGTCGTCGTCATCGTCATCGTCGTCGACGTTTACTTGGTGTGGAGTTCTGGTTCAGTGCGTTTGTAAATGTTTATCAAAATGTCTTGTGCCGTTCTACCTCTCCTTTTCTCTATCTTTACCTGTGTGTTTTTGTTG
Organism: Drosophila tropicalis; assembly: GCF_018151085.1. Classification (NCBI taxonomy): domain Eukaryota; kingdom Metazoa; phylum Arthropoda; class Insecta; order Diptera; family Drosophilidae; genus Drosophila; species Drosophila tropicalis. The sequence continues at coordinate 522,436 of NW_027172753.1, read as the reverse complement.
TAGCTGTTGTTGGAACGATCATTAACCGCAAAACATTGCTAGTGTTGTTGTTGCTGTTGGTTCTCTAATGTTTCCACCTCTGGGCAACATGTTGCTGCTGTCCTCATCCCAATGTTTATTTGGTTTTCTTAATTCTTGGAATAAAGTATCTCAAGTTGTTGCAAAAAAAACCAAAACATAATTATTTCTACTCTTTGCTGTTTTATCCTTTCATTTGCATAAATCTTATTGAACTGTACTCTGCAGCAGCTCCTTCTCCAACTGCTGCTCCTGCTCCTGCTGCTATTGTTGATGTGGCTGGCGCCATTTGTTGGCCTGCCAACTGCATACACAAAATTTTTCCCAGACATGGAGCAGACACAAAAAACAGAAAACACCAACATCAATAAAAGCCGTGCCGGCTTTAGATATACATATAGAAATATATAAATGTAAGAGATACATTTTTCCTATTTTTCTTTAAACGATCGATTTTATGCACTGCGACAAGTCGTAAATCACACGGCAGTCGTTTTCCCTCTACCCCCCACCTCCCATTCATTCCTCTATAGTTTTTCTCTCTTTCAAGTTCCATTTCATGGTATTATACGATTAAAGCCTATACATATTGAGGAGAAAAAGATAGAGGAGATAGATAGTCTAACTAATTACTAAATTAAAAGCACATTATGATGGCTTGCCATCGCTTCGTGTTGTGCCTTTTCTTTCAATAAATCGAAAAACTTAAAGTTGTAAAAATGCTGCTGGTACTTGAATACAATGAAAATCGAACAATACGAAAGTGTAAAGAATGCGATTAAATTTTAAAGTGTTCATTGGGAAATCGTGATTCATGGTTGCTGATTTGATATTTTAGCCAAATATTATATCAAAGATTGTTATTTTGTATAGGGAAAACCTAATACTGGGTATAAAATAGTTGAAAGTCGACAGAAATGAACTAAATTCTGAGTCAAAAAGAAGTTGAAAACTATTATTAATTAGGCCCTCCCCCACCCAACGAATTCCCAGAACAATATCGTTTAAGACAACATGACATACAAAAAAAAAAAAAAAAGAGAAGAGAGCAGATTTCGGTCCTTAGGTATCATTAAATGCAACAGCATCCTTAGCAGCAGCAGCAACAGGCCATTTAATCACAGGTCTCCGAGTCCGACTCTTGGTATATATTTCAATAAATTCCTCCAACAAATCCAACATTGAAGACCTGAGATTCCTGGACGCAATCTCGTTGTTGTTGTTGTACTCTGGGCACTGGGGCGCACGCGTAATGGATAATGAATGCGCGGAGTAAATGCCTTGCGGCAGCATCCACACATAAGTCAATGTGGACCCAAGTTAATATGTACATATGTACATACATATATATAAAGATCGTTTGGAGCAATCTGCCTAGTGGCTGCTGGCTCTTGATGGTAGCCTTGCCCTTAGCACAATCAAAAAGAGAGCGAAAAAACACAACTCAAAGCAAACTAAACTAAACCAGAAGACGTTATGGTTCATAAAGACAGAAAAAAAACCTACAATCTAAACCTGAGGGATAATTACAACGACTACCAAATACTCTCGGGTAAATATATAGATGTAGCTTAGATAACAGAACATTTAGAACAAGCAACAATGGTTAATTAATAACTTACTCTGGTAAATATTGTTGTAGTTAAGACTATAACCAAATCTAGGGCTGTAAAATGAGGGAAAGTATGAAATAATCAGTCACAGAACTCAATTTTGGTACGTCATGTGGATAAAACAGAGTTTTAGAAACAAACATTGGTTATAAACAATGTTTAAGTTACATGGCATACGAAAACTTATCAATTTAAAAGAATTAGAACTAATCGATGATATTTAACATAAGGTAACTTATAAACATTACTTCAGATAGATTCCCTAGGAAAATCAAGAAAATGAATCGAACAAATCGATTACAAAGAATCAAAGAAAAAATCAAAACAGAATACCTAACCCGCCTAAATCTACAGTTATCGATCGTTTTATAAAAATCGATATCGAGAACTGAAAACGGTGCCTATCGATATTTTACATTGTTCCTAAGCTGGCTTACGACTTATCAAGACCAATATTTCTCTGATTTTTGACATTTTTTTTAAAGTCTTCATTCTCTCGTTCAGTTTCCTGATAACGTTAACAGGTCGGTTTAGGCCTTTCTCGAAAAGTGTATTGTACATTTATCCATAATGTAAGAAGAGGAAGAAGAATCTGCCTCAGCAACAGCCGCCGCCAAACATTGGAAAAACATCTGCTGCTGTCGCTGTTTTTTGTTGTTGTTGTTGTTGGTGTTGCTGTCGCTGCTGCTGTTGCTGCCAGTTGATGAACTCGATTCATGTTATTGTTGTCTCCCTCTCTCGCTCACTCTTTGCGTTCCCCCCTTCCGCACGTTCGCATAGCAATGGCAAACGATGATTCCCGTCTCGTTTGCTGTTGCGCAGGCGCATTTACAAGTACATGAGAGAGCTGGTGTACTAAAGCCAGAGAGAGTGAGAGAGGGGGGAACACTCACACACACAAAAAACTCACAAATATACCTAAAGCGGCTGCCATTTCCTCAGTCGATGCGCTCCTCGTCTCACTGCTGCTCGTCAATGTTGTTGCTGTTGGTGTTGTTTTTTCTTCTTCTCCATTTACATATATTTCTCATGCCTCGCTGCAATGCATTTTATGCCCTTCTCTCTCTTTCTCACTTGTTGTGTCTCTTTTTAATTTGGTTCACAAAATACCGCGCGTTGTTGTTGTTGTTGTTCTTGAAATTCTTTTGGCCTCTTCAAGAGTCTGTCTGTGGTTCGGTTCTTTTTGGGTTTTTGTCTGCTCTTTCGATTTTTGACAGGTGGTGGATTTTTTTTCTCGTATTCAATTTCTTTCATTTTTTTTTTTGAGCGACTTTTGGCCCTTGAGTTCTTTTAATATAGGTTTTTTTTTTTTTGCCTATTCATAAAACTGAAAATGAGTTCAGACAAAAGATATAGCATGCCAGACATATGGAAAAGATGCTGGGCATACCAAAGGCTGCTTTTTGGTTCGTCTCGCTCTCTCTCTCTCTCTCTCTATCTCTATCTCTCTTTCGCTGTCTCTGCCTCTGTCTCACCATGGTTCAATAAACCTTATAAAATTAGTTTTCGGTTAGTCAAAACGATCAAGACTAATTGGATTCTTGTTTCCTTTTTATTTTGCAGAAACTACAAGGATGCGGCTATAGAAGGACCAGAGTATCATTATCTAAGAAGATCCGAGCCGCAGACAAACACATCATGTCATCACAGCAAGTGTTTTCGGCTCATCCAGCGCTGGCCGTTGAGCAATTACAGCGTGCCGAACAATTGGAGGCTTCCTCTGGCAAATCCCATCAAAATCCACAATGCACTAGCAACAACAATAACACCAGCAGCAGCAGCAGTAGGCGACACTATGCCAAAACTATGCCCAAAAAGTATGCCATTAGCAGAACATGTGCGTCAGCCCAAACACACAATATAATGGCCAATAAGACGCAACCGGTGCGAACCAAGAGTTATGCAGCCGTCGATGACGATGATGACATTGAGGGCGAGGACATTGATGAGGTTAATTTTGCAACTGCAACGACAACGACAACACCAACAACAACAGCAACAGCAGCAGCAGCAGCAACTCCAGCCACAACAAGATTAGCAACAGATAAAACCAAAGACTGTGTGGATCAAAGCTTTGATGAGGTCGATCATGTCCAGTTGCGTCACAAGCGACACCAAAACACGACACGATTGACACATAAACTTGAAGGTGGAGGAGCAGAAGACGTTGGCGGCGGTGGAGGTGCTGGTGGTGGGGATGTTAGCGATCACAGCAGTGTATTAAGCTCACCATCGGTTAGCAACATGTCCACGCCATTATCCACGCCCACTAGATTGCCGCCCATGCAGCAACTGCAGCATTGCTGTCAGAAATCAACAGTAGCATCGAAATCATTAGCCAGCTCTGAATCAAGGGCGAGACAACATCATCCGCATCATCATTCTCATCAACATCAACATCACCAGCATCATAATCATCATCATCATGCGAATACGCCGTGTGGAGGTGGTGGGGGCAGCGGTGCTGGAGGAGCTGCTGCTGGAGCCTGTAAAGCCAACAAGAAACTAGATCCGCGTCCCAGCCCCTCGCCCTATCGCCAGCTATTGCCCATAGCCCTGTGTCTGCTGTCATTTGCCGCAGTTTTTGCCACTTTAATTGTTTACATGGATACGACAGGTGAGTCCTTAGAGTAGTCCCCTCCCCACCCCTCTCCCTAAGCACTCTTAACTATCTACATACATATATTCTTTAAATTTGATATCTTTTGGCATATGTCTCATCTGTTTAAATTTTTTTTTTCCTCGTTCTCTCACCGGATGTAGGCTGTGTTTGTTTTTTGCTCGATCCTTCCAAGGATCCTTTTTCCTGGCATGGTTTTTTTTTGTGTTTTTTTTGTATTTGGGCACACTTTTGAGATTAGTTTACCATTCTAAAACTGGCCAAAGTCATAGATCGTTTAGCATTTTAGTTTTTGCATGGGCGTGGTATTTTTTATGTGGCGCAGTGGCGCTTCCTGTCACTAAACCGACTAACAATAACAACAACAACAACAACGACAGCGATGTCTCACTTGGCAACAGAAGTTGCAGCTGTTGTCGCTCCCCAAAGCCAGACACGTGCCCTCCTTCTCCTCCTCCTCCTCCTACTATATGCAAGTATGTATATATGTATGTAGCTGTATACATATTAAAAAGGAGGAAAAAAAAGATACCCAAAGAGAGTAGAGAGAAGAAAGGCAGCCGACATCAAACGCCAAAGGAATATCTAATTGCCATTTTCCATTGTACTTAAAGTGGGAGGAGCATTTAGCTAAATAAAGGAGCAGCAACTCTTTTTTCTCCTATTTTTAGCATGCTAATAAGAACTAGAACTAGAAATGGGGAAACACTAGGCTTTCAGACATGACATTAATCAATTCAATTAGTTTAATAATGGAATATGTTTCTAGTAAATAAATGATAAGTGATAAGGAAAGTACACTAGTATTTATTAGTACAGAAGATTCATGTTATATTTCGGTTATAACGAAGGAAGCTTTGCTTGGCTTCCTTCCTTGTATACAAACACATTTGGTTATAACAAAAAGCCGGCAGAACCCTTGAGTATCGTTATTACAGGCATCTACTGTACTTGCAATAAATGATTACTGCCAATAGTACCAGGAATATAAACTCTATAAGTATTCTAGAATACTAGATAATAAATCGGAATCAAAATTGAGGTTGATCAACAGATTGGCCAACTGAAAAAGTGGTCAAATGGTCAAACAATATTTGAAGGCTTAATTAACGCAAAGTTTTGAGAATCAGTTCTATGATCGTAGAAATCCTCATGCCTGAGGATTTTACAAGTATCCAAATAAAAAGTTCTACGATCATAGAACTTCTTAAAACTTTGTTTGAATTAAGCCTTCAAATATTAATCTGGCTAGAATTTTTAGAATTATTTATTTTTCACAAAACGCACTACGGTCGAATGAGAGCATCCTATTCCATTAGCAATTTGCCTATAAGTCAGCCCTTTCTTCACCAATGTGTCGATAATGACTTTCTTTTCATTGCATTTCGCTATTAACTCTCAAAAACAACTGTCTTTCCGGTTAATCACTCGTAAATGACGAAATTTCGATGTAAGCACATCGACAATTCTTCAACAAGGGAACCCCCCTTTATTTAATTGAAAACCCATTATGGGATTTCCATAAACTACAAATTATTTATCAGTGTTGCAAGTGGTCCGGTTTTCGGGACCGCCAGTGTATACATACTATCGGAATTGCTGATTGATTAGCGCACGAAATGTGTATCCTACGTTAAGAAAGGATATGATACACATACATAGGATGTTTATAAGACAAACCCCAATACAACCAAGAGTTTCATACTTTAGAAAATGTCCAAAAAGTTTTCATAGGGCGAGGTAGCTAATAAGCTTTAAAAGTGCAAATTTAACAATTTACCATTGAAAAACACATTTGAAATGTGTTTAGTTTGTGGCTCTAGAAATATCTAATACATATATTCCAAGTACTTTTCAAATTCCTGTCCTACTTATCAGCTTAAAGTTGAGTATTAACCACTTTTTGTGCTTGAAAACAAATTTTATCATGTTTTATAAGTTTGTCATAAATTTTTTGTGGGATAGATAAGAAATATATGTACCTATTATTGAAAGTGTTAAAAATGGTTTTTGCATATTTGTTTGCATATTTATTGTTATCTGTTCTGTTGTCGCTGAGTCATCAAGCTAAACAATTTAGTTTTAAACTGCTGGAGGTTGTTTAGTTATGTAGAGAGTCTAGACGACTATGTCATTTAGTTGTCGGATGAGACAATTTTCTTTTAATTCGCTAAAATATTTTGTTATTGCTGGCAAAGTTACATGTGTACCACATGTACATACATACATATATCAACAGAAACTCACAGAGACGGCCAGAGACTAGTACAAATAAATTTGCTTAATTTGTTGTATATGGCTCTGAGTTGCTCAATGAAAGCGGAAAGCATTTAATTTGTATTTTGCATCTGATGGATTGCGGAATGGTAGATGGATAGATGGATGGATGGATGCGAGTGAGTCATCAGCGCTTAAATCGAGACCCAAAAATCAATGTCAGACCATTGTGTGCGCCAGCTGTAAATTTCCAACAACGACAAAAACAAATTTCACATTGGCAACCTTCGCTGATTTTGCTGCTAATGTCGTTGTTTTTGTTGTTGTTGTTGCTGGGGCGACAATTTTTTAAAATTCCACTCAAGTGCCGACAATTTTCGCTTCATTCATCGTCTTCCTTTAGCCAGAGGGAGGAACACATGAAGGAGAAGTTGTGTCAATCTCTCTCCTGCTGCTGCTGCTGCTGGCTGTTCCAAGTCTTCTTCCGTTCCAGGTCTTTGTCTTAAGAAAATTATATGCAAATTTAAGAATAATTTTTACAGCACCCAATCATCGTCATCATCATCATCAACATTATCATCATCCTTATTGTCGCCATCATCAGTTGATTGAATGATGAGTAAAGTAAACAAAAAATGATACGATAATGAGGTTTGAAATTTCAATCATTGAATTAGAAGTATTTACATAAATATTCGCAAGAAATTGAAAATATATTTAGCAAATGGAAATCCTTCAGGAAAAAGTCCCACTACCAGCAATGGAATCGATTGAAAGGGGGGAATTGTGGCTTCGCTGATATTTCTAGATGATTTAAAACTTGGAGCATTTATCATATTCATTTAGTTCGTTTACTTCCAGTGGATTTATGATTCCTTCTATTTTAATAACCTTCTGTTTAAGCTGCCTGCCACTGGTATTGGGCGTGGCCAGTCACGAATCGGTGGAGAAGCGGCAGCTGCTGCGCTTACCCTCGACTACGGCTCGGATTCTCGGTTTCGGGGCACGGCCCAGACCAGCCTCATTTTTATGGCACATTGATGACTCTATTAGGTTTATACGACCGAACGGATTCATAAACCATAATAATACAAATGGGGTCTGGTGCATAAATTAGAATCTAGTCGTTCTCCTCTCGTCTCTCTCTCTCTCTTTTCTCTATTTCAGCATCGCTCGTAGAGTTAAAAGGGGGGTGAAAGATGGAGGAGTAGGGAATGTGGAAACACGTTCTGCATTGGAAAGAAAATTTTCTTTTAGTTTCCTCAAATCATGCACTTGGCGGCAGTCGCTCTTAAAATGTAAAATGCGCTTATTAAAGTGACAAATTTTTTGTGGTGTTTTTTTTTTTTATTTCATCTTCTTTTTTTCTTTGACCATGACTTTCAAGAATGTGAAATACCAAAAACTCTCACAAACCAAAATCGGTCTTTTCTTTTGGTTCTTTTTGCTTGCCTACGCTCTATTTGGTTTCAGAGGTTGCTTTTATATGATTTTCGGCTGTTGTTGTTGTGCGGTCTATACCAAATCCCTTGATTTCTTGTTACAGTCACGTTTTTAGCTTTGATTGTCTTACACACATCGACTTCTGGAGAACACACTAAACCAAAAATGCGATAGAAAGAAAGGGGGCTAAGAGGTAGATGGATATCGAATTTAATGTGATATGATGATGATGATGATGATCAAGAGACATTTTTAGAGCATCTAAGGGAATGTGAAACACAAACCAAATACGGAAAATACATGCGTAATACGATACTTGAATATAACCGATTTAATTTTATGAACATAATAAAGTTATAAATATCAAGTTATTTCAACTAATTTATTTAAGAAAAAATAAAACTATTAATGTAACTCTCTCCAACAATCTGCATTCTTTCAAGCATATCCCATTCAGCAGATTGTTAGCCAAAACAAGTTGAGAATTACAATTAACTGAACACAAAACTGATTATTATTTCCTGTAAAGTAGTTTAGCCTGTTTATTTATTGTTGGTTTGATTTGTTTAACTAATAGTTTTTTGTGACTTAACGGTAGTCTTTGTCCATTGAACAACCGCTTTGTCTGCCCTACGGCAACGTCTTCCAATTACACATATCTATATACGTATAGCCTACTTATTGACGCCCTGAAAAGTTGTCCATATCCGTCATGTGCATTAACTAATTGGTAATCGATTACAGGTTGGCACCAACCAACACAAAAGATACAAAGTCACGCCTTTTACACCTTGTGGGGGGTGGACAATGTTGCCAATTTTCACTTGTTCTGGTTGTTGTTGTTGTTGCTGCTGCTGTTGTTCACATGTCATTAGCCTCACCTTCTGAAGAGACAAGAACGAAAACACGAACATAAATCGCATTAGCCCAAATCTTAAATGGCGCAAAACTGAACTTTTGTGCAGCATATTTCGTAAACAACGAATGGTTAAAGAAAAAAACAAACACTTTTCTTTTTTCTGTCATTTATTTGACTTTTGCATTGTGTGTGTGTGTGTGTGTGTGTGTGTGTGTGTGTGTGTGTGTGTGTGGGCAACCCTGGGATCTCGAGGTCTCTCGATGGCATTAATCATGTTAAGACCGTATTATCTTCACACTTGTGTGGTGATTACACCATGTGACAATTTGCAAATTGCAACTTTAATTGAAACCTAGAAAAAGAGATTGGAGTGACAGAGATGGAGAGAATGAGAGACTTCAAGAATGAAAGAGTCATGCATATATGTATGTGCGCATTTACCAACACTAATGACTTAATTCCCGTTAAGCACGCATTGCAGCTTTCTCTCTCTGTCTCTCCCTCTGACTTCCACCCGCTGTTTGCTCTAAGCTGTTTTTACTATTATTACATTTACCCCTACATATGTACAGTTGCGAACTTAATAATAGCACCACTTGCTGAGGTAATGTGTTCAAAGGATTCCTAGGCTTATTTTAAGGTTCTAGGAACATGTGAATACGTTTTTGAACGTAAAATACTTTCTACTAATGGAAGCAGAAAAAAAAATTCTACCAAAATCCAACGTTTTCAAAGATTTTTACAAAAAACCTTGATATACTCAAAAAATACCCGAAACTAAAAATAGCACCACTTTACAAATATTTACTCAAAATTAAAAAATAGCAGAAAAAAACAAAATTCATTAACAAGTTATGATCAGATATTAAAAATAGTATTAAATAATAAACTTTATACTTTGTTGCATTGCCCTTATTGGCAATAACCGCAGCACATCGTCCTGGTATTGAGTCAACCAGGTCTTGACAGCATTTGACCGTTATTTTTGCCCAGGACTCCTGGATTACTTCCCAACACTTCTCAATTTTTGTTGGTAATGAAACAGCAACTGCTTTTTTAATATCAGACCAAAGATTTTCAATGAGATTTTGGTCTGGTGACTGTCCCAGCCACTCAATTAAATTCAGATAATTCGCTGAGCACCACTTCCTGGCTTTCTTACTGGTGTGCTTTGGGCTGATGTCCTGTTGAAAGGGTCATATTAGCTGTATATTATCCTCAGCGTATAGTGGCAACACCGTCTATAAGATATTTACATGAACTTGCTGATCCATAATCGATTTGTGGACTGATATGTGACCGACACCATAATAAGACTAACAGCCCCATACCAATGACACTGATTCTAGACTCTAGGGTGAATTTGGAGTTGAATTCCAGGTTCTGTGGACGCCAGACGTATGGTCTATAGCCTTTTCTACGATATTTTACAATTTTATTTTCATCAGTCCATTGTACGTTCCTCCAGTTTTGGACAAGCCAATTCTCATGATCTTTGACCAACTTAAGGCGATTGGCATTATGTCTAGCGTTCAAAAGTGGAGGCTTTCTTCGACTGGAATCTTTTGAATTGATCTTCCGGAGGTAGTTGCGAACAATTTGGACCCTAGTTTGGGGCTGAAAGTCCTTTTTAAGATCTGTTAGAGCCTTAAAAGAATCCTTATTGCTCTCTCGCATTAAGGGACCGACTTCTTGCTGCTTCAGTCTTGGCTTTCGTCTGCGAGTTTAAGGCTTCTGTTTCAAATAGATCGGTATTCGGATCACTCTGTTGGAAGTACCAACCAGTTTTCCATCTTCAAGATCCGATTTTTTCTCCAAAACCTGGTTTAGGATGACGTTTCGCTTTTTTCCCGGGGCAGTGTTTTCCCCGACCCATTATATCTAAAGGTCTCGGATATTTTGTAGTACTGTTGCTTTTAAAATCGACTTTGAACCAGGGACTATTAAATATGTGTTTTTTGCTATGCAATTCTGCGAAATTTAACGGTATTTTGCAAAATACTGCAAGTGGTGCTATTTTTAGTTTCGGGTATTTTTTGAGTATATCAAGGTTTTTTGTAAAAATCTTTGAAAACGTTGGATTTTGATAGAATTTTTTTTCTGCTTCCATTAGTAGAAAGTATTTTACGTTCAAAAACGTATTCACATGTTCCTAGAACCTTAAAATAAGCCTAGGAATCCTTTGAACACATTACCTCAGCAAGTGGTGCTATTTTTAAGTTCGCAGCTGTATGTACATACATAAGTTCCATTCCCACTTTTGCTCTGCTAACCACCGGATGTCAATCGAAATTCCCCCTCGCACCGTTCCCCAATTCACCATTCACATGCCTTGTGATTCATAATTTTCCTGTGGCAATGCAAACAACATAGTTGCATAGCTCCTTCTCTCTCTCTCTCTCTCTCTCTCCGGTCGGTGAAAAGCCACCCCCGCTGTTTCGTCAACGATGTCTGATTTGTCCATTCTTGCTGTGTCATAGCCCTGACTATTTTCTTTGGCCAACGATCATCCCAGCTCACTCTCCATTTCTTGGCAAGCCCAGCGAGTGCTCAATTTGAAAAGTAAAGCTCAAATGGCATTATCACAGCATGCCCCATTCAGGCACTACTTCACTTAGTCACTTGCCACCCGCATTTGCTTCTTAGGTTGTTTTCTTTTCCCTCTCTTTATTGCAACCCTTGCAGCAATTGCGCAATTTCTTGTGCGTTGTCGTCGTCGGCGTTGGCGTCTTCTTCTTCGTGTGAGTTCTTGTTTTCCCCCCGTCCGCGTTCCATTGAAATTGTGCAAAATTGCCACGCGATAAGCAGCCACACGAGTCTGAACTAAATCGCCCTCTTAAGTCATGCAGAAACTGCAGGCTTTCGAAATCTGCTTTATCGCGATTTTGTTTAAGAAATCGAGCTAAAAGCATGATTAAATACTTACTCACATGCGCCAGACTATTTCATTAGATTCTGATAATACTTAATGGAATATTCTTTGTTTTGAAAATGAAAGGCCTGTTGAGAGAATGCCTAATTGAAATGTGTGAAAGAGATGATTCATCTTAGCGAACTTTTACAAATACTTGGACGATCAATTAGTGATAGATGATTTAATCTGACTAAATGTACATATTACGGGAAAAGAGTAAGAATTCTAAATTCTTTAAAAAACAAACCAATTGTTATAAAGATCTATTATAAAGTCTCTCCAAAGGCAATTTATTGTCTCTAACTTTTTGATGTTAAAAAATTAAAAAACTGATTTCCCAGCCCGAAAGTTGTGAGATTTCATACGGTGAGACGTAAACCTACACCTAAAACCCCTAAAATAATATTGCATTAAGTAAGTTCTCTAGTTGTTATTTCTAATGTAAATGTACACTATAAAAATCAATCATCGAAATTAACAAATTTAAGTCTTTTGGTTCCCATAGAAAGCAATATACGAGAAAGTCTTTGGTTAATAATCGCATAATGATTAAGGACCTCATTTCTGTGTTATTTTCAAATATTTATGTCATTTCGACACGTTAATAAGACATCGTTTGATATTGTTGATGTAGAAACCGACCAATTTGGTTGTTACCATTTTCTACCTACTATCTACCTATATACATATGTATGTATATATACCTTTCCCAACATTCTCTAAAGATAGTAGATGGCAGAGGCCCGATTCCTCCCCCATAGCCTTGCTATTGCTGCAGTGCAGCAGTTTGCACTTGAGCACGTGATGTGTGAGTTTGAGTGTGTGTTGTTGTGTCTCTTGTGTGTGCATTTATTGTGTGCCCTTTTGCATTTCACCACTTGCCAGGCCAGCTCCGGCCAGGCCAAGCTAGGGCAGGCAGCAAATTAAGATCGACCTACTTAGATTACAGAGCAATAAATCAGCGTCATTGTCGACTGGTAGTGAGAATGAAGCATTTAACCAATATATAGTATAAATATATGGAAAACATGTGCCGTTATCATTCCACTAAAGCAGCTAAAACGAGTCAACATTATGGCGATGGGTGATGGGGTGGGAGGGGAAACAGGCCATTTTGAATTATACAAAGAGCCCAAAGAGCCTCTGCACAAATCAATAAAAAAGGCAATAGAAATGAATTACAAGCATTGGGGAGGAGCAGGAGCAACCAGGACACGCAACTTGGTCGTAGCAAAGATTACACAACAAGGGTAACATTGCGCCGATGTCGCCACCAAAGTTGTGTGGCCTCAAAAAGGATACGTATATATGTATGTACATACATACGTAAATAAAGGACAGGAAAACAAAGAACAGGAAAAAGTTTTTCATAATCATTTTCTTCAACTTTTATACATAATTGAAAATGCATTAAAGAGGAAGAAAAAAAGTTTTTTATTTGTCCTGATGGGCTCTCTCTGCCTACTTCTTCATTTCTTTTGTTAAAGTTATTGAATAGGGCGTGTGCTGGCTGCTACCCCTGAAGCTTTGAGTTTAAGTTGATGCCGCTGCGACCGCTTAACCGCAATTAAACATCGTCCCTGCAGCTCCTTATCCACAAAAATTACTTACCATACATATATTCGGGGGCCTTGCCCAGTCATTTGTCTTGCCACCACCACCCTGACGTCTTGCGTCCTCTGTCTGACGCTGACGGTGACGGGGACGACTGACGACCCTTGCAAATTAGAAATGTCAGCTTTTGACGCCGAAATTGCAGACTTGGCCCTAAGGGCAGATTTTTATTTCATTTCTTTTTTTGGGGTTTTTTGTTGTTGTTTTGTTTCTCATTTGGTTGATTTACAAGGGCTCGAAATTTAACGGTTAATACCAGCTGCAGCAATTTCTCTGTTTCTATGCCATTTCGTTTCACAAGATCAACGGATCGAATTTTCATGCTGGTAGACAAATCATGAAATAATTCGTTTAGCATTTAATCGCTTGTAATTCAAAACCTCATAGATGGTATCAAGTTTCTATTCAAAACGCCATCAACCAAAAACCTATAATAGATGGAAAATTTCTCTCCCACCTCCCGCTCTCTTCACCACTGTCTCCACTTTTGGCCCGGGTGAAGCGGGCAACATGGTGTTAATTAGTTTAAGTTTTGCTATTTGTTCGCTTTTGTTGTTCCATTACGTCAAATTACGAAAATGTCGACGGCGGACAAACAGACGGACGGACGGACGCAAAAAATATAATGTTCATTTTTCGGTTTTAATGGTTGGCGCTCGTTTGTTTCTATTCCTAAAAACTTTATGGCCATTTTGTGACCAGCAACAAATAAAAAATGTATATGTAGACTGTATAATAAAATTAGCATTTGGAAAACATTTGGCAAAAAGGAAAATTCATTGTATATGTGGGGGTGAGTGGGGGGAACTGTGGGGTCTTAGATCTTAGAAACTAGCTAGAAAGTGAATTTTCGCCATAACTAGTTTGTGTATTAAAAAAACAAAAACCACAAAAGCTTGTTCCATTTTTCCATGTACCTAACCTCAAACAAACTGCATGGGGGGGGGAGGGCACGCCTTTACATGATGATGTGCAAGTACATTATAAATTTTTTAATTTCGTTTTACTTTTTAATGGCCAAGTATAGCGAGCATAGCAAAAGCGAAGAAGAGTTGAAAATTGGCACAAGGAAAGTGTGAAAAGCAGTCAAAAGAAGTAAAACAAATCGTTTTGACGTGTTTTCTTGCTGCTGGCTGTTTACTTATGTGGACAGGTTGGGCCAGCTCGAAAATATCAAAGGTTAGACTAATTCATATTGGGTCTAAGGCCGACTAGCCGCCGGGCCAAAATATGGTTTCAAGGCGAGGTCATGAGGTTTTCGAGGTTATGCCAAGTTTAAGTTACGAGTGTTTCCTGCCGCCAAATTCGTTATTTTTTGGCAACGGCCTTTGCTGAATTTTCTTTATACCTTGTTTCAAATGCCAAAACGTTCCGCCTGCAAGCATTCTCCTGGTCGTGGTGCTGCTGCACAATTGGCAATTGAAATGCAAATCATAAATATGGTCAATGCGCTCCAATTGCCAACGAAGCGTGGCCAAGTTAGAGCCTGGCACGCCAACAACGTCCACTAGAGCAACAAGTTTTAATTAAATCTAATTACTATCAAGTCCAGCAAAAACATACGTACTCATACTTTAACTGACTCCACCATTCTCTCTCTGTCTCTCTATTCCACAGAAATCCGCCATCAACAGTTTCGTTTGAACATGTCGCGCGACTATGAACTGAATAGCGTTGCGCAAGATGATCCCGCACTCATAGCATTCCTGCGCCAGATACATATGCGCAACAATCTAGGCAAAACGGCGGCACAAAAGGCAACGCCATCATCATCATCATCAGTTGGAGCCGACTCCAGGAGTGGTGGGCCCGCCGGCACGGGCTCACTTAAATTTGGTGGAGCGGCATCAGCGAATAGCAGCAGTAGCAGCAGCAATGCAGCCGATCAATTGGCTCACTATGTGGCTGATCTGGTGGGTGGCAAATTCAATGGCGCCGTCATCCAGTCTCTGAGTGGACCATTGGCCAAATTGATAACAGCTCCATGGTTGAGTGAACATCTCGATTGGATGGGTGTCCTTGTGGAGCCGGAACCGCGTTGGTATTTCACTTTGCGTAAGCAAAATGCTCAACGAGCACGCATGCAGGTGGTCCATGCCTGTGTATCACCCAATACGTACCCCAAAGAGGTGAGTAAAGCGATAAATTGCCCCGACAATCGAAACTCTAAACTCTCTTTCGTCTGTACAGATTCCCATACACAACGAGGATGTGAGGATTAATAGTCTGCACGATGAGGCGATTTCATGGTTCAATTCGCGTGTGAAATGCTTTCCGCTCTATACAATCATGCTGGCATGTGAGCGCACCGAATATGATTTACTCAGTCTGGGTGTGCAGGGCCATGAGCTAGAGGTGAGTGGACCCCAAAACTTTCGCCAACACTTTTGCTAAACTTTCGTTCCACCTTTTCATAGATATTGCAAACTTTGCCCTTCGATAAAGTGCAAATCGATATTATATCGATACACTTGCTGGAGGATCATGAGGATGTGCGTGATTATGTGCAGAGCATAACAAAGTTCCTAGCCGGCAAATCGTATAAAATGCAACGAACAATTGGACGAAATTATTTCTATCAGCGCCTGAACTCAAACACAAGTCGGACAAGAAAGAAAGATATATTGCTATTGAAGACTCCCTAAACTCCTACAACGAACGCGAGAGAGAGAAACAACGAAATTAGTAAAGATTAAAAACAAAGAAGAAAACAAAAAAAGAAACAAAGCCTTAACTGTTAGACAAGAAAGAGAGAAATCAATGAAAGCGAAAAAATAAAAATATTAAAAAAACAACATTAAAAGAGAGAGTTGAAGCAAAATGAATAATGTAAAACTTTCAACTTGCAATCGAAAGTCTATAATATAATGATAATTATTATATGTAACCCATAAACAAACACACACACACAAACACAGATAAATACAATACATGTTACATACGATTTATATACGGCTAGACGATATATATATATAGAGATATATATCCCATAAACATGTACCACTTGAGATATATTGTATAATTAGTTTATATTTTTTTTGTACAACTTTTTTTTTTCTTCTTAATTACAAAATTTTTTTGTGTCTTCATGTTCCCTTTCCCTTTGACCTGACCCTCAAGTCTTTATTATTCATTTTTGTTTAATTGTTTGGATTTCTGTGTGTGACAGATGCAAAAAGCAAAAGCCTACTATATATGTATATATAGGATATAGGCCTACCTAACTACTTATATGTAATGTATTATGATTTATGCTATAAGCTAATGCAGGAGACTATTACCCTTCTATATAGGATTATATAAATATATATATATATATACTAAATACATATATATTTCCGTTTGTCTATGTATAAATTAAAATTCATAAATGAAATATACAAAATTTGTATTTGCTTTGCTCTTTAGTTGTTTAGAAACTATCAAACTTTATACATATATATTATATCTTATCTATCGAATGCTTTATTTAGTGAAACATAAGTCACAAAAGAGAAATTATTATAAAAGAGAAAATTAAAAAAAAAACACACAAACAAACACATACCCAAAAATTCATAGACACACCTAAAACGCAAACAATAATAATATTTAAATTCTAAATTATTGAATCAAACATACACACACACATACGAACAAACCACATATACATGCATACATATATAGAAATGGATAAATCTGCTTTCAAACTCATCTCATAACTCATAGCTAAAATGTAAGCGAATCGAAAATCGAAATCGAAACGAGGCAAAAAAGAGATAAACTTTAAATACAACCATCCACACACACACACTCATATACACACTCATATACACTCATGCACTCATTTTTTATATGTATATTTAGTATAAATATGAAATAAATGTAAATGTAGAACAACGAGCAGCTAATTAAATGTAAAAAAAAACCAATTCGTATTTCAATTACATTTTAGTAATTATTAATTGTACTTGTATTATTTTATGCAAAACAAAGACACACAGAGTGACGGTTGCTGCTAACTAATCATCAAGATGATAATGATAATAATAATAATGATGATGATGATATGTGAACTCGTTAAACCTCGCCCACTTCCACAATGCAAACAACAACAACAACACACAAACAGACACACTCACACTCACATAGACATATATGGCATATATGGCCTAACATTAGTAAGCAACTAATTGAATTCAAATATATTAACAGAATCAGTGCCTTCTTCTTAGACTTTAAAACAAAATCAAAAAATGAAAAAAAATAAAAACCTAGCATAGATCAATAGTTAATGTTCTTTATAAACAATCACACATACATATATATATCTATATATAGTATGTGTGTATAGAAATTTACAAATATATGTTGTACATACTAGAAAAGCCGAGCAACAGCCGTCACTTTGTTGCCTACACTTGCCTTAAATAAAAACAAAACAAAAAACACTCAAAAAGTTACTGCAAAAAATAAATCCGTCTCAACTTGTTTCACCTCAGAACTTCAGCCAATCAATCATTGAATTAATTACTCTTCAGCACATACAAACTAAACATCACTTTAAATTATTTAAGTTTTTTGTTTGTTTTTTTGTTGCTTAAACAAAAGAATGCGAATTATATATAAATTTAGTTATATTTTGTGTAAAATCTAGCATATAACCAAATTTTAAGTAGGTTACTTTCGATTAACTACATTATCCCCTCACACACACACACACTCAAACACATACATTTACAACAAAAAAAAAGGCTAACTCATGCTAAGCTCGAACATTACATAGAAATTTTTAATTGAAAATTGCTTAAAAACTTAAGAGAAACAACAACAACAACAATTTATAGTTAATATATAAATATATATTAATAAATAAAAACGAAAATTTCCAAAAAAAAAAACAAACAAACCATTTATATATTTAAACAAATTTCTAAACATATTTGCATATATCCTTGGCAAGAAACTGAACAATGGATTATCTTATGAAACTAGACTTGACAAAAAAAAAAAAAAAAAACATCCAACAAAAACTAAAACTGTTGAAATATATAGAAACACACAAACTATCTACATATATATGAATACATATTCGACTATTTAATCAAATGGAAATCAAAAATATAATGCATCTACATCCAAATATATATAGTTAGATACTCGCTAAACCAATTTGCAAAAGTCCTCAACAAAAAGATTAATCAGAGAATTGAGCATATGAAGCTAATTATATGCCACACTCTATAAACAATTGATGAACAAAATATACACACAACTTTAATGAATGAATAAAGTGAATAAAGATTTACATGAAATGTAAAAATAATAAAATCAATCACAAAATTGAGTTTTCCTAAAAGTATGCTGCGGAATATGTGGAGCAAAGAATTATTTTTATAGGAAGCGGAAGAAACTCGATTATCAGTTTGTAGATGAATTGTCTATACTTTCAATTTGTTTTTATATAAAAAATAGGTATATAGATTAAAAGGTTAGTTTATTTCAATTTGGGAAACTCAAATCAAATAGTTTAGTATTCTTGAGTTTTTCAATTTCTTATTTTTGTGGTTACAAGTGTTTGCTACGCATATATAAGGCCTAAAAAGTTATAAATACTTTTACAGCCCACCTTTGGGAGATAATTTTACTCATTTAAAATCAACTTAAAATGTCTATAGTCTTTAAGATTAAAGCATACACATTTCTTTATTTACTTTTTAATTGTCTAATAGTTTAAAATGTTTGAAAATTTTAACAGTTAGTAGTAAAGATTTAATTGCGAATCTTTATTGAATTTCTGGTTCATACAAACTTAGTTTTAGTGGTGATAAATTTTCATTTAAATATCCTTATTGCGCATAGAAGTATGCTAAGCATTTTGTGCAACCTGTTGCTATGCCTGTAGAGCCATTTACCAGTCTCTCTCTCACTGTTTACTCCGCACCCATTTGAGTTGGCTCATTGCAAATGGCCGAAAGGCCAAAGTCTAAAGCTCAACATTTAGTTGGAGCTTAGCGTTTGGCTTTTGTCCCAGGAGCCACAATGCACACAAAGGAGGATGAAGACCATGAAAGCATTCAAAGGAAAAACTCATTAAAGGGGTATTAGCATGCAGCTCGTTTTGTCGTGTAATAAAAATTAATTTGTGCAATGCTCAACCCAGCTATGTCAAGTATGTGATGCCTTGGTGGCTGCCGTTTATGCATGGTCATTGTCTAGGACTTCCAGCGCATTGGCGCCTGTAGTTAAGCCCGTCACCACTACCTGGAACTTAATGCCCCTCAACAAGAACATTGTCATTCAATAGCTATAGTCTGGGTCGGTGTGTGTGTGTGCGTGTGAAATGGGCGCCGCCTACTTTTTGAGTCTCGAGCCTGCAACAGGCTGTTGTTGCTGAGTATCAAAAGCTTTCCAAGTGCTCCGGCGCAGGCGTCAAAATGGCACACTAACACATATGTAAGGCTAGGATGCTGCTGCCTGCTGGCCACGAAAGTGAAAGCTGCGACTTTCAAACTGTTGCGCCCACCAAGAAGAACAACAACAGAAAAAACGACCAAGAGAAACTTCCATTCGGAATTCGGAGCAAAATCAATATCAATAAAGTTTGTGCGTAAAGGCAAACAGCTGTCAACCTACGTCAAAATCTAGAACCAACAAAAGCTGCAAAGGTGTGAGCATAAGGGCCGCACAGGACCACACGTTGTGTGTCATAAGATGGCTAGATGTTGTCTTAGAAGGAGCTTAAATCCAAGTAAAGTTTCTAAACTAAATCACATCTAATTAAACACTGATATCTTAATATAACGTAAGTTTTTGGATCTTTTTGGGGATATGTATATGTTTGTTTATGGTGACCCCGATGTTGACAACATTTTTCTGGCCTTTACTGTAAGCCGCATATGCATTGACATTTAAACTTCAACGGCAGAGAGCTTCGGCAAGCTTTCATGTGCCTAACCTACCAACACAAACCCAGAGCAAAATGCGTAGGAATTTTTTCATTCTTTTTGTTCGTTCGTAGGATGTGTGTGTGTGTGTGTGAGTGAGAGTAGATGTGGTTCTGTTTGTGTGTGTAACTCCGAAGACCACTTGGCATGTTGATGCCAACGAATGGCAATTTCAGTAGGACAGGCAGTCCTTCGGCTGACGGTCAAACGCGAGCTAGAAGACAGAAGAAATCACCAGTCAGCGAGCAACGAGCAACAAAAAAATTATACATATATATATAATCAAACACTAGATAAAAGATTAGAAGAAAAAAAAAACAAAGTAAAGATAATTTTACACTGTGTTAAACGTTTTAATCGTGTACATATATATATATTGTGTTGTATGGATATGTGTAAATGCCTGAAGAGTGTGAAACAACTAGAAACGATTTACATAAATATGGCGACGACAAGCAAAGCTTTTGATATCGTTTTCGTTTTTACGCTTTTTTTTGGAGAAAATAAAATTTTTGACACTGAACTTCATTAAAATACAAAAGTCAAATACAAAGTTGAGTAGTGTATGTATGTGTGTGTGCTATGTGGGTGTATGTGCATGTGTGTGTGTGCTTGTGTGACGTATACTTGTTTTTTAGCCCTGTGTGTGTGTGTGTGCGCTTACTTAAAGTGACAGCCTAGAAGTATGCTTTAGAGAAAAATAACAAGCATATGGTGTGGCCACAGCATCCATTTAATTAGGCGTCTTTCTGTCTCTTCCTCTCTCTCTATCTCTATCCCGCCCTGACTCTCTCTGTCACGTTTATTGCGTCGTTAAATAGCCAGGACATATTTTGCTCAGTGGGCGTGCTTTAATTTTTCCACCTTTCTTCTTATTCTTCTTTTTTTTTTTTTTGGGCTCTTTTGTTAAGGCATATAAAGTATACAAATACAAATATGTGGGCAATATTAACAGGCCGTAGCGGCAATTAGACGGCAACGTCACATCGTGCGCCTGCGAACACCTGGAACACCCACACACCCACACATAGAAAGATTACCGGCGCTCTCATAAGCTCACACGCACACACACACACAAGCTCATTCGCTCTCTCTCTCTCTCTCCTTGTTCGTCTCTTGTTTGCTCAGTTTGAGTTTTGGTCTCGGGTTTTTGGCTTCTTTTCTGCCTTTTGCTGTCGTCAGTTGCTGACGTTATTTGCCTCAAAAACAAGTTGTTGCCTCTTCACGCCTCTATATGTACATACATATATAAATACATATACAATATATATATATAACAAAGAAAATTCTTATGCAAATTTCATGAAATTTGCCATCTAAATCAAACATATAACATTGTTACAATATTTACATCTATGTATGTATGTGTGTTGTTCCAGTCACCAACAATTATTAAACAATTTGCATGTCTTCGTTCGCTTGTGCTGAAAATGATATAAAAAACTACATGAGCCACAATATAAATGTCAAACTGAGGTAAGCCAATACGTTATTTATGTATATTCAATTAATATTAGTTGGGTTTTAGTCCTTGTGAGTTTAAGCAATTTCGCATATGATGACCTTTTTCGTTTCACTGGCAACAGGTGCCCCAAAAAGCAGGCTATGCATATTTTAAAAATGCCAACCTCAATTAAAGGCACGTGCAACTAGTTTAGTAAGTTTCCCTTTCTTAGCATGTTAATGGAATTAAATTAATGCAAATCGTCATATACATACGTTCGAGATGTTGTGGGTTTATCGATTAAGGAACTTGCAATCTTTTGAATACCTGAATTCGGTACATTTTGAATAAAGAAATGTAATCATTTTGTTCTCTAAGCGTTTAAAGTAATGGAGAGCAAACAAATGAATTGAAAGATCTTTCAGACACTTGAAAATTTTCTTATATACCTATATGTATGTATATGTATACATATATCGCTAAATTGAGTTAAGTTTCTGACACAATAGACGACATCACCTTTACCTATGTATGTACATATGTACTTACATATATGTACATATATCAAATATTTGATGGTGGAAAGTTAAAATGACTTTTTATTTTTAAACAGAGCTTAAACAGGCACGTACGCGAGACCAGAGCCTCTAAACGAATTTCCATAAAATTTTTGTATTTTTATACCCTTGCAAAAAGGGTATATTAATTTTGGTCAGAAGTGTGCAACGCATAGAACGAAGCATCTCCGACCATACAAAGTATATATATTCTTGATCAGCACGACGAGACGAGTTCAACTAGCCATGTCCGTCCGTCCGTCCGTCTGGATCAACGCAAACTCCTCCTAGACCGTAAGAGCTACAGAGCTGAAATTTTGCACGTAGGCTTGTGTATACTGCAGGCGTTGTATATCTCGGATTCAGCCGGATCGGACCACTATATCATATAGCTCCCATACAAACCCCAAAGTCACGAACAGTGACTTTTCTCAATAACTTCGTTATTTTCTGTGTTATTATCGTGAAACTTAATATTAGAGAGTTTATTACGCTTATAAACGACTGTGCCAAATTTAATCAAGATCGGATGACTATATCATATAGCTCCCATAGGAACGATCGGTCGAAAACAGTGACTTTTGTAAATAACTTCGTTACTTTTACCGCGACTGCTTTCAAATTAAACATTTGTTAGTTTAGTATATCTGTTAATGACTGTGCCGAATTTGATAAAGATCGGGTGCCTATATCATATAGCTCCCATAGGAACGATCGGGCGAAAACAGTGACTTTTGTAAATAACTTCGTTACTTTTAACGTGATTGTTTTCAAATTAACATTTCTTAATTTAATATATCTGTTAATGACTGTGTCGAATTTGATAAAGATCAGGTGACTATATCATATAGCTCCCATAGGAACGATCGGTGAAAAACAGTGACATTGATCAATATCTTCGTTATTTCCTATGATTGTAGGCCATTCTTTCGCAAACAGAAGCCTTTTTAGATAAAACGTTCTTCCACATTGATGGCTAATAGGTAAGGAAAGAGTCACCAAAAAGTTGCAAGGGTATACAAACTTTGACGCGGTCGAAGTTAGCCCCGGCCCTCTGGTTTTTTTTTGCTTCATCCCACACGAAGGAAATTTTAGTATCCTATTGTGTGACGACTCCTTCCATGCCGGGCCTCAATATTCTTTAGACGTTTTGCTTTGGCTTTGCAGGTTGTTGTTTAACAAGAAATCAAAGTACAAATTTTACTTTAAGGATAATAAATTTAGGTTCTACAAAATACATGCCTGACATTTAATTATGCGAACGGGTAGGAAGAAAGTAGGAAATCTTTAGGATTACTTTTTCAATCAATAAAATATATAAATCAAGTACACAAACATCTTTGTGAGTTTTCTATTGTACTTATATTGATCATATATCCTCATTAATACACATCCTTTTGGAAGCAAACAATTATTTCGGAAAAGGTTAATTAATTATAACTCCTTTGACTAGTCGGACTCGGTTTGCAGACTAATTACTATGGTCAAAAGGATACGTTGTTTATTTTTATACCATGCACCAATAGGATGAAATGGTATATTAAAGTCGTCAAAATAGCAGAAGTGAGCTTTTCCCTCAAAGTATATAATATGTACATATGTATGTATATTCCTGATCAGCATCAACAGCCGAGTCGATATGGCCTTGTCTGTCTGTCCGTCTGTATGAACACATAGATCTCTGAGACTATAAAAGCTAGAGCCCCCAAATTTAGTAGGTAGACTTGTGTAGTATGTACAGTTATTGAGTATATTTCAAATTTTTGCCACGCCCCCCGCAAGTTATATAATAAAACTGATTTTCTCGAAAACAAAGTTAAAAGTTAATTAGGTCCTTAAGGCCCGAGTGAGTGAGCGAAATATCAACTGCTATGAAGCATGGTATACTGAAGTCGGCGAGCCGACTTATTTACTTCATTTTTACTGAAGACATAAGGTTATACATATATAAGGTTAAAGGACAAATGCAAATTTATATTTCTGTTTTTTCGCAGTTCTTTAACTAAAACTAAAACTTCTTTTCAGGCAAAAGAAAGTTAAGTAAATTTCATATCAAATGAGCCTTTGACTTTGACTTAAATTAAACGAAAAAAGTGTCAGCCATTTTTGTCAGCTGATAACAAAGAAATTAAATGGGAGGACGCCTTTTTTTAAAAAGCATTCCTTATATTCGCACAGAGAAGACTGCGCTGCGGAATTTCTCATATACATATATGAAATGCCAAAGAGCTCTGTCACACAATTTTCCAATATCAAATAGACAATTTCTTTCGCTTTATATTAAGCTATAAAAGTTGAAAGAAAAAAATGAAAGAAATGAAGAAACATTTTAGAAAATACGAAAATAAGGGTATGCCACTTTCGCTATAGTTTAGGTCAAGTCGTCACTGTCCAACCTGTGTATGTATATACTCTGCATGGTAATTTCCATATTGTACACCTGAAATCCTGTTCTTTACTTAGTATATGGTGACCCAAGATTGAAGCCACAGCAACCTCAACGGGAACATAAAAACTTGGAAAGTTGTTGCTTGTTGTATGTATATGTATATATTTTTTTATCCCTTGCAACTTCCATCTACATTTAATCTAGTCTTTCATAGGGGAAGGTTTTGCTACTTGCTTTCTTTGACCTTTTGCCATTTCACTCTGGTGGATTATACTCCGGGTATTGCAACGTGATGTGGCTGCCCTCAGGTGCTGAACATGTGACTTGATTATAATTGTTTCGTTCTGCGTTACAATATAAAATTCCATACTTCTCAATTCATCAATGTGAACGACATTCGCGATGACAATGACAATGACGACCCTATTGACTTCATTGCGTTTGATTGAATGCTGTTGACATTATTGTTTTTCTTGTGGTTGTTGTTGCTGTTGTTATTGTCGTTGAAAGAGGATATACGTCCGGTCCGGCCTAGAAGTTGAGTTATATATAGATGGGTATATAAATGTCACACAAAGGCCCATTTGATTAAGACTTGCGTAAACAGCCGGAAGCCACATCTTGGCTGAGAGTTGTAGGCATTGCTCGAAGGGGAGGAAGGAAGGATGGAGGAGGGAAATATGGTGATGGCAGGAGCCAACACTAAAAATGAAACGCAAATATTTTTTGGCGTAAACATCAACAAATGGGCGTATAAAAAATGCATAAACATATTTCTTATGTAAAGGCCACAATGAGCAGTCGGAGTAGTCGGACTGGAGCGCGGGGGCTGACTATTAAAACCAAAACTTATGAGGCATTTTACTTTAGCGCTGCGAAGATAAATAAACATTTCTTATGGCCTATATAAAGTCTAGAAGTTAATGTCAAAATATTGGTAGACACTGTGAAAAGCAAACAAATCCATTTTAATTTGGCTAATATCATTTATCTCTAAGCGAAGCGCTTTAAAAGCTTTTCTCGGACTTTGCTAAAATTTAAAGTGCTGCTTCTGGGTTTGTTTTATATTTTTAACGATTTCAAGAACCAGACGCTAATTTTATACCCTTGCAGAGGATATTATAAAATTGGTCAGATGTTTGTGACGCACAGAAGGAGACGTTTTCGACCCCATAAGTAATATATGTATATTCTTGATCAGCATGAGAAGCTGAGTCAATATAGGCATGTCCGTCTGTTCGTCCTTCCGTCCGTCCGTCTGTGCCATCTTAAGAGATATCAGGATGAAACTTGATATTTGAGCTACTTATATAAGGGGGCAGATAAAGTATGAAAATTGTCAGGATTTGACCACCATATCATATAGTTCTAGAAGAAATATAGATGAATTAATTGGAGTGAGTATCTCTATGAAATTTACTAATGATAGTTTTGGATATAAAACATCAGATCCCGAAATTTCGAACAACAAACGCAACATTACATAATTCAGCATGGGGAAGAAGAAAAAGTAGAGGAAATGGAAATCATGTTTGGAAGAGTTTGTCTATGCATTAATACAGAATTTGGAATAAGTAAAAATATTATGGTTACGGACTGCAAAGGTATATAAACTTAGCTTCTTTGATATTTTGTCCTAAAGCATTCAAATATGTATATAGAATATTCATGCTGAGACCGTTCGGAAAATGACAAAATGTCAAGAAAGCTCTGAAAATAATAATAAAGGTCGACAAATTTAAAGCCATCTTTGAGGGAATGTTCATCTAGAAGCCCAAAAACTAAAGTAATTTCAAAACATTTATTCAAAGATAATTATTTAATAGTTAATTGGAGTTTATTTATCTGTCTAACATTCTTTTAGGCTATTGTATGAAAAAGTATCAAAACCTGAAGGCTCCTTAAAAATAATCACAATTAAAAAAACTATAAAAAGATTATGAAACTACATAGATACATATGTATATAATTTTGGTCATAGCCAATATTGAAAATATTTATTATAAATATTGTTTTATCTTATTATCATTCACTCGAGATGGCAGGCAATTTATACCAGGCAAGTCCTTTCTATCAGTGTACCACTCACCTAGATCGGCTTTTATCTCCTTGGGAACCAATTTAAGAAGAATATAAGTTTTTAAGAAAAGCGCCTTTAAAGGTTCAAAAGTCGCTTACACAGACATCTAATTGGCCCTAAAAATTCAGCTATTGCTTCGAACATATTTGTCGGATTTGCTTTAAGTATATACATATATGTACATATGTATATCTAGGAAAGTGAAATGAAGTAAATTGCCAATCTGGGAAAATTAATTGAGGGTAAAACATATTTATTGTTTTCGAAAATTTTTGAACTTTTACTTGACCATGTAGTTAAGATATTCATCATAATAAGACATTTTTTTTATCGGCAGAATATTTGAAAGGAAATATCTTTGTTTTCAAAATAGAAATGATCAATTGCTTATTGCAGAACAATTTTATCCATTAAGGATCTTTAGCATCACCAGCAAAAGCCTCTTAGATGTAACTATGTATGTATATGTATTCATATATTCAAACTTCGGAGCTGCTTCGCTGATTTCTAGACTTAGATCTTTAACTTGTGTTTTATTTATTTATCCTACTTAAGTTTAGGAATATGATCTATTGCATTAAAAACTAATTCAATACTTCATTTCATAAATGAAGTTCAAACCCTTCTCGAGTTTTCATACTCTTCTAAATGATGTAGGCGGGGGTTTTGTCTCACAAAGTTAATGGAAAGTTTTATCCCAATAGCGTTTAGGTAAATTTTTCATACTGATCAAGAATATATATACTTTTTGGGGTTACAATTTGTTGTCTGAACAACACTTTGGATATCCTTTGCAGGGCTATAAAAACTGCCCAATGTGGCCAACTTCCCATATATTTTATTTATAAGTTTTTATTATAATAGCAATGTAATTTTAGTATAAAAGGCTTAAGGTTAACAATTCATAAGATTCGATTTATCACATCTTATAAGATATTTTGTTTATCATAGGATCTTGCCAGTGAAGTAATATTCATTGTCAAAAGTCTAAATTTCAGTCAGATGGGATAAAGTAACTTTTGAAATTGTCAAAACAAAGCGGTAATGGCAAGGCCAAGATATTGTTGATTTGAATAGATAGATATACATACATAGGTACGCATGATATTGAATTTAATATGAAGTTAAAATACTTTGAATACATTGAAATTCTACGAAAACATTAACACTCCAGGAAATTTAAAATGTAATTTTGTGTATTCAAATAGACAAGGATAAGGACGAGCAAAGGAAATATTACCTAATGATAATATTTGGCAAATTTCTGAATAAATATGCAATATGTAACTCTCAGATTACTCGCCCTTAATTGGATTACCTGTCTTACATAATCGTTTACATTCCGTAAAACGAAAAATCTGGCTTCATCAATTAAGGACGCTGTTATTAATGAGAATTCCGTAAGAATGGCAATGGCAATGGCAACGGCAATGCAATTAATTTTAAAATGAGCCAATATTAATCATAATTCTGTAAGCTAGAGCACGTCTCCGACATATATATATATGTATATAGAGACACAGAGGCATAAACAGAGAATCGCGTACACACACACTCATACAGGCAGACATACTCATCTACACATTGTGACATCATGAGGACCTTAGCCAATGATTCTCCTGCTGGATACAATGGCGTCATATGCGAGAATGTCTCTATCACGAAACCTCGACAACGACATCGTCGACGACAATCCATTTACTTAATGAGATTGCAGGCGTAGTGACATTGAAAAGACGCTTATTAGGGTTACCGAAAGGAACACCCACCAGCCGCAACCACTGCCTCCCCAGCCACCTTGCCCACTCCTTAACCATTCAAGTGGGAGTGCAGCGGTCTCTCATATTCCACAAAAAATTCTAATGTATGTTTGTATGTATTTGTGCGTGAGTGTGTGTTTGTGCCGAGTTCATTCACAAAAAGGAGCTGCGTCAGGCTGCGTTGCCGAAAGAGGAGAATAAAAATCAATGGGGAGGCTACAACTTTGCCTCGGCGATTCGCTATAAATAGCTGGTTCTGGTAAGGTAGTGCCTACCAAGAGGTGTCAGGAAGGAGGAGAGGAGGAGTGAGAAAAATACTTAACAAACAAACAAGTCCGATTGCGGTGGGTCAGCTTAAAAACTCACTGCGAAAAGCATTTAAGTGAAATTGTAGTCAAAATACACTGTAAGGATATATGTATGGGCAAGGACACGGCCAAATGTGAATATTCGTGCTGCTGTTGCTATTTTTGGAACCGCAGGGCTGGGTCTTCTGTGAGGGAGAAGGAAGCTTCGCGAAGTGTGCCCACCCAAAGAACCTCCTTAGCTTGGCGCACACACACATACACGCAAAGTGTGCGTGGGTGTCACACAAAAAGGAACGCTCTGGGCGATGAAAGCTTGGCAGAGTGTTAAAACCAAAAGCTTTCGGTGTGTGGGCGTCTCTCTGTCGACGCAACAGGAGAAGAGAAGCAACAGCAGAAAGTAAAAGCTTTTGCCAAAGCTCTCTTCCGTCCGTACGACATTTCCCCAGGCCGAGAAATGGCATTGGAATTTCACTGGAAAGCGGTTCGGCTCGAACTTCGTTTCCTAATAGACGATTCGTTTCGCTTTCGTGGCGTTTCGTTTTATTTGGGGGCTACCTGATGCTCTCGACGGCTCCGGCAGTGAGTTCAGTTCAACCTGGTGAGCGCAGCGGAGTGAACGCTGCTTGGCCCACTGAGGAGTGTTGAGCGGTTAAATAAGAAAAGTGCCAAGTACCTACCAACAACAGCCAGAGTAGGGAACAAAAATTCCCATTTAGTGTTCTGCGCCAGCTACTTCATCGAAGCCATCGGACCAGAGTGCTGCTCCAACGACTTGCCGTCCTGTTTCCCCTGCGTGTGATTGTGTGTGCGGAGGCCCTCTGTGTGCGACTGTTTCGGCTGATAAGCGAAAGACTAAGTCTAACATATGGCAAACATTTTTGGATGCCAACATGCGGTAAGTGGCCATCAGGAACACAAAAAAAGAAAATAGGAAGAACTACCACTCCGACCTTTGGCTCAATGCTCGTAAAATGAAACTATTGCAATTACTTTTCCAATTACACAAAACACACGAAGTGAAACAAGCAAAACCAGGATCAGCCAGCCAGAAAGTAGGCAATGCAAATTTTGGAATTTGCATAAAAATTCAATCAAAATGCAAATTTAATTCCATTTATACATTTTATTCGTACAATCTGCCAATTAATTTCAATTTTCATCAGTATTGACACAAATTGTGAAATATAATTTGCATATGAGTCAATAATTTAAATCAAATTATTTTTATCACAATCATAATAACAATGATGATGAAAAACCCATTAGTAGAACGTTAATCAGAGAAGGTTGAAAACATTATCACCGACAAAAATAAAAAAGATATACATACATTATGTATCAATTTCCTGTCACCTAGATAAACGAAGAGATAAAAAATATATATAAGAAGCAAAATTTCATCACATTGAAATTTGTTGGCTGCGCAATTTGTTTTGCAGGGAAAATAAAATTTCCAACTGATATGCATTTTCACTCCTTCTCTCTCTCCGCTCTTGGCCCCACGCCCCGTTAACTGTCAACGAGCCAATTAACAGTATTATCAGAGCGAGAAAGTAATTGAGCCTTGGTCCTTTGACTTGCATATGTATATATATACTATTTAAATATACATTGTATCCTACATGCATGCATAAAGTATGGACCGAGAAGGAATGAAAGCATATAGGGAAAAAGCGGATTGTCGTATATAAAAATTCGTTTATATGTTGCCCGTTGCATGCACCTTTTTCGGCAACATCAGCAGCAAAATATAAGCTGCTTTTTTGTCCCCCCCACCCCCCACCACCATCCTCCTATTATAATGCGGTGCACAATTTCCATGCAGTTTGCGCTTTTGAGAATTTCCTAAAAAAAAAAGGAAAGTGGAAAAAAAGAAATAGAGCCCTTCGCAAGCTGGCTTATAGTATAATTGGTAGACCAAAGCAGAGCCAACAGTACAATCTGTAAACCTGCCAAAGTGTTGGAGAACATGTAAGCGGGTTTCCATGCAGTTTGTTTAGCTTTTCCATTTTCTATTCTTTTTTTGATGGAAATTTGCTTGGCTTAAATGAAAAGCAATTTGTGGACACAGGCTAAGCCTTAAAGTAGCTAAAGGATTTTCAAAATATTTTAATCCAAAACGAAGCGAAAAAGTCTAACAAACTGAGCCATAAACTATTAGAAACATCTTTTACACAAGAAATAAATTGTTTATTAATTTGAAAATAGTTTAAGAGTTTCATTTAAAGTAAGCTCGAGTTAAATAATAATATTAATTCTTATTTAAAAAATTTAAAAACATATGGAAAATATGCCCCACTTTTGGACATAGTTTTAAATATTAGACATCTATCAAAAAATTTATAGAACTTTTTATAACTATAACAAACAAAAAGTTAGTTTTGTAATATTAACTTTTAGTAAGTTTCTTTAGTGTGTTAATTTTACTCTAAATAAGTCTAACAAAAAAACTTTTCATTATAATTAAAAAAAGTATTGCAATGTAGAAATTGTTTAAACTCAAGAGAAAAAATCTTGTAATTATTTATTTGTATTAAAACAAGAATTGAGCAAGTTCTTTTCTAAATTATTAATGTTCAAATTAAACAATTTAATAATGTGAAATCTTAAAATATAATAAAATTCTTTTGAAGGTCTTTGAATAGAATGCTAATTATAGCTAATTATATAATCTATTAAGATTTTAAAGTAATTATTTAAATTTTTCAAAGGATATTCTCAATTCAAGCAAATATTGCAATTAGATAAACTTTTATAAATATTAAATCAGTGACTTTTAGTTATCAACTTTTAAAAACTTCTATTCACTATTATCTTTAGGACTGAACTCAACTTACTTTTTTATTTCATAATACTTAAGTATTTCGATTAGTAGGTTCGCGTTTTTAAAAATACAAGTGACTTAAAAATGTCCTAATTATTTAATTACTTTTGGTAAATTTGAGACTGTTTCTACATATCTTATCTTACTTACAACAGGTTCTATAATTAAATTTGGAGGTAGATTAAAAATTCAGTATATAAAGTAGATGAACTTTGCTTTCCTTAGCTCTAATTAGAAAATTATGGAAACTAGTGGAGGTTTGGTAAGCATCTGCTTGAACGAGAACCACTAGGTTAAGAAAGAGTTTTTAAAAAATAGGTACCAACAAATTTACAATGATTTGATTTCATTTGATTTTCTTAAGACAAAGTGGCAAGAATTGTATTTTAACAAAGTTTTACAATATTTGCTGGCTTCAAAATCAATAATCTGATTCACTTCGGGGTTAAGCAAAATATTTTTAATTGTGTCCAGAAGAGATCCAAAAATGTGACCCGCACCCACACAAAAATTTCAAATTTCAGACTCTGTGCAGCTCACGGACTTTTAAACTAAACTTTGATGATTATTTTTGATCGATTTGAAATTATTTTTAGATCCCTAAATTGAGTAATATACCAGCTTGAAATGTAAGCCCAATAAGAGACAAAATTTACAAAATATTTTATTCACCAACTCCAAAAGAAGTTCTTCAAAATCACCGATTCTTTTATTGTTTATACCGGGAAAGTGTCTTACTTGCATTTTTAGATCAAATTTTTGATACTACAGTTAATATAGTTGAAGAAGAATAAGTTTGTTAACCTGTTTTTTTGTTATCGACGGCTTTCCAATATATACGAAATATATTTGATCTTTTAGTATTTCACTCATTTTTGGTACTCGCAAACTTTTATAGAATCCCACGATGAATATTTTCATTGTTTTCTAGATTTCCACACTTTGCATTTCATTTTGTGCTCTCATATAAAAAACTTGCATGGATATTGTTGCTGGCCTTTTGGTCTTCTGAACTGGTTTCAAAAGTTTGTTTAAAGTAAAAAAGACACAAAACAAAAATTGTAATCTAATGCTGACCAATTGATAAACAGCTGGAAGGACACCCATCCGTTTTGCTTTCCGCCATTGTTCAGACATTTTCCACTTTCATTTTCAATTGCCGCATCTCCAGCTGCTGGCATGCTTATCTAATTGCTTTTCATTTTGTGAACGGAAATCCTTTTTCATGCTGAGCTGAGTACGACAAAAAAAGAAAATCAACAACAAAAACAAGCAAAAGAAAGTCAGAAATAGAAAAAGAATTATGAATTATATGGTGAAACGGAAAAAGGAGAGAGAGAGAGAGAGGAACAGAGAGCGAAAGCAAGATAAAAGCAATTTGTTAGCCTTTAACATAAACCTTGGCTAAGAATACCCATGTTGTGCATCAATTACACAAAGGCAACCAGGAAATTTGAGCCTGCCGAGACCTTAAATCACCTGACAAAAACCCATCCAAAACGAAATCCATTTCCATTCTGCCACTCAACGCCCGTTTAGGCATTTCTTACTCAGGCTCAGTGTCTATCTGTTTGTGTGTCTGTTGGACTGTCGGTCTGTCGATATTCACAATAATAGAACCCTGAAGAGCTCTAAAGTGCAAGCCAACACCTGCCAATGGGGGCAAACAAAAACTGACGACCGCCGACGAAGCTTCTTTCTTTCACACACGCACACACACACACAGCAAGAGCAAGGCATCAAATCAAACGGCGAAAAGTTTGCCAACACTTCAGACCACAGCCAAGTGGCATCTTTTCCGACCTTTCAAATTGGTCCAAACGCGAGTTTTGTCCCCTGCTCCCATCAGTTGGATCTGGCACATCATCATTGGCGTCATGATTAGCTCAGGACTCCATATGTGCGTATATCCTGAGCGATTTAATGTGATGAACTGACTGAACTGAGTTTCACTGAACCATTCGAGCATACACAAAACAAAAAAGAGAAAAAAACACCCCAGATCCTATTCCGTTTCTACATTTTGAGGGATTCATTTCTGAGGTTAAGCCGAATCGCACAGGTTTTATGCTTAAGCGCACACAGACAGACAGTGGCAAACAGGCAAAAGGACAGCATCATCTGAAATGGAAAATCTTGAAAGATTTTGGTCAAGCAAAATGCACAACCACAAAAAATAAGACAAAAATACGAAAAATAAAAAGTAAAACCCCAAAATCAACTTGAAAGCAACAGCAGGGTAGACCACCCACGGAGTCATGCATAAAAACCGCTAACCCAGGCCCAGAACCCAGCCCCAACCTCAACCCCAAACTCAACCCCAAAATAAAAAACTCAAACCCAAAAAACTCTCCCTATCTCTCCCTATCTCTGTCTTATAAGTAGTAGGCCAAACATTTGCACAGCAAAGGAAAAAAAAAGGAAAAGCACCAAAGAATGAAAACTTTATAAACCTTGAGGTTAAGACCAAAGAAAATGTGCAAAGTGAAACTATGCGATGAAAGGCCAAAAATGGTAATACCCTAAGCCTTTTCAACAAAACCCAAAAAAAAAAAAGAAGAAGAGATTATAATTTCACTTGATATGAACAACTCTAAAATTAACAACAAAACTAAGTGGGAAAAATTACTTAAGTCCTTTGTAAGTTACTCAGTTAACTCTTACTTCGACTCTTAACCTTTGTTAATAAACGATACATAAAAGAATGTGGCTTTAATGTTTTTAGCTGAAACATTCAAAATCTTTCATTAGTTTTGAATTACTATTCCGAACAAATCATTGCAATCTAGCTATTGATGTTTAAAAGGTGTGTCTTGGAATGTGAATTGAGCCAAAGTTGACCCCCTAAAGTATGCAATAGGTGGTTGAAGATGGTTGATGCATCTTATAAGTATTGTATATACATATAAGTTTTCAATCAGGACCATGTTTTAGCCACTTATGACAAATGGTCTTTAAAGTTTCTAAGACATACTTCTTGTGAGTTTAAGTTAAATATACAAAGTTTATATTAAAAGTTAGTATATAGTTTAAACTTAAAGTTAAAGCCCTTGAAACGCTAGCGATAATCTGAGAATAACTCCTACTTCAATGGCATTTAAGTAATCTCACAAATGCCATGACTTAGCTAAAACTTTAAACTGTTTTGGATAGGGTACACCTTGAGGATAAAGAGGAAAGCGGAAAAAAACTTCAAATTTTGTTGCTGTGCTCTGGAGAGTATCCTGTTGGCTTTGAAAATTACAACAGTTT
Organism: Drosophila tropicalis; assembly: GCF_018151085.1. Taxonomy (NCBI): domain Eukaryota; kingdom Metazoa; phylum Arthropoda; class Insecta; order Diptera; family Drosophilidae; genus Drosophila; species Drosophila tropicalis. Next base: position 487,598 of record NW_027172753.1, on the reverse strand, counting down.
TTTGGCCACTGGGCCAACTGGCAGCTCGTTAGTTAGTTGGTTGAAGCACCAAGGACTATGCTTCTTGGTCCTTGGTGTTGAGCTCTGAAGTTGGTACAAATGTTTCGGCCTGTTTAAGTTGTTCACTGAAGTGAAAGGAGGCTGCCATCTGCTTGGATGTGAAGGCAGGGGCAGAAAAAAGAGTTTGTTTTCTTGGTTTCAGCTGGAGATGGGAGTGAAGGTGATGGAGCTTAACTGTTCCAAATCATTTGAGATAAATATGCCTGCCAGATGCTGTTTACCTGTCTGTCAACTGATTTGTATTTCAAAACCGTTTCCTAACGTATCCCATTGACTTTGGCTTAAAACAGCTGTGTGTGGCCAAGTTAATCAATTTCCGGCTAAAGTTCTGTTGCTCTGATGCTTCCTCGGGCTGTAAAAGTTTTTTTTTTTTCCTTCTGACACGAACGCATTATCCAGGCCAAAATGGAATATAAAGTTTTCACTTTTCGGTTTAATTTTCTTCTACACTTTTTCTCTGTTCTGCACGTGCCCAGCCATTGCGAAAGATGCTAAAATAAAGCCTTTTTTTATGGCTGCTGACGACAGCAGAAAATTAAATAAAATTATGCTGAAAGCTAGAGCCAAGCCATTTATTAAGTGGCTTAACTTTCTCTCTGTCTCAAAAATCTTGGCTAAGACCTCCAGCGTCATCATCATTGTCCACATCAACATTGCCACCTAGACAGGAGGATGTCAAAAGAGATCTTTTCACAAAAGCCATTTTAATTGAATGAATGCTTTCCACTAGAAGTAAAAACCAGAGCAGCGGAAAGTAAACAAAAAAGTGCAGCAAAAAGTTTTCCACAATGGAAAATCTGAGATAAAGCGAGAGAAACTGTAACCACAAAAGCACCTAGGACAAAATAAAAACAAAATGCATTTAGCTCGAATCGAAACTTAATTGAATTCATTTATTGACTGATGTCAAGTTTTCCGTGTGTGTGTGTGTGTGTTTGGCACCTGCCGATGTTAACCAACAGTCAGGGCCATTATGGCATTGACGACATCATTGTCGTTCTTTGCCAGTGCTTTGATGGCCTTCTGGCGTGAACAGGCTGACTGCATCTGTACCAACTGAATGTCGTTCTCATCAATTCCTGTGGCATCGGCACTGTCATCGCTATCGTCCTCATCGTCATTGACTAGTTGTACATTTCCGAATGGGTCAGTCAGCTTCGCATCGTGCAACAGATTTGGATTTAGAAGCGGAGAACTAGAGACCCGTTCGGTAGCCCGGCCAGCTGCTGTATTTGAGATATCCTCGACGCGGATTTCGCCAAAACATATCACAGTGTCCGTGTGCAGACACTTGTATACTTCCGGAAGGTCCATGCTCAGCAAAATGTTCTTGCTCTTACGCATGGTGACACGTTGCACATGCTCTATTGGCTTCAGATCCAGTTTCATCAAAAGGCGGCGAGCTTTCTTCTCTCCACGGGACTGCCTAGCAACAAGGCTAGCCAGCTGCTCGCTGATTGGAATCGACTGTTTGTCATCGTTCTTCTCCGACACATCATCCAGTTCAGGCATGTCCTCATTGTCCGATGAGTGGTTAATGCTGGAACCTGAGTAAGAGCAGAATTGTATGTTATGTCTATCGACTGATGGCTGAAAATTTCACACCTTCTGTAACGCCTGTCGAGAATAGGGGGAGCGCTTGTGGCTTGGGTTTACTATCCTTTTTGATAGCACCACCTTCCTCTGATTGCTTCGAATCCATGGTCTTCTTCTGCTTTTGCTTCTTGCCCTTTGTAATTATTCAGATTAATAAAAAAAAATTTTTAAGAATACTTTACAAACTTTACACAAGCTGACAATAAATTTCTCACAAACGTGCTACCTGTCACATGAAAAGAAAAAAAACTTAGTCAGTGTTGGTAAGGGTTTTTGCTAGTGCTGGAAAGTGGTTTTAAGTGTTCTACAGTTAAGTGTGGCCAGATTTCGTGACACTGTTTTGAAAACATTCGAACTTTTGTGAGATCACAAATCATGAAATGATTTTTGTCTAGTGTATAGCTTTATTATATAATATATATAAAATATAAAAAATATATATATAATTCAAGAAAATAACATAAGAAGAAATTTCATTAAGTCCACGACGATTTGGGTTGAAATGTTATTTTCTCAATGAATAAATTTATTATTAAGGGTTTTAGTTTCTGTTTGAACTAATCAATGCGAATCTGTTTTAAATTGTTGGTCCAATGGTGAAATTTGAAGAATTTATAGTTCTAAATGACTCGTTTAGTATTTTTCAATTCGTTAAATAACAGGATACATTTCCGTAGTAAAAGTATTTGTATACTTGTCTTTCAGTACTTACATCCTTACATATACCTTTTCAAACCCATGTACTTACTTACACTCGTTGATTTCACTTGAGGCTTTGAATGTTCTTAACTTTTCTTAGCCATGATCGATTCATTTCAGAAATTTATTTAACTTAGCTGTAACAATTTTCGCATTGCATGCTAATTTATACGCAAAAGTTAGAATCCGCATAAGAAAATCAAAGAAATGGAAAAGTGAAATAAGTTTTTTGCCGCAGTTCTAATTGAATTTAAAGTTGCCACCCACGATTGCAAAGAGGCTATGGAAATTTCCGCGTATTGCTCGATGAAACTTATGCAGGACGAATTCGATTGAAATTTTATGAAATTGCGGAGGAGAAGCCATGGACAAAGCGTGATGAATTGTTGGCGCTGCAATTTTGGCAAGTGCAGATGGAAAATGAAAATCCAAGCACAGAATGGATGACAAACAAATTGGTGGCTAAGGAGTCAAAGGCTGTTCGTGGTGGTGGTGGTGGTGGTGGGGTTTGTGGTGAATAGTTAGCAGGGATAGCAACAAATGTATTTTTGGGGAAATAATTTCCTTGAATTTTAATTGCAGCAATGAGAGCGAGTGGGTGGAAGGGGTGATGGGCGGCTTATAACCGAGAATGCCGCACAAACAAACGAGCAACGGCGCAAAGGCGGTTCCTGCGGCTGTGGTGGTGCTGTCGGCGGTGGTGATGATGATGATGGCATTGGCACTGCCATTGGCTGTGGTTTCCCATTGCAGATTGCTTGCGACAAGTGCACTTTGCGGTCTGAGCATGCATACATACTTACATACATATAGCTTTATGAGAATGGGAGATGTGTCCTATGTAGACGTCTGGTTGAAAGCCTTCCAGTTAACTTAATTACAAATTTTCCGCGACCCAATTGCTGAACAGATATAATTGTTCAACTTGTTGACCGAGAAAGTCTCCAGGAGCAAGCGACAATCATTTGCAAATTGCAATTTATAAATAATCCCACGTCTCTAATGTCCTTTCTAATTGCTGCTATCCTTTCCCTTAATCTAAATTAACTTACATCAATTATATATGTACCTATGCCGAATGATGGCATTCTTTCCCTTCATTCTCGATGTCTCTTGCCTTTTCGGTCTAGTCATAATAACATTTTAATTGAATTCTAGTGGCCATTTAATCAAATATTCCCTTTTACAAGCAATAAATTTCTGTAGGTACATACATACATATTAGTTTTGTCAGCTTTTTGCTCTAATATTATAAAGAGCTCAAGAGGTTAGAACTTTCACTTTGGCTTTGCTCCTTTGGCTTTCTGGGCCATGCACGTTCCTTTTGCCTATGATTAATTATACCGACCCCATATGGCTGCGATGTCATCCGCTTTGGCTGAAGGCCAGACCTAGTCGAGGCGGGAGCAAAGTTTTATTGAAGCTTAGTTTAGTTTTGTAGCTAGTTTTTTCCCTCTTCTTCTTGGCGCGTATGAAAAATGAATTGAGTCGAAAGCCCAAGGAGACATCAAGGCGGCAGGCTGGGACCAATCGGCAATGTCAGGCCAATAATAAAGTCCATGGGAAAACAGAACAGACGTAGATGGAGATGGGGGTGATGGGGATGAATATGGAATCTGTTACACATTAATCATGCAACTTATGCCAAATGATTGAATTCATATTTTGTGATGGAACGGAAAGTTGAGAAAGTCAAACAAGAAATAGGGCAATGAATAGACGATTTAAGTACGTGGCTTACCAAAGTCCAAACTTAAATAAAGTTTAAGTAAAGGGCATTTTAGATGAGATAAGCGAAGCTAGAATTCTAATTTCTACAAAAAAGGCAGATTAGTTGAGAAGCTAATGGATGTGGATTCATAAGAGTAGTAACGCTTTACAACACTGAACATGAATGCAATTCATTCTCGATATTCTTTAAGCTAAGAATATAAACTATATTAAGGGAGTTAGAAATGAAAACTAGAAGTTTCTTAGGTTCTTCTCTCATAGAGTCTTTATGTATCAAAGGTCTGACTAACTGTCTTTCGATTCGTGTTTTTAAGACTACTTTCAAAATTCTTTCATCATTGAATAACACTGAACAAAAGTGCAACCCATTAACCAACTTTATGGGTAGCACTATTATTAACCGCAATCTTCGAAGATCCTTTAAGAAATTTAAACATATTTCTCTTTTTAATATTATTATTTTCCAAGAGAATTGAGAAATTCGATTTACTCTTTGGTTTAGTTTCGTTATTTATTTGACATTTTGTTTTGTTCTACTAAAAGTTAATCTAAGTTATTTTTGTGAAGGCTTTTCCGCCTACACGCTGTGTGTGTTTGTGTGTGTGCGAGTGTACATAAATCAGCCTTGACACACCCAGAGAAAGAATGGATAAAAAACATGTCAAGTCTAATACGCTTTTCGGGAAACGATCCAGACAAACTCCGTTCCCTATTCCCTTGGCTGCGACAATGTCTGATACATACCTGCTGCCAAGAGTCACAGCCGTTCAAGCGTCAAAGAAAATCAATTTCCTTTGCACATTTCTTTTGGGGGCGGCTTGGCAAAATGGAGCTTGACATTTATTACCATATATACCAGTACCCGACATTTATATACATAAATACACATACATATACACAAAAAAAAAGGAGAAATTTCCTTGAAGTAGGTGGGCGGAAAAGTGCGAATAGGCGGCAAACAATGGCTGAACAGCAAAAAGGAAAAAAAAACCAGGAAGCTGCGAACTGCAGCGCGACAAATGCGCATAAACAAAGGTCCTGGTCTTGCGTCCTGCGTCCTGAGCCCCACCCTGATACCACGTTTCGCCTCTTTTGTGGTGAAAATATTTGAAATATGGAAAATGCCGGAAAAGCGCAAAGTTGCTGCTGTTGTTGTCAGACACAATAAAATGCAATTTCCCTGCCCTTAAAAATGGGAATTGGGGCGTGGCAAGCTCTGGTGCTTACATTGCTAATTTCCGCTAACAACAATGGAAACTTAACAAATAGCTTTAGCTTCTACCTCTTCCCCTTCCCCCCATTCCTTGAGTCGAGTTTGTAATTTGTAAATCAATTTTCAATGTTCTTCCTTCTTCTGCGTTCCAGGTGGGCCGGTTATCATGGCAAGCAATGTGCATCAACAACAATCACAACAGGTACAACATCCATACGCAACAAGTGAAGATCGGCAACTGCATCGGCGACGAGCAACGGAACAGTCCTCAGAATTAGAGCACCCAAAGCAGTGCCAAGCTTGGCCTGATCAATCATCGAAGCGACCAGGCATAAGAATTGGAGCTGCTTCTGGATCTTTCCTGCTATGTGCATCTCTCAATGTCCTAAGACAACCATCCAAATTTCTTCCAATTGGTTTCCTTCTGCTAATCATCTTTCTGTCCACTCATGGAGATTTTGCTGAAGCGGAGGGCAATGTTGGTAAGTGCTTGAGAACTTTAAGTGGGTCTCGTGAGACGGTGGCGGGGATTAATTCCCTTAACTTTTTGCATGTTTTTCTCATTTTCTCACAGTTGTTCTGTTCTGTTCTGTTGTGTTCTGTGTTGCGGTTCTGTATAGGGCTGGGGGGAAAACATTTAGAAGTTTAATTAAAACTTTGACACGCACCAGCAACACATGTTGCAGCAAAGTCAGCCGCAATTCCCTTATGAGTTGCATATATACTCTTTCTCCCTCTCTCCCTCCTTTCCCTCTCCCCATCCTCGTTGGCTATGACTTTCACTCACTCTCCCTCTGTGGACAACGAGATGCAAATATGTTTTAAACTAGTTTACCCACGTAATTGGCCAACATGGACCATGTATACATGTGCGTTACCTGTGACCTCTGTGCAGTAGCCAATTTTTGGCCGGAAACTGACCCAAACATCGCCGTAAATGAGTTACAGTTGTTAAAATCAAATTATCTTTGGGCAAGCGTAAGTGTGCAACAGGCAAAAGGGCCAAATCAATTGACAAACTGTTAATTGCCATGTCTATCGTCTCTCCCACAAGAGAGAATAATCACCCCATTGATGAATTTTCAAAAGGAAAGAAAATCAACTGCAAGTAGCAAACTTTTTGTAAGGTATGTTTTTAAACAATACTAAATCAATCCCTTACTACATACAACTTGAAACACCAAAGACTATTCAGTGAATGTCAAGTTCAAGCCATTGACTCACAACTCACAAATTTAAGTCCCAATTCTATTCGTTTTTGAATATCAAATACTTTGTTTTTTGAACTCTTTTCTATTCGTTTTCAAATTTCAAACATTTTGTTCTATATCAAATGAGTAAAGCAAGTTGTCAGACTTAACAAAAACCGAATAACTCGTTTGGGGTTTTGAATGTATTCACGAAGTGTTAGACTTCCTAACAGATTTCATCATAAAGTTACAACAAAGAGAAAGATATTAAGAGAGCCTTACAGTTTGTATGTAGTTTAAAGTTAATAAAATTTAATTCAGAAGAGTTTATCGTGTGGATAAGAGGAACTTCATGGACTTATTTCGACAAACTTCAGAGTGCAACATAAGAATCCTTTCTAATTCTTTTTCTGTTAAAACCGTCATAAATGAGCTTTTTACTGATCATAAGGGTTTATTTTGTCCCAAAAAGGGAACCCAAAATATAATATTACGGATCGATGAAATGAATGAATGAAATTTGATTGATCAAAGATGATTTAATTTAGATATTGACTGCAACTGCACAGCATCTTATTTCCGATTCCGTCTTATCCATTTTGGTTGAATACTTTTGTTACTATACTGACTTCTTTTACCCCTTGAAAACGGGTAATTTTTATATTAAGATGTAATAATCTTCAAAATTTGTTCATTTGTAAATTGATTGATGAACAAAATGACTCAACACAATATAAATATTTATAAATAGTTATATATAATACAAATCAAATAAGGAATCCTTAGGAATTGCCATTTGAATCTTTGCTACAAATCTACAAGATTAAGCATTTGTAGGATTAAACCAAAGGTAATATTTGAGTTTGATGTGCAATTTATTTGCAAATATCTTAGATATTCCATAAATTTAAGTCATAAATCTGTCTAATGTGTCAAATGTTTGGTACAAAATGTATGTCAAACAAGCCGAGAACATAGTTCTTTAAATATTCATTGCCAGAGTTTTAGAAACAACTGCCAACAACTGTTACACAAAGTAAGTGAAGCGAACACAACTGTACCCCTCTCTGCTCCGCCATAGATTTGGACGGTTCAGTTGAGTCCTCTCTCCTGGAAAGAGCTCATGCACTGACGATTCACAGCTCATATTGCAGAACCATGTAAGCATCATCTTTCTGGTTGTTGCTACCATGACAACAACTAGTTGCTGCTGCTGCTGCTGTTGTTGCTGTTGGCCATGCAAATTTGCAGCTTTCGTTTCGTTTTCATGGACGTCAGCAATCAACCCACACATGCACAGAAAGTTAACCATCGAAGGAAGGGCATGGTAATGTAGAGCGAAATGAGAATCAGGGGGAGAGAGTGTAAAAGGTGGGCGGGTAGGAGTAGGATTGGGGGGTGCAGGAGTTGCACATTCTACATTTATGCATAGCCTTGTGCATACATATATCAACAGGAGCTGGGTTCTGGGATTTATTGATTGCCACTCCAAAGCGCCCACACATCCTGCAGGTGCACACACATACGACATACACACAGACGAGAGACACACGACACACAGATAAATGTCCTTTTTGCCACTGCTGGTGGTGCTGTTGTTGCTGTTGTTGATGTTGCTGCTGCTGATGCTAGGGTTCCGCACAATGGGCGACATTGTTGTCGTTGTTGTTGTCGTTATTTTCTGTTATCTCATGTATAAATTAGCAACCAGACAACTAGGCACCAACGGGAGCAACATCATCATTAGCAGCAGCTGATGCGCTACTCCTCCTGCACCTTCCACCTTCCACACTCTTCGATGTTTTTCTCTGTCCTTCGCATATTTCATGGTAACATGTCCTCCCTGTTGTTGTGGCAACTTCTGATGGTTGCACAATAAAATTTAATTAACAGCTGCTGCACCATAAGTTGCAGGCAACAACGAGCACTCCTCTGACCTTTGCACTTGCAACTTCATTAAACTGACACAGAATATCTCCTCCGGCTACCTCTCCCTCCTCCCTCTTTATCAGACCTCTCCCTCCCCTAGCTCGTTGAGAACTTTTCCTTTATTCATTTTCATTTCATTTCATTTGAAAAACAAATATTTGCACTCATTTTGAAAAGCTTTTGCAGATAGTTGTTGTTGGTTTTACATCATATTTTATTTTGCGCAGCGCTTTAATGAAATTCCCTTTTTCTTTTCTATTTGGTTTTGTTTTGTTGTGTTTCGAAGGAAAATGCAAAATGAAAATGTAAAACTCGTTGCCAACACTTTTTGCCCCCCCACATCCATCCATCCATCCATCCATTCGGATAATCCTTTGCATTTTGGCGCATTTGCACACATTTTCAAATCAAATCGCGTATGCATTATTAATTAGTTCGCTTTACACAAAAACCTTTTCGTTTCGTTTCATTTTTGGGTCTAATGCAATTTCCATGTAGAACATTTTATTACGCACACACAACGGAAAGCCAAGAGGGTAGGGGAAAAAAGGGTGAAAAAGTGTAGGTGAAAAGATTTTTGCATTTGCAGTTGACTCTCTGTGGTTTTTGTTGTCGAGAATTGAGAGCTAAATGGAAAACCACAAATGGCAAAATGCAACTTCTATTGTATTTCCATTCTGTCATTGTTGTTGATCACTCACACGCACATATACATACATATGTATATATGGTATAATGGTAATAATCAATCGATTCTGTCATCAAAATGGAACAGCAAATCAACGAAATTTGCATTTCCATTCGACTGAGAGACAATGAATACAAAAGCCTTTTCGTAGAGGCCATAATTTCATTAAAATTTTAAATCCTCTTTCCCAAACCACAGATGCAGTTCGATGGCTCATTTATTTTGATATTTAAAGACAACATATTCATTTATGTTAATATTGTAAATTGTTAGAAATTAAGCCTTCAGGAATTTTATTGATTTCTATCTTTGCAAATTGATTAATACAAAATATTGTAGAAAATCTTACGGGTGTTATCTTAAAACAATGGAAATTAATTTCAAAAGTCATTATTTATTTTAGTATTCAGGTGAAAATTTTAAGACAATGTTGACAGATTCTGAGTTTCAGTTTATCAATAAATTAGATTTTCTATTAGTTATTTAGCTGTACTAGTACTTAATTAATGAATACCTTCAAAACTTTGTTTATTCAGATTAGTTTTTAATGAAAAGAATCTGTTTTCTGAATACTGTTTAATGGAGTACTCATTTTAATAAATTTTTAGAATCTTCTTACCTTAAATGGTAAGTATTTCTCAAGCAAACAAATACAAATGAATAAGTCTGTGAAATGAAATAAATGAGTGATGGAAATATTAATCAATTAAGAGTCATGATGATTCTTTTATGGAACGATTCGACTATATGACTATCATCCTTCTTTGATACCAAAGAGCTCTTTATAAAATTGCGGATCTTATACGAATCTTTTCGACTTAAATATCGAGCCATTACTTCACTTGAGTAATTGGTTACAGTCTCTTCTGTGTATCACTTTCGAATCTTTTTAGAATCATATATTTTTAATCAAATATGTACGTACTTACTTTATGATGTTTTAGTTTGCTTAAGTTGGTCGTTTTTTTCGTTAAGCTCAATATCAGAGCAGAAGCCAAAAAAAACTTAAAATACTCGATTTTCATCTGATTTAGAGATTAGTTTCCTATTTTGTTTCAGTTTTCACTTGAGCATTGTTTGAGAATTTCTTTGTCCAAGTCTCTTTTTAATGATTTTTTGTTTGAAAACAATGAAATTGTCGTTCAAAAGGTGAGACTCAGTAAGTGAGAAAAAGCAAATTCAAAAAGTCTTTGCAAAAACTTTTCACATTAATTTGACTTCTTGATAAAAAAAACTTTATATAAATCAAAATATGAATGAAAATTTGTGTCTTCTTGTAATTGTGCATGAAATTAATAATTTTTTAATCAAATGTATGACTCGAAACAGACTTATCTAGGTGAAAAAAACAACCATCAATCTTCTGACTGATAATATTTCTGTAAATGCTCACCATCCTACAGACTAAAATTTTTACGATACGTTGAAAATATGGAAGTAAGCAAACGATTAAATAAAATAATCAAAGATTTCGCCATTTTCTTGATTCTGATTTCAAAATCAACTAAATTTTCAGTATTTAAACTTTAAGTCTCTAAAAAATGTTTTTCGTATTCAGGACAGGAGAATGACAACTCCCAACTTTTCCATTTCAAATTTGTTAAACTCCAATTCGGAACAGTATATAAACTCTAGTGGCCTGATTTGAATATATTTCTTGTTTAATAATTCTTTCCAATACATAATCAAAATGCAAATTGCTTTATTTAACTTCTAGTGGAAACAAAAGTTTAATATTCGCAGACTTTTCCTGTCCCATTTGGATGAATTTAAATTTTTTTTTTTTTGTTGATATTTCGGCTTCAATTTAAATGGAAATACCTAAAAGAGTTTTCTCTTTGCACTTGCAAAAGAAATTTAAAACTAGAAACTAACTAAAATTCATTAAAAGCAAAGTTTTTCAACAGAATTTGTGGCCATTTCACTGTGAATCCCTACATGTCCGTGGCAGTGTGTTGGTTTTATTTTTCGGTTAGACACTTGAAATTTTGTTGGGCCAGCTAAAAGGGGCAAACTTTCATCTATCCTGGAAGAGGGTTCTTCTCTGCACATTGATGAGTGGGTGCAAATGATAGCCCCATCAAAAAACACAAACAAAACCCAAAAAAAGAGGCAAAAATTAAGGTTTAAAGTTGCCGCCGCTGTTTGTGCAACTCAAAGTGAGAGAGAGTGCAACAAATGTGAGAGGGGAAAGAAAATAATTGCTATGCGAAAACTTGAAGCGCCTCAAGTTGCCTGGCCTCCGTTTGACTACTGTGTACTTCTACTTCTTCTGTTTGGTTCACTCCTTTCGCCTCGTATTCGTTCTCATTCTTGTTGTCCTTGCGGGGCAATTCAATTTATCAAATGGTTCGTCCGGGGGCGGCGGGCAAAGGAAGAGAGAAGATGGCAAACAACTTGCAACTAATGAAAATGCACTTAATTTTCCTCCTCTCCAGTCACATGGAACAAATTGCTGTCTGCTTTAGCAAATATGTTCCATATTTTCCAAGGAAATTGTTAACATAAAGGAGAAATCCAGCTGCTATAGCATCATACATTCCAGTTACCCTTTCGCTTCGGTGCATTCGTTGTAAGAACAACAGAGGAGACTGAAAATTGTGCGAAACTTTGGCACAGACTTTTAAATGCAAACCCATTTTTCCGAAGGGGGTTTTGTTTTTCACTTTTTAGCTTGTCAAATAATTGCGCGCTCAATTTGCCGGAAAATGTAGGAAACGAGTGGGAAAAACGGCTGTTGCAACATCGAGTGAATGGCAACTGCCTGCTGCAAGTTAAGCCCCAAAAAGAACTTGAAAGGCAAAACGTTTTTGTGTACTGCAATTACATTCGAGCAAGAGGTGGCCAAATGCGGGGGAGAATAAGGGTAGGCAATACAAAATGCATATCCTAACTGTGTCTATTGTCCCCCAATCTGAATGGGACACTTCTCTACGAGCCTCGATATCTCACCACATAAATCTTTGAGTATGCTTGACCAATTGATGCAAGTGAATGGCTTAATTTCTATTTTCTATTCTATTTACCCAACATTCTTGTATTGGCTGCTATCATTAAATGCCATAACAATTCAATTATAGCCGGGTATAAGGAGAGTTTCTTGAAGACCACGAAATCCTTATTGAATGGACTTGCCATCTTTCCTGTCCAGGAAAGTTAATTAAACTTTCAATGGCACAGAGATGAAAATGTAATTAAGAGATAAAAGCGAAACTATAAGCAATATAATATCCTCTTCTCTGTCTGTGTGTGTGTATTTGTGGGGGTGTGTGGGCCCACCTGCATTTATTATATTGACAGATAATGTTGATTGCTAAGCAGACATGGCCAAGTATTTCATTTCATCAAAAGACCCACAAAAATTGACGATAATCATATGATGAAAAGAAAATTTCAGGCAGCAGCTGCGACAGCACAAAGCGTGGCTAATGTTTGATAACTGTAATCATCATAAACATGTATTATAGTAATAAGTATAACCATTAAACATAAGGTGGTTAGTCGACCTTTTGATACGCTATACTAAGCATATAAACAGTAATTCTATCCACTTGACTAGTCAATTTTCTTTAGCTAAAGGAACTTCAACGTGAAAACATATCTGTTTCTCTTTAAGCAAATACTTTCACCCCAAAGACAAATCATTTTGTTAGTTCAAGATTAAATCGATTGAAATCTTTCAAAAGTTGTCTTCCTAGTATATACAGATTTTAAAAACATATTTTAAATAGGTTCTTAAGTTTAGCAGGTGAATCTTCAGTTAAAATTTAATGTCTAGAAAGTTTCAAGGAAATATTTTTCAATTTTTTTCTAAGATTTTTATCTGCCATGTCGGCAAAAAGGAGTGTTATGTGGCATAACTTTATGGGGCTTTTGTTTTAATTTTGCTTCATTCTGCATTTATTTCTGTTTCTTTTTTTGCCCTCCCCTTCGAAAGGACTCTTGATAGGCCACGACAAGAGCAACAAATTGCTATCTGTCTGTCGAGAATGTCATAAAAATTAACGTGACATCGTAAATATTTGAACATTTGGGTTATATGAAAGATGTTATATGATGCTGAGTGCAAATATGCGTAAAATGCGTTCAAACTGCTAAAGAGAGAGTGAGAGGGAGCAGGAGGTGGAGTTGAAAAAAAGGCGTGGCCATCAAAAATGAGATGACATGAATAGGTGGGGCGGGGAATGAGTTGTTGGGGCGGTTGCTGTTGGCTGATGGGCATATGCTTATAGAAATGGTTGCTGTAGGCCAAAAAACAACCAAAATATCAACAATTACAAATGTTGGCACTTTGAAGCCAAAAACAAATGTGGATCAGTCAGCTATATGTAGGTATGTATGTTGCCTAATATATGCAAATGTATTTATTTGGCCAAGGCGAAAGAGAAGCCCATGCCGAAACCGAAGCCAAAGCCAGGAGAAAAGCAAATAAATGTTAATTTAATGTTAATATTGTTTACTTGGCCACAAGGTGTAAGCAAATAGGCAGCCAACACAACCAAAGCCTATGTGGGTGGTATTTCTCTCTCACTCCAATCTCTTGCTGTGTGTGTGTGTGTGCTAAGCACAAATACATTGACTTTTATTTGCATGTTGCCTACTTTTTGGGGCCTTTGCCTAGAGGCGGCAACAAGCAAAAAACAAAGGGGCCCCAAGAATAAAAGGAAAAAAATAAAGTGTAAGGGGGCGTAAAGGAAAGTCAGAAAGCAAGGAAGAAAGTAGAGGAAAACATGCAAAATTCATTGAGCAAATGCCAAGAAAGCACCAACAGGCAACAACGACAACAACAACAGCTGGGGTAAAAGGATCTCGGCCTAGCCCTTTGTGTGGGCGTGCGGAAATTTAATAAGAATTGGATTTTTATGTGTTACGCATACGCAAATAATACAGAAAACAAATGCTCTGCATATGTACGATAAATATGCGTATGTGTGTGTCTGTGTGTGTGCGTGTGTGTGTGTGTGTATGTGTGTGGTACATTGGGCTGGTTTTCTTTTGCCTGATGTAACTGAGAATTTGCAATTATTAATAAAACTCTGCAAAATTATATGTTGACTTAGGAAATCTTGAAAATATTACGCATACGTACTGTTGCTTTAGGTAACCACTTTCTAAGCTGTGCTTCGCAATTTCTAATAGTTTTTCTCTCAAAATATGTCAAAAAAGATTAAAAACTAACAAAAAGGATATAGAGACTTTTGGACAAGTGGATAAACGTTTTTATTTTATTGCATTGTATTTTCTGAGATATTTTATATACATAAATGTATATGGGACACTAAGTTGACTGAGCTAGTTGGGGTATATGTTTCACATAAAATTCAATCTATTATGACAATTTGTAGAAGATTTCCTTTTAGTTATTTTTGGACCAACCAGCGTTTCAACGATTGTCATATTTATCATATCTAAGAAGCGTTTTTGAGTCGTTTAATCAGGTAAAGGACTCAAAAAAGACTAAATAATTGGGTAACAACAAATTCCGGAGTTTCAAAAAGCTCGTCACCAGAAACAGTTTCAAGAAGCAAAATGTTTTCGAATGGCTAAAGCCAGTGAAATGGTGGAAATAAGATCTATTCTAAATTACAAAGTGTTAGAATAAGATCGGTCTGAATATCATTAATGAGACAGTCACATTCGTTGAGGATGGATTCGATGACGATATTGAAAGCGATGATGAAATTAGCTCAGATAACGATGCTGATTCGGTGGATAATATCTGATTAACAAGAAATAAATTAACAATAGCAACATCAACTACAAGAACAACAACAACAACTGCAAGAGCATTGACAGCAGAACTAGTGGGAAAAAAATTATTCGTTATCCACAATCGTTTCCATTATTCCTGACAGAACTATCTTACAGTATTACTTTATCGAAGGAAACTCGACCTACGTCGGGGTTCGAGCTCGAGCACAACAGAATTGTAGTTTTTTAGTCGGTCTCCATTGAGCCACCGACTAGGTAACAGAACTAGTGGAGAGTCATCGACATTGTCTTCTTTTTACTTCAACAATTTTAAAGAATATTAAGTTCTACTTATTTGTTTCATTAGACAAGTAAATTTGAGTACCCTATTTAGAATAGACTCTCCATAAAAGTAACTTCTAAAAGAAGTCATAATAAAATGGGTTATGGCAACATGACGTACATATGAGTAATAAATTTGTTATAAATTTCAAAAATCAATTACAAGCAGTTAATTTTTATTAAATTATTTCTATTATTTTACATGGACGAAAAAACCACTGTACTTTAGGTATATATCGCAATTGAGCGCCATTTACACATACACACACACATACATATATACAAACATACAAGTGTCAGCATGCTCCATTGGTTTGCTTTAATTTGGCAAAGGGCACACACAGACACCCAACGATTTGTGTGTGTGTGTGCTAATGATTTGATTTATCTGAACCTCAACCCAAAAACCATTGAAAAATAAATCAAGTTAACCCTATGGACCAGACATTTTGGGCCTGGCGCCGCATACATTTTAATGGCAAAACAAATTAAGTCTGGCGAATAAAATAATTTGCCGCAAATTAAATTTCCCACAAGCGAACATTTTGCATTAAATTTAAAACCCCAGAAAAAAAGGAACTTCAACTAATAAATATTCATGCCACGAAACTTTTTGTTTTGGTTTGGTTCGTGTAGTTTGTTGATTTTGCCCATAATTTATGCAAAATAAAGAAAAGAAGCAACAAAAAAAAAGCGAAGAAGAAAAATCTAATGAATTTTTTATATGCCAAAAGTAGGTGGATTCGAAAGACAGCAAAAGGACAGGAGCAGCAGCAGCAACAACAACAAGAACAACAACAAATTAATGAAAATTCATGAATGAAAGAAATCGGCGTTGCCTTGCCATTCCCCTCCCCTCACCATCTCTGAAAAAAACCTCCATTAATGAGTCCAAATTAAAAGCTGCCTTACCATTAATGGAAATGTAAAAAGGAAAACGCTGAAAAATAATAAGCCATAAAGATTTTTCGCTCTCAGAGTGTGTGTGTGTGTGTGCCTGTTGCTGTGTGTGTTGTATTTTTATGGCAAATTGCTAAGCTAATTGCATATTAAAGACCATTGAGGCGTTAATACCGATACAACAGCAAAAGCAAATTTCAAATTATTTGCATTTAATTAAATCAATTTGAATGCATCGTAAAATCAACCACGCCTACTTCAATAAATCTCTTATGTAAGGCCAATTGTTAGGGGAGATTTGGCAATTTTGTATGGGATTTTAAAGGCCATCATGTCGCCTAGCTCCCATCGTCCACCTTCTCCTACTTATGCAAACCAACCAATCCAACTGTAGCCCAGAGATAAATACCTGACATAAATCTATGTGCAGCATTTGCTGACTTTGCAAAAAGAGAGAGAGAAAAACCACAAGGGGAGAGAGGGGAAGGGAATAAGGGTGAAAGGGTTGTAAAGTTCAGCATCATCATCTCTTGGCAACCTGGGGCTAGCAATCAGTTTGATATTATATACGATTTTTGATTTCGATTGCCATTTGGCTCAATTCGAATGCGTATTCTAAAGGTTTTCTTTTTTTCTTCTTCAATTTCTGTTGCCTTGACGTTGACTCATTTCGTTTCAATTTCCATTCGTCTAGTTTGTGTGGTTTATGGAAGTCCAGAAGGCATGGCATTACGTACAGGTTGCAGGTCATTTTGCAACAGAATTTCTAATAAACCCAACAGCAGACAGAGAGAAAGAGAATAGACACAAAGGTGGACACAGACTTGGTACTGCATTCTTGGCAATTTTGTGAAAAGAAATGCAAAACTGACGTTCTGTTCATTAAGGATTTGAAGACTTCACAAAGCTTAGAGTTGCATATAATGACTTATGTGACTGGTGACAATGAGAAATGAATTTCTTGGTCTAATTAAAACTGAAACCCTCTTCGTTAGTAGGATTTTCTCTTGCAATGAAATGAAATTTCTAAATAGACAGCTCTTTTGACTTTGTTGAGAAATTCAAGTTACACTGCTACTTTAATAAAACTGCCTATGAAATATGAGGAAATGAAAATTGCGCTATTGCATGATTTTCTACTACTTTTTCGTTACTCACAAGCATCAGTTGAGTAACCTTTTAACCTATCTTTTGGGATTATCGCTTATTTTTCAATAGTGATGCGATATGAAATAATTGTCCAATCTGATATACAATACTAAAGTTCAAAAACAAAAAACGTGCTGACCTGGTGATCACAACTGTATATTTATATAGTCTTTATTAGTTTGCCTTGATACAAACTGAAGTACAAACTGCAATGGCTGATAAACTTAACTCGCTATATCAATCAAGAATATGTATATGTCGGATAGTGCTGGTTCAGTGACTAATATGTCAAAGCCTACTAGTTAGTTCCAGTTGTAGTCCTGGTTGAGCATCTAAGCAACCTCAGCAACAAATGTTAAGAGCTGTCTTTAGGTCAAGTTCTTTATAAAGGGGAGCCAGGGGCTAGAGAGCTCAGTTTAAAAGCCAAAGAGTTACAAATAAAATTTGTTACAGTGAAAGTGAAAAGTCTAAAGTGGAAACTATTAAAAACATGAGTAAAGTGAATAACAGCCTTGGCGCTCCGACATATATACTTTGAATAATCACAACACTTCTGACCAACTTTAATAATAATTATATTATAGATATATAAATGAGATTCATTGGATTACTATCACAAAAAAGACTCAAATGTTTATAGAATCTCACAATCACTCACTAGAATGAGATATTTTGAGAAGAATTGTCACACCTTAGAACCTAAGATATCCTATATAAACTCCGTACTTTTGTAAATAAAATCAGTTCATATTTTGAATTCAACGTATGAAGATTGGGTTATTTTCTTTCTGCCTCGAATCCCTATTCAACAATTGCTCTTTTTGGGTCTATCGTCTCGACTTGGTCTTAAGCTAATAATTGATTCTACAGTATTATTATAGTATTATTTCTTGGACTATTAGATTATTAAAACACAATATACATAGAGGTATATAGCCAGTGGAAAGCTGCAAAACAATTACCATCGATTAAGGATTTTATAGAAGTTGATTAAACAGTGCGAAATACCTAATGAAAAACGAAACGTGGCCTAAATAAACAATGTATTGATTACAAAAACATAAAAGATAATTATATTTCATTTCATTCTCTACAACATAAATCTGACCACGACTGAAAATAAAATGCAAAACCAAAATGAAAATCATTAACATGGAGTTCACTAAATTATTTTTAAATAAGTAGATAGAAATAAATTCAAATTAAATAAACATTTAGTTTTCATTCTCTCATTTATTAAAATTTATGTTTTATTCTGAGTGTGTGGCCAAAAATAGTTCAAGTTGACTTTATTTGGGAGAGTTTTTGTCTTAGTAATTTAATCCCTTGACAATAAATCTTATCCCAGTTGACTTGTTAGTCCTTTTAACTTATAGTACTTTAAGTTATATGGAAAGTCAAAAATCTTTCACTTAATGGCCACATTTTGTCTTAATAATTACTTAATTACTCCTTGTTTGAAAGAAGAAACATTTGAAGACGTTTGCAAATGTTTTGCATTTAAAAATGGAATTTTAAATGATTTTTAAAACATTTTGGTCTTCTTCGGTTTTTCTTCTTAACTACCTCACATCAGTCACTTTTTGTTGCCATTCAACTTCCTGTTCCTGCTTTCTTTTTTCATTCTTGACCATTTTGGTGGTCTTTATGCGTCAGTTTATCTTCTCCCACTTTTCCTCTTGAAGCTTCTGCCACTCAATTTATTAGTACGCTCCTTGACTAGACACACAAAAGGAAAATGTCTAAAAGTGGCTCCCACAACAACGAGAACAAAAATATTGCCGAAAAAGTTTATATTTATGCTGGATTTTGGTCGAGGAGCTGTTGCCTAATTGCGTGCCAAATTTGTGTGGGGGTCAGTGTGGATGCCACAACATTTTTTGCTTAGAAATGTGCCAGGATAAATCAACCAGAGACAGAGACAGACAGACAGACAAAGAGATAGAGAAAGAGAAAGAAAGACAAACGTGTTGAAAATTTATGAATAAAATGAGTCTGCATAAATCAACGAAGTAGGCGGAGGCGACACACAGACCCATAAAATGCGAAAAAATGAAAAACGGAGCAAGAACCACAGCTAGAAACAACACCACCAAGAAAAAGGACCATCATAAGCTTCGTGTGGGTGTCAGCCATGCGGCTCAAATCTTGTTGCCGTGAAATGCCGCTGCTTATTTACACTTAATAAAGCTGAGACAAAGCCTTGCTGCAACCAAAGCCACATAAAATCAAATGCATGAGCCAACCAGGCACATGGGGCACCCAACACATGCACCAACCAACCGGGCATGGTTGCTGCCACAGCAGCATTCTCAGTCTGCTTGTTTTTTTAGACTTTCCGGCTGAGCTCCATTATGTTTTATTTGTTTGTCTGCAATTGAGATACCCTCTAATCCCGTCGAGTTGTTAAATTCGCCATTAAAGCGAAGCGAGTTGAACGATGTACTTGAGTCCCAGTCGTTTCACAATCAACGCTCTTGAGTTAGATATCATTCTAGAGTCCCTTTAATCATTTAAGCATAAAACACTTTGGCTAATAAAATTGTTACAGTTCGTAAGCTTTGTGTTTTAGTGTTGGAAAGTTGCAAATGTAGCAAGTTTGAAATTTGTTTCCTCAACGTTTGATTACTTAGTTAGTACTTGGTTAAACTACTATGACTCACTGGAGATGAAAATACTTTTATTGTGAACTAGGTATTATTATCATGTCTTTAATGATAGTTACTACAATGTTTTCTGTTATGTAAGTGTTGGAAATTTATCAGTAATATGTAAATGAGTGATAACATTGTCATTTCAAAAAATTCACTCTATTTTGAAAAGGAATAGAGATACTAAATAGAGGCTAAATACTCTTAGGACTAGTTTCTGGTATAGACAGAGAAGTAAAGCGATTACCCATAGATTAGATATAAACAGATATATATTGAAAAATGGACAGATTCGTTTTGAAAGCCATTTCTAGAGGAAAATTCATATTGTAGACGTCTTAGACTGTGAGTTATGTATTGCTTTCTTTATATTTTTAAGAGAGTATTCCTCATTCGAATCCTTAAAATAAGCCATGCAAATTTTTAAGCTTAGTTCTGGGTGTGTGTGTGTGTTGTTGTGTTCTCGTTGTGTGTGCCTAGGCATTAAATGTTTAGCAAGTCAAGTAGGCGAAAGACGCAGCTTTAATGCATAAACAGGCAGCAGCAGCAACAGCATCAAGACCACTGGAAAGGCAGAAAAATTGTGGGAGGAGGGAAGATGAGATGATGGTGGACGGAGGTGGGTTTCAGTAACGTGGAGGACTTGGCACGCTTTAATGAGCTGCTGTGGAACACTTGCATCCATGTTTGCTTTGCCATTGCTTTCGCTTTTGGGCTCTTTGTTTCTTGTTTCTTGTCTTTGTCATGATTAATGGGGGGCCCTGTTATTATTTATTTTCTTTGTGCCAAGTCCCTGACAGTTGCTGCCGGTCGTGTGGGTCCTGCTCCTGGCCCTGGCTCACAGCATTGACACATGTTGTCAACGTTCTTTATCATTGCTGAAGGTCCTTTTATGGCATTATTAAAACAGAAAAAAATATGAAGGAAATCCTCTTGCAACTGTGACTACGTTTCTCGTATAAATTCACAATTATATTTTATGACAATTTCAACAATTTTTCTGATAAAAGTTTTGTCGACTTTTTCCGCAAGGCAAATAAAAAATTTTCTCCTTTGATTTTTACCACCATAAGGCGAAAGCAAATTGGTTTCATTTTCTTTTTCAACAAGTGTGCCAAATCGTTTGATTCCTTCTTTTTTTTATAGTGCAAAATGCTAACCATTTAAGCCGAGATTAAAGCGCCTGTGGCACACATAAGACATCCACAGAATTCCATTTCCTCTTCCCCTGCCACACTTTGCTTTGTCTCTGTTGCTATAATGGCAGGGCACGTGGCATGTTCATGTGGCATGTCCATCCATGCCGTGGCACAAAACCTGGATCCTGTGGCCAGTAAAAAATGTTGTTATGAAATAAAAATCGGTTGGTTTCTTTTCCGTTCGGTTTTTTTTTTTTTTAGACTGCAAAGAATGCCTTGACCCAAAAGCAAACAGCTAAAGTAAGCGGAATGAAAATGAAGATGGAAAGAAATATGAGTGGGAGAGAGAGGTTGGGACATAAGTAAACAGCCAAAGGTTCCTCTTGGACGCACTGGTGGCAACCTTCTGGGAGCAGGACATCAATCAAAATGCAACAGCAGCCGCAATTCGCGGCAAGAGTCCACAAAATTTATGTAGGAAGGGAGCTGCCACTAAGGGATGATGGTGGAGGATGGAGGAGCGGCAGTGCCTAAGGAATTTTCAATTTTGCCTTGTGGCGTAGAAAATTTATTAAATTGTTGCGGTCGCTGGTCTGTTTGCCAAGTGGCCACACATACACACCCACCCACCCTCACCCACACAGGCACACAGCCTGTGGCATAATTTATGCTTAGAAAATGAAATGCTTCTCTCGATCGACCCAGTTGCTCCCTTTTAACCGCAACCAATAAATGTATCAATCATGAACCGCACACAAAAGGCCAGCATTTTGATTTGTTGTTGTTTCAGCCATTGTTGTTGTTCGAACTGGCGTCAATTGCCAATCATGATGAAGGCATTTGCATGTAGCTCTTTCCTGTCGGCCATCCTATCACTGGCTGGGAAATGCATCATAAATAAAGGTGGCAGTCAGAGGTCAGTTTGCCCCGATATGGTAGAAAGAGAAGAAGACGAGCAGGAGGAGGTAGAGTTGAAAATGGCATATAGATAGTGGCTCTTAAAAAAAAGCTTTTAGCCTCGTTTCACTTTCATTTTATATGGCATTTTCTTTTGCACTTTTTCTGCATTTTTCCTGCTGACCAACAGATTCACAGTGAGCGTATATTGCTTATCCGCCCCGTGCTCCCACCACTTTTGGGTCTGCATATTTATGAGAGTTTTCATTTCATGGACTGATTGGTCCTTCGTTTTTATTTTTTTTTTTTTGGTTATCTACCTTTCATTTTTTCTATTTCCTTTTTTGTTAGTGGAAAATTGCTTCTCAGCGGCTGTTTGCTTTCTTTCATTTAATTAGTTTCTATGTTACGCCTGGC
Organism: Drosophila tropicalis; assembly: GCF_018151085.1. NCBI lineage: Eukaryota > Metazoa > Arthropoda > Insecta > Diptera > Drosophilidae > Drosophila > Drosophila tropicalis. The sequence continues at coordinate 465,306 of NW_027172753.1, read as the reverse complement.
TTTTTGCCCAACCAAGTCACGTCCCAGTGGCCTATTGATAAATAGACAGACAATGGACAGACAGTCCGACAGACAAGGGCAACATTTATTGACAAATTTTATTGCTGCCGCCCCTTTTTTGAGTTTGTTTTTCTATGAAATCTGTATTGAATGGAAAGTTGAACCTTTCCGGTTTTCCCCCTTTCATTTGTTAAATGAACAGAAAGAAGTCATTAGAAGTCACCAGCTGGGCGTCAAGTTAATTTTTGTATTCACATTCATTTCGTTCTGGATTTTATAATTATTCAGCAATTAAAAACGAATGCCAGGACTGGCGACAGCCTTAGCCTTAATTAATGGCCGACGCATGTTGCCAACGTCGTCGACGTCGACGTCAAAAGTTAAAGTCAGCCAAAGACCATGAAAAAACAGCAAGCAAAACTGTTGACAACAAAGTTTCTATGAGTAGAGGAAGTGGAGGGTGTGGGTGGGGTATGGGGGGTTTGTTGAAGGGACATGCCAGTGCCCTCTGTTTCCCCTCTCACTCTATTTTGCTCTCTGACAAGCGACAGTGGCAAATTTTTCAGTAGCAAAATTCCTGGGCGACATTGTCAAGAAGGAGGATGGTTAGTGAGAGGGGGTGAATTGAGGAGGGAGTGAAGGGTAGCCAAAAAAAAAAACAACGGTGAGCTGGATGGATGCGGGTGTTGACGTCAGGACATGAAGCGAAACAAACAAGACAAGTAAACAGACATTTGACTAAAGACAGTGCATACTTTTCGGGGCTGAGGGATATTTTGTGCCTGTGTCTGTGTGTGTGTGTGTGTGTGTGTGTATGTTAGTCATGTGCTACAAGCTCATAAAAAGCATTTATTTAGCCAAGAGCCAAGCAAGTGGCACATGACACCACCAACTACAGCGGCAACGACAAAATGGCGACAGCGACGTGCCGCACACACAACGCGGAGAGTAAGCGGAGCATGTATGTACGTCAACGCATTCTTCTCCAGGGGGGGGAAGAAGCATGGCTTGGATACGGGTGTGGGTGTGGGTAAGGCTGCTTGGGCGATGTAATGCTGATTTGGCTTTTACCACATCATTATGTCTTAACTGAACGTTCGCTTCTCCAGTCTTTGTCATGGTCTTGTTAAACAACTCTTTTTTCTTTCTTCTTCTTCTCTATTTGCAGGCTGCCAGTTTGTTAGGACGCTTTGCATACCCCACACCGAGGTTTGCTATGATGGTAAGTCCCCTTCTCACATAGTTACACGCTCTCATTGTTAGTTGGCCAACTGATATATCCCCATTGCCAAGATGGTGTTAAGCTCACAGATTGTGTTCATCATCAGTTAAGCAGCATGGAAATGTGTCTGCGTGTCAGTTTGTATGTGTGTGTGTGTGTGTGTGTGTGTATTTGGGTTTTAGTGAGTGTGAAAATTCTACGAAAATTGAATATGCTCTCTTAACTTGAGTTAAGCTTTTACATGGACATAATCACTTTTCGTAAGAAAACCAGAGGAAACAAAAAAGCATAAGGCTTAAGTCTGAAATGACGAATAAATTGGTTTGCGTCTCATTTAACGAGAAATTCAATTGATTCCAGGGAATGCTTAATGAATCAAGTGAGTTAAAAGGTTTATCAGTGTTCTTTTTAATAGGACATCGTATATCGAAACATTTCGATTGAAAAGATCCCAATAATTTCTTAGAAATAGAAAGAAACAAGTTAGACAACGTACTTCTGTCCAACTAACTGACTGTTTCTATGCAAAATAGTCTCTGAGCTTATGAGATCATAATGCGAAACATTGTAGTTAAGCATTTGTCAGATTGTTTAGATTTTGATAACATAAAAAAAATTAATTAAATAACTTAGTTTTGAGGTCGTAAGAGATAGCTAACGTCTCGCCAACCTGTGAATACAGGGAGGACTTTCTCTTAGGTTATACTGGGATTAATTAAAAAGATACGAATAATATTAAGATCTAACAAGGTAAAATGTTCCAAGTTCATAAGATTTTCTAACCACAAACCAGCTCAAGTCCAGTATTGATGACAACTTAACTAAAAAATATCCCTTTTTGGAAAGTTATTTCCGAGTTTTATCTTATTTTCCTTATGAAATTTCTTTTTGGGTTTGCAAACTTTTTTTGTAGGCTAGTGTAAGCATGAGAAGCGTTTCGAAATAAAACTTGTGTTAAGTGATGACAAAAGTTTTCTTACAAAACACAATTTTCCCCAAGTTAGGCAAAATGCTTAGAAAGTTTTCAACAATTGCCTTAGCATATGTAGTGTCATATTGACGTAGTAGCGTCTGTCGGAGTAACGCAGATTTATAGCCAGATTATTGGCTCCTCTCCCAAAAGAAACCAAAAACAAAAAACTGTTTATCATTCTGGGCAAAATAAACTCGGGCTGTGTGAAAGGTCCTTTCGGCTAGCTCAATTGCCTTAAGTGCAGACAAAATGGGAATTTAAAACCAGTTGCTTTGCTTTTGCCCCATACTCAAGCGGAAAATGCAACAAAATCATTGGCGATTCCGAAGTGACAAGAGGAGGGATGGAGCAATGGCATATTCGTATTTGCCAAGCTCTTCAATGCCAGGCCAAGCGGCGGTGAGCTCGTATAGCGGCACCCAAAACAAATGCTTGTAGGTTAGATAGAAGGGAAAACAGTGTCGAGGGAGGCTTGTGATGGTGGGGGAGGGAAAAAGAGCCGGTGCATTATCGAGAACACACTCAATTACTTATGTAAGCACACACAGCGAGACCCTCACCATATGAACAAAGCGAAGGGAGCCAGCGAACAATTGGAAAAGCAGCTGCTGCTGCTGCTGCTACTGCGAAAAATTGCGAAAATTGTAGGAAAATGGTTGACCTCAAAAAAAAAAAAAGAAGACGGGGTGAATGTAAATAGAGAAGGTGGGCTAGATGGGAGATGGGGGAAAGTCCCACTTACATACATATATGCAGCAGTCACAGTCACGGTTTGGTCCACATGAAAAGGCATTTACATTATGCAAATTACAACCGAGACAAGCCACAAGGATATGCATTTAAATGCTCGTAAATTGTAATGAAAACAAAAGGTGCTGAATCACCGAAGAAGATGGCGGCAAGTGGTGCAAACGGGACGCTCGATTTATGCTGTTACACGCTCTATTAATACCTACAGAAAAAATAAATGAACGAATTCATTGTTCTCACTAATTCTCTCTCTGTCCCCTTTTAGATAACATCTTCGGCAAATGCATTCCCACCACCGGCGTCGATGTTGAGGACATTGAGAAGTAATTATCCTGCAAAGACTTCAGTTCAGATTGACCAGCATATGTAATCCTTTGTTATTTTCTTCTTGTTTTTGTAGGACACCACTCACTGAGGACCAGTCCCGTCTGTTGGCCACCATGCTGGAGGAGCTCCAGGGCGCGGGCTTAGGCTGGGATCATCCGTATGTGCAATGCCGCATCCAGGGCACGCTCTTTTCGCTGCAACGTCAACAGCAGTTGCCTCCGAATCTGTGTGCCAATCTGGCGCCAGTTCCCCCGGAATATGGCGATCCGGCCAGTGCATTGGCCTATGTCCGTTTCACTCCACCTGAACCGCAAATCGAGGGCGAATTGGACTACTACGAACAGCAGCCGGGCCAATTGTATCCCATATTGCATAAGAAACAGGATTCCCAAGACAACGGCATCAATAGCATCATCCATCAGTTGCAACTGCAGGACAGGCGACGCTTGCGTCACGATCCTGGTGAGCTAGAGCATTTCGGCAAGTTGGATCAATTGGGTCATGGGGCGCAAGCAGCTCAACTGGAAACTCCGAGTGTAATGGATGTGTTTTTGGACACCGAACGGCAGAGGCTGGAACAGCAAGCCCGATTGGCCGAACAGGAGCAGGAGCAACAGAAGCAGCATGAACGTCTGGAACTGTATCAAATTTTGGCCGCCTCTGAGCCCGATCCTCAGCCCTACCAACGTAAAATGCAAGCCAATGCCATGGACACCTTGGAGTCGATAGTGGAACAGCAAAAAGAGCAACAGCAACAGCAGCAGCAGGAGCAGGAGGAGAAGGCTCCTGTCTATGTGCCCGAAGATGTGAACGAGTCCAGTGAACTTTACATTCCTGATAACTTTGCACCCTTCAAGCGTGTTCGAGGACGTGGACGCAATCCGATTGAAATCGAAGAGCCACCAAAGCGATCCTTCTTCCGTGAACTGGACAGCAGAAATAACGCGGCAGAGCCCGAGCTTGAGGCGATGGTAAAACGACGTCCGCCCTTCTATGATCAACAGGAGTTGGCTTTCGATACTGGTCTGTTGCGCAACTCACTGACTCCACTGCAGGAAGAAGCTATGCTGGCCTCAAACACCTTTCCCCGGACGGCCAATGGCCAAAGGTTATACACTGAAGGCGGCTTGCTAATGATGCCCTACAACTCGGACCAGGATTCAGACCTCGAAGGCATGCAGGCAGATGAACCAACAGCAACCATCAAACAATCGCTGTTGGCCAATATGCTGGGATTTGCCCGACACGAGCGTCTGGATGTTAAGAAACCTGGACCACAGTTAGGACCGCCTAAGCCCGCGGCCGCTGAGCTCAACAATCACCTGGAAACGGACAAGGCACACAGCAGCAAACAGCAGAACAAGGAGGTCCTACCCGCGCACATTAAGGGCAGCAGCAACAACGACGAGGACGATGCACACAAGAAGAAGAAGGTCATGCAGGAGCAGCACTCGGCCGAGGATCATGCGCCGCACACCGTAGACACTGAATATGCACATGTGTTCGTGAAGAACCCGTAAGAATTTTTGATCTCTCTCAAGTCTCTTCGAGATCTAATCCATGTGGTTTCTTGTTTCGCAGAATTGACAGTTGGTACGATGGGCAGCGTATTATGAATGAGTTGGCGCAAATACTACACATGCAGGGATACTTTTCTTATTTAACGTAAGTAACAAAATCTTGCTATATATTCCGCGATACGCCAAGATGAAATTCTATTCTCAATAGCGTTCAACCGCACGAAGTGAGCTTCCGGGTGGACTCAAACAACCCCGAACGCAAAACCGCCGGAGATGTGGCACGCATCATCAACGAGAATCGCGGCGTGAAGAACAACATTCAGCGACGCGTTGGCTTCTATGTCCTGCATGCTGGCGTGGGTGACAAGATCAAGGATTTGTCAGATCCCAGTGTCTCTGCCTCGCGCATAGAGCTGGCCGAACAGGGGCCAGATGTCACCCACATTATGGCATATATGTTCGCTGGAGCAGGCGCTGCGGCAGTCATTGTGATCTTTGTCACCCTGATTCTGATCAAGAGGCACGATCGGAAGCGCGACAAGCTGGGCGGTCTGCAATCGGGCATGGCTGGCGCAGAGACCTGCAGCAAGGACTATCAGGAACTGTGCCGGGCACGCATGGCTGGCAAAAATGGCAGTGGCAGTGGCGGCTCAGGCGCAACTGGAACTGGAGCTGCTGGGGAGCCTGCCCACAGTGGACGCATAACATCGCTGAGCAAGGAGAACGAAGGACGACCACCATCCTCGCGATCTAGTACCTCATCGTGGAGCGAGGAGCCGGCATTGACCAATATGGATATATCTACAGGACATATGGTTTTGGTAGGTTATCACCGATCACAACACAATTTCAATGACTTCTAAATGAATTTGGCTTTTTTAGTCTTACATGGAGGATCACTTGCGAAACAAGGGACGACTGCAAAGGGAATGGGAGGCCTTGTGCCGCTACGAGGCTGAACCCAGTGCACGGGAGGCTGCCTCACAGCCTCAGTGCGTTAGCCTTAACCGTCCTGGAGCTCCCTTGCCCTACGATCATTCGCGTGTGGTCCTCAATCATTTGGCCAATGCCGAGGGATTGGATTATGTGAATGCTTCAACAATTGTAAGTCTATCAACAAACATTGCGTAGTCAGAGTTTAATTTGAAATTCTCTTCTCTCAGACTGATCACGATCCACGTGCTCCAGCCTATGTGGCTGCCCAAGGACCCCTACCATCGACTTTGGCACACTTTTGGCAAATGATTTGGGAACAGGGTGCAGTGGTCATTGTAGCCCTGTGTCGCCTTCAAGAGAATGGAGAGGTGGCTTGTGCTCGCTACTGGCCGGAAGAGGGTGCAGAGGTCTATCACATCTATGAGGTAAGCTTCAGGCTGTTTGAGTGACCCATAACCTCTTCTTTTCCTCCTCTCAGGTTCATCTCGTTAGTGAACACATTTGGTGTGATGATTACCTCGTACGTTCTTTCTATTTGAAAAATCTGCGCACTAGCGAGACCCGCACAGTAACACAATTCCATTTCCTATCCTGGCCTCAAATGGGCATACCCACACAAGCCAAAGCCCTTTTGGACTTTAGACGGTGAGACAACTAAACGATGATTCCCTTGAAAAATTTACTAATCCGAGTCCTGTTTATAACAGAAAGGTGAACAAATCGTATAGAGGTCGTCGCTCTTGCCCCATAGTGGTCCATGGAAGTGCTGGTGCTGGTCGCACTGGTGCCTATATATTGTTGGATCTGGTCTTGGAACGCATGAACAAGGGTGCCCGTGAAATTGACATTGCCGCCACGCTGGAACACTTGAGAGATCAACGAGCTGGTGTCGTGGCCACACGACAGCAATTCGAATTCGTTCTCATGGCTGTGGCCGAAGAGGTTCATGCCATCTTGAAGGCATTACCGGCCAATTCGTCGGGCGAAAAGCGTGAACTGGATAAGGATCCGGCACTCACAGCAGCGGCAGCAGCACCTGTGGCCACTGGCTCCTCCACCAAAGAGCCACTAAAAGAAGACAAGGCCCAGGAGGCAGCCGAAGAGGAGGCACCGACCAGTAGCACCAAGGCGTCGGCGGAACAACAAAAGACGCCAGCCAAAAAACAGCAGCCGCAGCAGGCAAAGAAGTAAATCAACGTCCACGTTCGGCGTTTATTTCGTTTCATCATCATTTTTTCTCTTAAGTTTTGGTAATTTTGTTTAATGCTTTTAAATTGTTGCAGCGTTTCGGGGGTCCCTTATATAAGTATATAGTAGGTATATAGATCTATCAGTATATTACCCTTTGTTCCTTTAGTTATAGTATTGTGATTCTAAGTTGATGTATTATTTGGTCTAAGCACTTGGAAGGTTCGAAAAAGGCTTGAATATGGTTGGCTAGAGATGGTTTCAAATTATATAATTTTGCAATAAGTTCATCCTTAAGGACACATTGAAAATGGGATGGCATTTAGCTTTTTTGGGGCTTGCTACACACGCACGCTGCTTTTGGTGTGCACACCAGCCCGTCGCATCTCAAGTGCGTTTCGAGTGGATCAATCTCCGTGCCGGACCCGTCGATGTGCAACAAAAAAAAAAAAAAAAAAACCAAAAAATGAAATGCAAACTTAATGCACATATATTTAGCATATATATATATATATATATCTGAGTGTTATCAATGTAATGGTATATACAAGCAGAACATATTTACATGTATACTTATATACACCTCTATATATATACACATATATCTCTCTGTACATGTGTCTAGATGTTAAGCAATTCAATTATGAAATGTGCATTTTGACTTTATATCGATGTTGGCATTAATCAATTTACAAAACAAAAAAAAAAAAGAAAAACTGAAACTCAAAACTAATCGATGTGCTTGACAGATATGGCCAGATGATAAAAGCTTCATATATATATATAGCTAAAAGGCAAACTGATATAAGAACAACAACAACAATCGAGAGCTAAATGGTATACATATGCCGTCAAAAACTACAAACACCTACACATACATATACACACACACATATACACCTCCAAACATATACATATACATTCCGATTTGTCCTAGAACAAACAAACAAAAAAGGATGAAGACAAAACGAAAAACCAAAAAAATAAATGGAAATATGCAAAATGTTGTACCTAAAGAACAAAAACAAAAAAATTCTATTTACATACAAGAAATCTACTTATTATATTGATGTGTATGACAATTAATTAAACCACAATACATATATACATATATATACTAATATTCATATACTAAATGTGCAAAATGAAATTGAGAGATGCGTGTTATTTTACCAAACCATATGCGATACGTATATCCAAAAGAAATTGTTCAGTTTCGAAAACGACTTTTTTGTTCTTTATTTTTTTTGTTTTTCTTTTGAAAATTTCTCTAACCTAAAACATAAGCTTCTCACTCTTTAATCCTTTAACTACCATCAACAAACAAAGTAAAGCACCGCCCTTTGCCCTGAGCTCTATATAAAGTCCAAAACAGACCTTTAGACCAGAATCAACCATATATAATTCTACTCTTATACCATTTTTGAGGCAGCTAAAAACTGGATAAAGTTATGCAGGACATTAAATACCATCGATAGTCAATAGAGCAAACGGGCAAAGGTTTTATAGAGAATAAAAAGTGCTACGGTTAGGAGAATGTGCCACATAACAAGCTGTTTTTAGAATGCCAGCTAAAAGATACGAAGAAAACAAAAAAAAATGTTAAAAAAACAAAAAAAAAAATATATATACAAACATATAAAATCACACACATCACATCACAAGTAACTTTCCACTCAGGCCTGACCCTTTGAATTGACTCAAAAGGACAATTAAAACAAATAACTAAAACGGAACTCGACACAAATGGTAAAAAATAAAAACAAATTCAACACGGGACACTCGACATTAACAGCCACAAAGATACAAATGACCAAAAAGATGAAGCTAAGCTAAACCAACTTGCAACACAAAAATATTAAAAATTACAAAAAAAAAAAAATTAAAAAAATATATACATATATTCCTTACAAATCGAAGCAGAGAAAGCAAAAATGATAATTGACAGGAGACGAAAGCAAATTGCTGCAAAAATAAAGCGCAACACAAAAAACAAAAAAAATATATCAATTAACAAACAAAATGAGGGAAACTAAGTACCATAATTAACAGTTTTATGTAGCAGTTGAAAATTACAAAGCAAAAAAAAAAAAAAAAAAAAACAAAAAAACCTAAGAAAAATGAGTTAATGTAGTTGAAATAAACTTAACATTAAGATGAATTTATCTCGACGCAAAAAAACCAAACAATTTTCTTTGTTAGCAAATTTTTTCTCGTTTACAACACAACACGAAACAAAAACAAAAACAAAAACAAAAAACATAAAATACATAAAAAATTTAAAAGAACAATATTACAATAACTGTGGCAGGCCCTTGATGGCAACAACTAACAACAACTAACAACAACAAAAGGGCTTGCAAAAAGAAAAACAAGAACAACAACAATTTATTAAATGTGGTAGAAAGAATATTAAATAAAATGCAAACCAAATACAATTAAACAAATTAAAATTTAGTAGAGAGTTTTTTCAAATTGATTTTTTCTCAAAATGTTCTTCGACGAAAACAAATTAAATAAGTGTACTAAAAACAAAACAAACTAACTAACTTGATTGTAGTCAAATCGCATATAACGACATATATATATATATATATATATATATATTTAAAGAAATATATATGCATAACAATTAATTATTTATTGATGTATAAAAAACAAATGTTTAACAACTTGAAGAAAACAACAACCATGCGTAGAAAATTGAACGGAACTTACACAAAAAAAAAAAAAAAACAAGTAAACTCTACATATATTATATAATCAATGTTATATCAACCTATATATACATATATATACATTTATTATTACATGTCCCCCTCGCACGCCCCCTTGTCTCTGCCCCACTGAAGTTATGTGGGAGTGAGGAGTCTTGGGGGGGAGAGAGAGGGATAATGTAAGTCAGGCACAGTTTATGATTTCTATAATATAAACTAAAATTTCTTATTTCATTGATGGTGTAACATAGATATACAAAAAAGATAACCTCGTACCGAGAAGCAAACAACAACAACAACTAAAATCGGACAGAATTAAAGCCTAAAAACCTTAGACATTCGGACAAGATGAGAAAAACTAGACGAAAACAAAAAATGGCTTTTGATTTGAGGCATTTGAAACTATCTTAAAGGGTCTAAAAGGGTAAAATGACCGACTAACTGACCGACCCACAAAATGGTTTGAGTTCCTATACACACACACACACACACACACATGATGGAGATGATGACGACGACACAATGAATACCAGGACAGGCTGTATATACGCACATCTCAACTATCCAACAAACTAAACAGCAGATCAACAACCTGACAAATACTTTTCATTGGGAACTGCGACCGACAATGTTAGGTAGACATCCGCTGATCATGATCATGATTAGGATGATCTGAAATGAGCTAAACTGATCTGACCATCCCAAAAACAAAACAAACGGACATCAACTTGAACGACAATTTAGATTTAGGCCTCTTACACAATGAGATTCAGACCCGAAATGGACCTCACCTTCTGGACAGTTTCAAATGCCACAAATTGGGGGCAAGTTTTGCTTTTAGATTAGAAAGTCGGTGGGAATATATAAACCATATATACATATACATATGACGTTCAACATGACAAAAAAAACAAAAACAAAATCTAAATTGATGACATATGAAAATATATATATTTATAGCTTACCGAACAAATGATTTCCCTGAGTTTTGGTATATATACAAATACAAATAAATACAAAAGACAACAACAACATATATCGAACCATATATATACATATATATATATATACCAAATACATAAATATTGCTGTATAATTCAATTAATTAATGAACTAAGCTAAACACAAAAACAAAATTGAATAAGCGCAGGCTTTCATACATTTTTGGACACAAAACAACTAAAATAGTTAAGTTAAAAAATGAACAAAAAAATTAAAAACATTTTTAGCAACTAAGTGCAAAAACATTTCAAACAAATATCGGTGTGTATATGTTAATCAGTATATATATATATATATAGCCAATTGGCCTAAAGAAGACAACTAACAAACAAAACAAAAATGGAAATGAACAAAAAAATCAAACCAAAAAAATTCAGTAAAAAAACTCTGACACAAAAAAAATCGTAAAATGCAGCAAGAAAAATTATGCTGGCTGAGGATACTTATAAACAAATTGAAGAAAATAAATAAATTTAAAAAAAAAAAAAAAAAACTTTACATATTAAAATCTAAATGTACAACAACACAAACTATACAAATTAATGAGCATACCTATTAAAGGTTTTTTGTGCAACAAAAAAAAAATTACAAATAATATGAAAAACATCTAAGAAACATGAATACGAATATGAATATGCAATTTAAGTGTTTTAAACATAACCATTACATACAAAAATATATATAAATATATATATATACAACAAGACAATTATGTATTTTAACAAATATTCTTCAGTAAAATATACAAATACATTATACATACATATATATATATGTATATATGTGTCTTGAAATGATATACAAAAAGGAAATCTAAGTGTGTATCGCGCCATTGTGTAATATGCGCTACAAAAACAACAAAAAATGCTAAAAATGCTAAAAAAAAAACAATTACAATATCTACATATACATACATATTTATATATATGTGTTAACTGCATGTGTAAATTATATAAAACATAAAAGAAAAACCAAAACGAAGCAAAACCCAAAAACTAAAAGCGAACAATTTTCGTTAAAACAAAGGAAAGCAAAGTAAACAAAGATGTTGAACCGGTAATAATAACGATTATTATTATTATTATAATACAAGACACAAAAAAAACAAACAACAACCAAAACAAAATAATAAAGAAACCCTAAAACAAAACAAACAACAAAACCAAAAACTGAAAATCAACCTATTAAAATTCTATAGAAATAACTAGAAACTATTTTCAAAACAAAATGCTCAAAACAATTTGAGGCAACGAAAATATCCTGTATCCTGTATGCTGATTGAGTTTGAGAAGTCTGTCTAGATATCCCCAAAAGTATGCAGCAAAGCATTTGTAAACAACTTGTAGAATGTCCTGTAGTTGAAAAATGTTTCGTCAATGTCTATATAGATCGTTTTTTGTCCAAATGATCTATAGTTTTTGAAAGCAATGCAGTTTTTGGCAATCAATTGCATACTTTAGGGGCTAAATTTACTATCTCGAGAGGTAATGCTCTACAAAAAAAGACAATAATTTCTGCAATTTCCCATCTAAGATTCATCTTTAAAACACATATTGTGTAATCAAAAACTTTTAGAACTATCAAAATACTTAAAAGTTGTATTCAAATTGAGGGGAAAGATTAAAAAAAGAGTCCAAAACAAAGCATTGGCTATTGGCAATGGAGCTGAAGACTTTAAATGGTTGATTTCATACTATCTCTAGATACAGGATATTTCAAAGTCGATTCATCGACTTTATTATTGAGATTTTTTTCTAGACGCAAACTGCTAAATGCAGTGTCTTTCAAACTGTAAACGCAACACCATCCATACAACATAAATATAGAGCAACAACAAAAAAAGGTATAGGTAGTATATAGGTATATCTTCGAAAAATCAAAACACAAACATAAAAACCTAAAGCAAACTGATCCCACAAACACATATACATACATATACATTCTATACTATCCAAATTCTACAGATTGGCTGATATCATCAAAAGATTTTGAAATTTCTGATCCTTTTTTGGCTTTGTGCATGCAACTTTCCCACTATATATGACTCAATTACTCCACCCCCAGCACCCAACGCCCCCTTTTCTCTCAAAACACCGACATCAGGTATATGTATACAGTTAATAGTAGCAAGATAAAGAAAGAAAAACAAAAACATAAGAAATAAAACTAACGGTTATTTCAATTGCTTAAACAAATTATAAATTATTGTTAATTGTCCTCCCACCCGACTGGGGACAAAACATAATGAAATCAATCACAAAAGCTTCCAAAATAGCTAAGAGTCACAAAAAGGCAAAAGCTTAAAGCTACGACAGGACATTGGCACGAATCTGTTTGAGTTTGAATCCTCTTGAGCTCTTCACTCTATGTTCTTCTCATGTGAATGTGAATGTGTCTAACTGAATAACCGCAAAACCAAAATGAATTTAATCAATGTACCTATTCGTACCATATTTAATCAATTTGTGTAAAGCAAGCATTAAAAATACTAAAAAAAAAAAACAAAACAAAACTCTAAAAAACCAAGCCCTTTTTTAATGAAGAATTTGTTAGTTTTATTGTATGCAGTTTACTCGGAAACTGATAACATCGTTTTGGCATTCAAAGTGAGCAAAGAACAATATTCTTTTGTGGTGATTTCATTAAGTCGAGTGCTTTTGATACCCTTTCGAAGAGGTTGCTTTGTTCTCTAAGAAGAATTGGTTTTATGGTGTGAAGATACGATTTAGATAGCTAATAGAATTTGTTAATACACGAGTACTTTGGACTCACTCGATTATATAGAGATGTTTTCTCTACAGTTTCTAAAAGTATTATTTAATGATATTTTGAAATTCTTCACCTGAGTTAATCAGTTTGTTTTTTCCCCATTCTCAAGAAGATTAGAATTAGTTAGCAGTCTAGAAGACAATAAGAACTTGTATATCATAGGCAACCGATAAGCATGTCATCTCAAATTAGGGCATGATATTTTGATTGTTAAGGGCGAAGCTCTTACACTAATCATCATGGAGCCCAATCGCCAATCTTGTTTTGCTTCATTTAGTTGCAATTCCCAACTAGTTTTAGCGTTAAAGTATGGCCATTGCAAGCAAAGTCTGCTGATAATAAAACGTGTTGGTACAGACAACCCTTAACCTTTTGTGCTGGCTTCGAATTGATCTTCTTCAGAAAATTGAGCTCGAGTCGGCTTAAAGGTTAAAAGGTTTTCATTTATAAAGACGATTTCTAGGCCCATGACACAAATAATTTTCTCAAATTTAGTTCATATAGTTTTAAAATGTTTAGAAAACTATCAAAATAATAATGTATGTACATATTAATAATAGTTTTAATTGGAGATATGTAAATTTTGTAGCTTGTCTATCCAATTCATCATCAGCAACCAGAATTGACAGATCTAGGTATTTGGAACTTTGCCCCTTAAAGTATGCAATAGGCTGTCATAGGACATTCCCAAATATCTGTATATGTTCAAACTGCTTAATGTATTAATGACCTTAGAGATCAAAGTTCTCACCTTGTACAGCTCTAGATATTCTATGGGGAAATATAATCTCAATCAAACTTCCCCTTTACAAACATTGATTGAAAAAGTTCTTTAGATAATTTCATACTAACATATCATTTTTTTAATCCTATTTTTTTCTATAGTCATAATGATCCACACGATGGTCTTACCATCAGTCTATTATGGCATACTCTTGTTCTGTTGACTAATTTTGTAGAGTATTTAAGAGTCGGTGTTTCGAATTAAAATTCAGGTAGTTATTGTTATTCTTTTGTTGCGATTTGAAGCCAATTTGTGGAATTTAGCAAAAATTTAGTCGCCGCCCATGGTAAACCTACCCCAAAAACGAATTTGCACACATTTTTTGCTAGTCTTGACACTTTTCACGTCTTACAATTAGCTGCAATCGAGCACCTTTTCGCTTGCATTTTGATTGATAAACCTTTTTCATTTATCGTTTTTGCTTCAACTGCAACCCCCTTTGCCTCATTTCTTTTTTGTTGTGTTTTTTTTTTTTGCTTTTGCAGACGCTCTCCGCTTTCGCCCATAGAACTGAAGCGAAACCAACAACAAAGGCCAAGAGCGACCGCGAATAATAAATTTCAAAATGAAATGAAAAAAAAAAACTAAATAAAATGAACCTAGAATAAAATCGGGGCACAGCCAATTTTGTACGCCCAGCAGAAGCCACAGCAGCAGCAGCAGCAGCAGAAGCAACTGCAGGGTGACTAGAGGGGAACGGGGTGGAGTGACGGTGGTGTGGCGTTCCATTTCAGTTTTTGGCAGAAAGCATCAGCTGTCGCTTGATTTCTGTTCGCCTGGTACAAATGTCGGAACGTTTCTTTGAAATGCCGAAAATGAAAGGCAAAAAGCCGCCGTGCAAATGCTTTGATGATTTTCCGCTGCTACCAACACGAACAACCGCAACGGCAACGGCAATGGCAACAGCAACATGAACTCAAACTGGGGTTGGGGTAATGGAAGGGCGGGAATGAGTTTGAGGAGCGACAATGACGATGAGTACGACGACGACGACAAGGAAGTGAAGCGTTCAAAATGCTCTTCTCGATGACGAGACTCTGTGCTGACCACCGCTTCAATGTTCAATGATGATGTTGTTGCTGTTGGTTTTTGGTTTTGGTGTGCCGCCACCGACGCCGCATATCAATTTTAGGGGAGTGGCTGGCGTGTGTGGAACAAGATTATAGAGTTCTCTTGTTTTGCTCCGGCTCTCTGCTGTCTGAATGCGGCAATTCCTTTGTAGTTTTGAATAAGTGCACTTGGGCGTAACCTTAACAGTAACAGGAGCAGGGAATAGCTTTAATTCTTTTTTTTTTTTTTTGTATTTAGGTTAAGGTTACGAGTAGATGCCAGCAAGGGCGTAGCAAGAGGGTGAGAAAATCACAGGAGTAGACCATGAAGGCAACATTGAGTCTGTAAGTATGTCCATGATCCTTCATGCGTGTGTTTTCTGCTTCGCCAACGGCTTATGACACATAAGAAACTTGTACATGATAGCATTTTGTTGTTCAAGGGTAAGTAAATTCCAGTTTATGTCTCAGATCTTTAGTCCAACAATCACACAACAAATTTCGAGCCTGATATGAATTTCTATTCAGGTAACAATTGATGTCCTGGGTCTAATTGTGTCACCATTAAGTATATATAGAGCGAGCGGCTCTTGTCTTTTCCTACAGATAAGTTTAGACCAAGTCCTTGTTGGCCTCTTTATCATTTCAAGATTTATAGTCTTTGCCTATGACGGAAAATTGGTGGACTACCATTCGGCGGATAAGTCTTAATTAGACCTTAAAATAAGCTGTAATACAGTCTTCAACGTATACGAAAGAGTAAAAGAATATGATTTTGGGTCTTAACCTAAAAGTATGTATGTTAATTGGTTTAAAGTTGCAGTCTAATAATCAAAATGCCTAAAAGTATGCACACAATTTTTCACTCTTGAGGCTGTTAACAGTGACTGTTAAACCAACCTTAAACTGTTAACTTTTGAAATAAGTCACTCAGGTGGTAAACAAAATTGCTTTAATTTTAAGGAAATTCAACTTTAGTTAACTTAAAATTAAATTAAATTAAAAAATTAATGAAATTGAAATAGAAGAATAAATAGATGCTAGGCTGCTCTGTGACAAGTAGTTTAATCTTGAAACTTCAAATACAAAAGCTTTATGAAACTGTGACCAAAGTTTTCTCAAACTTCACTGTACAATGGCTAAATGTTAACTTCATATATCATCCCACTAATTCCGCTCCTGTATTCGAGAGTAGACCATTAATATATCTAGTGTTTGAGAATATGTATACGAAAGTTGAAATGAATCATTTTGGTGGACTGTAAAGAATACAAATATATCCATAAATTGAATACCATTTGTTTTTCAATAAAATCTCTCATATGCAATGCACGACATGGACCAAAACTCGCGGGTGCTAAAAAATTAATTCTCAAAATTGAATAAATTACGCGAATTATGTAACAGGCGAACAGGAATAGAGAAAGCGAAGCCAAATGCCAAACGTGTAAACGCTGACGAGCAGCAGCAGAAGCAGCAGCAGCTGCCAAGAAAAATCGCTTAGGAACACACATTTACTCTCACTCATTCACACATACATACATACATACACATGCACACATCTCTCGCTTGACTTGGAAAATGCTTTTCCTCCAAAAAGTCAAAAGTATTAAGTACGTAAAAGAAGCAGCAGCAGCAGCAGAAGCAGATAAGAGTGCGGTTTGGAGGAATGATGATGAGATGGCGTAGATGTAGCAGGACGTGGCGGGGAGGAGTGGCGAAGGGAAGCATGGTCGTAAAACATTTTTCATTGCCAACATTGTGGAGGGGTGGCCAGAGTCTGGTGAGGGGGTTGCAAATGCTTGTCACTATCGGGAAAATTAATGTTCACCAAGAGCAAGAGAGAGTGGATGAAAGACAGATAGATAGGCAAAGAGAGAGAGAGAGAGAGAGAGAGATAGAGAGAGAGATGGAGCAAGAGAGAGACATGCATGGCAATAGAGAGTTCGTATGTGTTTGGAAAAATCATCAAAGGTTGCCGCTGCGGCTTTTCCGCCTTTGTGCCAAATCCTCAAAGGAATTTTCCGATATTTGTAACAGGCGAACAGCATTCGCTAGCAGGCAAAGTTGACCAAAGAAAAACCCCCAAAATAAGAAAGAAAACTCACACACACATACTCGACCCCGACATCGAATTTTCCGATGTTTTCTTTCTGCTGGTATTTTTTTTTTTTTTTGCTTGCTTGGGGAGAAAATTCGCTTTTCATGTGTGGCACACACACACACAGAGAGTGTTTGTGAATTATCGATGGGAAGCTGCTTTGACTCGCTACCTCTGACGTCGATCCGTTTGCAAAGCGAATTTATTTATGTGGTTTTTCCTCTTTTCCAATGACTTTTCACTCTTTTGCTCGCGCTCTCCCTCTCTATCTCTCTCTCTCGCTTACTCTATCTCTTTGCCATTTCGAGTGACATCATTAATGACAGGCACTTGTATCAGCATAAAAAAGCATTAAACACCCAATACCCAAGCCGAGTCGGGAATAGTCGAATAGCCTCGTCTACTACCAATTTTGGCTAGCCATAAACTAAAAAAAATCTCATTAAAGTGGCTAGGAAACAAAAACAACAAAAAGACTTGACATAAAACATAAAATTAAATGAAACAACCAACATAAAAGACAACCAACAACAATAACAACAAAAAGAGGAATTAAATAAACCCCGACTAAACAGAAAAACACCCGCACACACACACACACACACGCACACACACACAACACACAGCGCATAAATTTAGCGAATCAATCGAAATCGATTAGTGGCAAACTGTGTGAGCATTGGCCATAATGATGGATTTGAAATGAAAAGAGTTACGTGATGTTGGGCAGGGAGGGGGCGTATCAGAGGTTAGGCGGGACGTGTCCATGTCCCATGCCCGAGATGATGATGAGTGTGCAATATTCCGGTTAGGCACGTGTGAGGAATCAGTTGAACCCATTGACAGATGGCTGATTTACACTTTATACTCTATCCGCGAAATTGGCTATAAGGAATTTGCATTGCAAATAAACCAAATGACATTTTTTTGGTTTTTTTGCAAAATAGTGTTGGGTAATGCATTGCGGAAATGGTAAGTATTGCAAGGTGAATATTAAGTGGGAAGATTCATCAAATTGTCTTGAAGAGGATAAAATGAGTTAGTTTTCATATGCAAATTGTATCAAGGGAAAATATTGTACACTTAAACAAAAATTTAATTTGCTTTCATTATTTTTATTAATAATGGAAACATAAAAATCAAAGAACAAACAATAATATGTAATTAAATACTTAAATACTTTAATATGTAATTAAATACTATTGAATAAGTAGTTTTTTTATTTATTAAGATTAACCACCCTTTCGACCATGGATAGATCCAGATTGTAGTCCGAAACATCGCTCTATTAATCAATTCTTAATCGAAAAATTAGAATTTCTTTCAAGGAACACACCCAAAAATATTATAGTTCCTTTCAGTGCCGGACTAAGCATGCAGTAACCAAGGCACCAAAATATAAGATTTTGGGAGAGGCGAAAACTTTCCACTCCATTCCATTGTATTTGGGTCAATTTGTAACCGATTTCAGTTATATAAATCTCTATTTAAAATTAAACACTTAGATATTTAAAAAAGTTTAATTTTAGCCCGATTTTTGCGAAAATTTGATTAAATTTAAGTATTTAAGAGATATTAATTAGATTGAAAGATATTATAAAAATTGGTGGGGATACTTTGCTATTCCTTGCAATTTTTGACTTCCTTAAAAAGATAATTTGATAACTATAGTGACTTACATTCCAATTTAAGAATAAATCTAAAAAAATTAATTTTATGACTTTTGAAGATTAGACAAAGTTTGGCAAATTACTTATAACTTAGAAGTTTTAAGAAATTTTTCCGAATGTTTTAAATTAAATTTGGGTCTAGATTTTATTCTTGTTAGACTGTATTTTTTATCTAATATCTGTCATCTTTCTATTTATTTTGATCTTTTCTTTTCACCAATTAGCTAATATTACTAAACTCATCTTCAACTAGCTTTAGTCAGCAGACAAACCAATGCTTTTCCTTAACCTTGGTGCCAAGAGGCTGAAAGCCACCTTAATATAGTTGATAAAACCTTCTAAAATACATTAGGTTACCTGATATTTTTTGTATTAAACTAAAGTTTATCAAAATTTAGTTCAATTGTAGTCCCAAAATTCTTAAAACCATTCCTTAATTAATTGATTGAACTCTCCTGTTAGTGATGGATATACAGTGGCGATAAAAACTATATATTTTCTATCCGATTTTAATGAAAAATATGTCATTTGACGGGAAATTTAATTCACTTTCTGTTGTAGTTCAAGAAAATAAGTACTTTAGTACAAACTTGTGTTGTAAAATAGCCTCGCCCAAAGAACTAAAAACTCCAATGCAAAATTCAGATTTTCAATTATATGAAAAATTATTGTATGCAGTTTATCTTAGTTTTGCTATATCTGCAACTGCTTCAAAGAGTTCAAACTTCTATCTGTAATTTTTAAGATTTGGAAAAAACGTCATAAATATATGCCCCCGAAAAAACGGACTTTTCTTTGTTCAAATGCACCTGTGAAAAATCAACATTTTGAAGGCCCATTATCTGAATACAATAATCAACAAATTGCGGAAAAATTATTCTATAATGTTATTTAGGAGCCGAGAAAATCAGAACTAAAATAAAAAACAAGACGTCTTAAATTCGTGTCCGCCACTGTACCTTAATTACAATTAAAGTTCATCCAATGCTGATAATAAGATAGAGTATATCAAAGTCGACTACTTGTTTGTGATTGTTTCTTTACAGCAATTGTTTGCTCGTTCGATGAGGAATTTGCAACTTTATTAATGTCAATGTCAGGCATGGCCCAGACATGCTCCAGACATAGCTCCAGCCCCAGCTCCAGCCTCTAACCCCAGTGAAAAATCAATGCAATATTCGGCACGTCGAGACCAAAATGATGTGGAATTGCAACTTGAGAAAAACCAAAATCCGATCGACCGGAGTATTCCTAATGCCATTTGGCCATGGCGCGTGCTAAACCTAATGTAAACATTGCCCGCCCCCAGACCCGTTTTGGTTTTGGGGCAACTTATGCACTTTGTTTAGTCTGCGTTGTGTTGTGTGGCATTCCACACAAAAACAACAAAATGTTCAACAGACACAAAGGCGTCTGCGTTCCCCATAAGTTCTCCTGGTATGGCTCGCAATGAACGAGGAACTCGTTTCAAGGGCTGCACTTTAACTAAATAAAGACAAGAAATTCAATAAATATCCATAAAAAGAACATATTTAAATTGTAGTAACTTCAAAAGACAAGCGCAGAAATCCACAAACTGGCAATAAGATCAACTCGATTAACGGTAATCATATTAACCAGACCAGAGTGAGAAACTTAATTAAATTGCCCAAAATAAGTAAGCAGACAAAAACTGGTTGATGGAAGAGAGAGAGAGAGAGAGAGAGAGAGAGAGAGAGAGCAATGGCAATAACTGCAGCAACAATAAAAGCAACAACAGCAACAACATGAACTGCAAAATTCAATTAAAATATATGCGAACTTTGTTGACTTGATGATGACAATGTGAAACGCCAAAATGGAATTTGACTTAATGGCAAACGGCAACCAAGCAACCAAGCCAGTATTAAAGTACATCAGCAACATCTCTAGCAGCAACAACAACAATACCTGCAATTAACTGACAGGAAGTTTTTGGCTGAACGACAACGACCTTGCTTGGTGTCTTGTTAAGTTTGCCGCCAAGTTTGTCTGCCGCTAACTGTTAACTGGGCTTGCACTTCGGAATCTGCTTCAGACTGGGGTTCTCGGGTCTTGGGTTTGGGGGCTTGGCCGCCCCCAAACAGCATTCCAACATGCCAAACTAACTGCATGTTGCATGCCACGGCTAAAAGCTAATCATAATGCAATTTGGAGCCGTTTTTTTTGATTAAGCCTCTAGGCCATACTCACATTTGTATTTGGCCATAAGAATTGGCCCTTTCTCTAGCCCAGGCATGGATTATTATGTAAGCTGTTGAGCTGTGAATGCGTTCCTGTTCACTTTACAATTGGTGACTGGCATTGCAATTATTCATGAAATTGAATTTCAAATGAAATATTTCCATTCATTTTGTTCAAGATCTTTGGCAACGAAATTACGCAAACCTTTGAATAATTCATTCGGAACATTTGCGAATCTTTCACACACACACACAAACACAGATGGCAATCGGGAGAGTTAATTGCTGAAATCCTCTTTGAAAACTATTTGTGCAGGACTTAAGTTACCTACATATGTTGAGAATTTCAGCCCTCTTTCTGCGTTTGTGTGCAACTAGTAGACACAATAATACCCTCCCTCTATGGCATAACAGTTGGTTACGATCTTTTCGTCCATCTGACATGATCCTGCCTTCCGCCCTGGTTGGTAGGGCTCTTCTCTTGAAATTTATGCCACACTTTTCCAATTAGTTGCATGTTTGATGATTCAACCCAACAGAGGCATCCATGTACAATGTGTTTGATCACAAGGAACCCCGTCAGCTGCAGAGTGTTAACTATTGTGTAGACCACCCCTTGTGAGGTTGAGTGGAAACTAAGAAGCACCCAGACAGAGGTACACAATTTGGCCAAGTCATGTGTTGACTTGTAGAAATGAGATTCCAACAAGTTTCATCAATATGTCCACGTTGACTTATATGGGTTGGTTAGTCTCGCAATTCATAAATTTAGTTGAAACCAACAAAACTGGCGCCGCACTTTGTCATTGTGTCAAGGTAAGTTGCAAAAATGCGATAAAATTATAGAAAAACAAAAAACAACAACAACTTGTTAAGCCTACGCATTGAATGCCTTAGTTTTTTCTTATGGTCTTGCAAAAAACTAATAAACTTGCAGCTGCAATTGCAATTGCAATTACAACTTTTTGTCACACTTTTTTTCCGCTTAAGTGGATTTTTATTTTCTGGTCTTTATTATTTTTATATTTGTTTAATTGCTGCCAGCCTCTCAGGGGAACCTACAATACTGGTAGATGAGGGAGAAGAGTAGAAGGAGGAGGAGTTGGTTTGGGGGAGGGAGCCATGCTGGCACTCAAGTGCACATTTCCTGCCATTTACAACAAAGTATTTTTGCTGCTAGTTTTTATTTATATTCATAACGCACTTAATGGGTTTTTTCTCTTTCTACTCTTCTGAAAAGCCTTTGCTTTGGGCTGGCTCTGGCACTGGCCCTGGCCCATTGTTCGATTTGTAACGGGAACGGGGCCTCAGTCGGAGTTCCCTTTGGCTGCCACTTGCAGCGAGCGGCAGCAGCAGCAGCAGCAGCAGCGGCTACGCCTGCGCATGTTGCACGTGGTTTGCGTAGGGGTTGCATTCAGAGTTTTTTTCTTTTTGGGGTTGCTTGCCAGTGACCCGCAGCATTTGAGTTTTCATTTTTATTTGTTTCGCCAGCATTGTTCATTTCACTTCACTCGCCCCGGTCGCATGTGCCTGCCACACGCAGATCCATGACCCAAGACACTTTGCCACCACCACCACCACCAACAAAACAGCCACCAGCTGCTGCAACTCCTTGGCCTAAGATCAACATTAGGCACGTCAAAACGGTCTAACCAGCTGTCCTCATCCATAAGAAGCTAGAAAATCAAAACCTGCCGACGAAAAAAGAAAAACCTCTATTGTCCTTCGTTGGCCAACTCGATACCCGACATATGTTTGGCTTCACAGTTGATTTCTAGGCAATTAGTGTGGACTCACATCCTCTCACCCTTGCCAGGGGGTTGTCCCTGCCACTACAGTGGCTACAAATGCAAATGAACTGAGAACGAATAGCTGTTGATCACCCACAGACCAATCCATAAACAAAAACCAAGCCACACCAAACCAAGCGAGGCGTTGTTCATAATTAAAGTGAGAAAAGCAGCTGCCGTTCAGTGGGCTAACTTAGTCCTCAGCACACAATTCCACTTCCTCATGCTATTGTGTTCTACCCCATCAGTGGTGGGCATCTATATTTGTTTTGAGGAACAATTTTGAAACATTTATTAGTTTTTGTCCACAGTTTCTCAATGTCGCCCTTTACTGAACCTTTTCAACACTTGAGTTCCCTTTCAGTTACCGACAGGTTTCACATTTCACTCATAAATATTACTCAAATAGTAGATAGTCTAAGATCGAAACTTATATATAGCTCGAAATTATGACAACTGAAGAGCATCAAATTTCTTCTTTTTTTGGTATGACTAATAATAAGTTGTATTTTTATTGGTATAGACATATGAAAATTAATTTCACTTTAATTTTTGTAATACACTCAACAAATTTTTAGTTTGTTGACTAAAATGTTCTCGCAATGAGTTTTATGAGTTTAATATGTAGTTGAATTTAAAATACCAATAAATATCAGGAAGTAATTAAGGAATTAAATAGACTATCTCATTCGTTGTTAAGATAAGGTTAAAGGGTGAAATTAGTTTTGCCAAACGACGCTTAATCGGAAGACTCAAAAATACAACTTGAAAATTTGTAACTAAAGTTTTTCATCTCGGACCCCAATCAATCCTTGTATAGAAGTGCTTCCAAGGGCTTAACATGACTCCTTAATAATAGTTTGTTAATTTTGTTTATCAATTTAGCTTAAAACTTTCCCAATTTGGTTGAGTTTAAGTCTTAGATTCGTCTTGGGTAAAAAAAGTTGCCTTGAACGACATTGCGGGAAATCGTTTTACAAGTTTGACTTGGAAACGAGAAGAGAATTAAAGTAAGAAAAGGTTTAAAAATACGATAAAAAATTTGTAATAAAATTTCAACGGGAAAAGTGGTTCCAATGTTTAACAAATAGAACTTTCAGTATTCATAGGCAATTTTCTTGTGTTTTTAGTGTTAATGTAAACAATTTTTACTAGATATATCAAACATAATATATGTATCAGCGGTTAGTCTTAGAACAAATATATTGCTATATCTAAGTATATAAGGATTATATATAAAAGTAGGAAGATTTGAAGTAAGAACAATTATTTCGTATTTAGTCGTCTTTGTATGGATTAAACCAACAGATTATTTAATCGTATTTTCTGCTTTTCCATTTATAAGTGACAAAGTTGAACTTAAACAATCCTTCAAGTTTTTTGATTTATATCTAAGTACATTTCGGATGTGGATCAATTACACTGTGATAGTCAATAAAAAACACATGGTAAAACTCGACGGTTTCACTCTATTTCGGGTCCTGCAAATCTATGTGTATCATTAGTTATTTTAGAAGTTAGAAACAAATGAAAAATGAAAAAAAGACCCTTTTGAAAAAATAGAATCTATGATAAATAAAGTAAGTCGTCTCGCCGACTTAGGTATACCATACACCAATAAAGCAAATATTTTAATTTTATTAAACAAATGCATTTTCACGAAATGAAAAGGGGCGTGGCAAGACCTTTACACAAACATAATGTGCGCAATTACTAACCAAATACCTATATATACCAAATATGGTGTCTCTAGCTAGAATAGTCGTTGAGATAAACGCCTTTTTTAAATTGCGGGGGCGGAAAGGGGCGTGGCGAAATTTTGAAGTAAACTTGACCTATTTACATACTACACGAGTCTAAATACCAAATTTGGTGGCTCTAGACGGACAGACGGACAAGGCTAGATCGACTCGGTTGTTGCTGCTGATCAAGAATATATATACTTTATAGGGACGGAGATGCTTCCTTCTGGCTGTTACATACGTTTTGTCGACTTTAAAATACCATTTCACCCTATGGGTGTATGATATAAAAACTTCGGATGAAACCATCGTGATAACTTAAAAAACTAATGATGCAGTTCAATTCGCAGGACCCGAAAAAGGGAAAACTGTCGAGTTTTGCATTTCTTTTAGAAAACAACTATCACAGTGTTGCTACAAGCTGACCACTGTAATTTTAATTCTTCTCTGTTTTAAAATTGTATAAATTATTTTAAAGTTTTGGAAATTCACCTTCTGTGAAGTCCAATTTTTTCCACTAATGGTCAAGATCACATGATACGATTCACAAGAGAAATTCTATGGCTCCGGAGAGACTTATAAACTTTATTAGAGTTTTTTGTTTAAAATGTCAGAAAGTTATCGAACAGATGATCTGTGATCGATTTATGTAGATCTATGACTTATTGATATTGATGGATCTCCTTAGACTCCAGTTTTTGATTTACTTCAAAGATATAATGTAAAACTATTGTCAAATAGAGTTTTTCATTTCACAATTCCTGAAACCAGTTATTTTTAGGACGAAATTTAATGGCATTGCGTGATTAATGGCAATTTTCGATCATCTGTTGGCCCAAAAAAATTCCTCCATGTGGCTTTTGCGGCCAAATATATATTAATAGTAGCAATGGCAAAGGATGCCACTTTCTTTCACAACACCATTAATTGGCCTCTGGATGATGTTTTAACAACAGCCGACAGCTGCCACAAATCAAGCAGCCTGCGAGGCTGAAATGAACCCAATATTAAAATCCACTTAGAGGTGGCAGACGCGTGGCTAAGCAGAGCGAGAGTGGGTAAACCAATTAAAGTAAATACTGAAGTATCTGTAAATCCTTTTAGCACTTAAAAACAATATCTGCGAGAATGT
Source organism: Drosophila tropicalis (assembly GCF_018151085.1). Classification (NCBI taxonomy): domain Eukaryota; kingdom Metazoa; phylum Arthropoda; class Insecta; order Diptera; family Drosophilidae; genus Drosophila; species Drosophila tropicalis. Next base: position 439,433 of record NW_027172753.1, on the reverse strand, counting down.
ATTTGTTTGAATCTATAATGGAAATATGAATACGATATGTGCGCTCAACCCTGTCATAGTATCCTTTATTGTTTGTCATTCGAGTTGCCATGGCAAATCCCTTTGGGCTTGTGTCTGGGCATGCGCAACGGGGCAGCTGTTGACCCTCGACCCCTATGAAGTTTGTAATCCTGCGGAAGTTGATTTCAACACGCGTGACTGGCCAACTTGGAGTCCCGAAAAGTTGATAGTGTCTTTGACCCAAGACCCATTGTGTCCAGACAACACTGGAAAATTATGTCAGTTTCTCAGTTACACAATTCAAATTACTCCCAAATGGATCGTTCTAATAAAAACCTTCGATACTATCTTAAAGACGAAGTTGTTATACACAATAAGAAGAGCGACTGTTGGGTTATTATCCATCGGAAGGTCTTCGATTTGACGGCCTTGATAAAGGACAGACTCGATCATTGGAACACAGTATGTTTTCATGTATTTACTTTCCCCACTTTGTGAGTTTATTTAAAGATCATCTAGAATATGGATTATCTGGTGGCTCATGCGGGCAAAGACCTCTCGCATATGTTTCACGAAAACTGCGAACCCCGTACAGAAATCTCTTCGAGAAGTGGTAAACCGCGGGTCCTCTTTCCGCCTATATTAGAGGTGGCCATGAGTGAATTTGTCAAGACTCCTGGACTCATCTGGAGCCAGGATCCAGTCTATCATATTGGAATGACCACACGAAGATCTCGTCTGATAAGGATTATTAATGCTCTGACAGCTCACTCGCAGTATATGACGGTATGCGACGAGGACACCATTTATGATATACAACAGAAATATAAGGAGCGATATAATCATCATGCTGGCAGCTATGAGTGGCGCAAGTTCTCCCATGGTGTAAGTAAGAATTGCCAATTAGATTGACCTAATAACTTGTCCTAACTCAGGCCAAAATGTGCGGCCTATTGAATCTAAATGGCACCTTGGACGAGAATGGTCTAACATCGGATGAGGAAAGTTCCATAGAACTGCCACCACCATCTCTTTGGCTGTACTATACCGATGATATAACAATTGCCTGAATGTTGATTACATTTTGTTTTAGGTTCAAGTTGGCAAAATTAAACGGATAGATCGGGGTAAACTTTTCCTGTTTCATTCTACCAATGTCATGGTCGACATGATCGCTTAATGTAAGCTAGTTGCAGTGGCTTATTGCCTCCTGATGGTAATTTATGCGGGTTTCGGGAGCAACAGAGCTGCTCTCTTGGAGCTGTGAACTCGTGTATGACTGACTGACTGACTGCAGCTGCCCCTGGCCCTAACACCAGCTAGCTAAATGTTGTTGGCACGAGGCAGCCTTAGACATGAGCCCTTCTCCATTTGCTAGGGGTGTTGCTTACTCAACTGTGTTAGCCAGGCGTTTTTTCTTTTTCATTTTTGTATTCGTGAGCTATGCCAAAGTCAGAGAATTCTCTCTGTATTCTGTGGATACGACGCCCACTTTAACTTACCTCCGGGCCAAAGACTCCCCGCTTGCTGGAGCTTATCTTTAAAGCATAAATTAAATTAATTTCAACAAATATAAAAACACATTTTAATTGCAAACCAGTTTTAAGCTCCATAAATGGTTCGCTCTAGGTTGTTTATTAAACATTAAACAAGCAAGCCAAGTGTGACAAAGAATTGGTGTAGGATTTTTGACAAGAACAAGAGGCTTGCCTTAAGCCAGTTACGTTTACCGCCAATCTAATCCGCAAGCATTTCTAATATTTCACCAATTTTTGCAAGATTCGGTGGCATCTTTTTGCATCTTTCGTCTCTCAAGTAAGGCAAAGGCAAAGTTGTGAAATTCTTAAAACCGGAGAATGACTCACATTTTCTGGTTTCTTTAACGTTTTTTTTTTGTCTCGTCTCGTGAAGCCTGGGAAAAGGAGCAGGTTTTAACTTGTAGTGTAGTCAGATAATCAGACAAAGGTAGCCAATAGATACCTAAATATGGCAAATATTCTCCGTCTCTCTCTCTCTCTCACTCTGTGTTTACTTCAACTCTTAAGGGCTTCAAGAGAGCGAGAGAGAGAGGTGGGCGGTGTGTGTTGTAATGAGGGGGAGGTGTGGAATAGTCACAACGATGTGGGAGAATTGCGTAGAATAACTGTTGCACTGGCCAACGAACATGTACGGTAAACAAGTGAATTGGCTCCACCAAAACCAGTTTTTGGCATGCCTTCGAATTCGAGTTCGTTGTCTAAGTCATTTGTTTGGTATGAGTTCATTGCCTGCACTTTCAGACAAATGCCTCATGTATTTTGCCTATTAAGCGATGTTTTCCACGCAGTCATAAAATCTGGCAAATCAACTATATATTTGTATATCTATACAACATTTGAATAAACAAATAAAGTGGCAAATATCAATGCAATTATTTAGCTTGTTTAGACCAATTCGTGAAGTGTTAGATTTGTATTGGTTATGAATAAAAAATAAATTATTTTATTATGCATTTTTGAAGCTACAACTAAATTATATATGTATGTATTTAGAAATCTGTTTGTAACAATAATTTTTAGGTTTTGTCGTTGACTTTTAATTAGTCTTATGGAGACAGGATTCATTTGTAGCTTTATTAAAGAATGTTTAAGTAATAAACTATAATTGTTAAATTATAAAAACTGATATTTATATATACTTATAAATATCTTAATATAAATACCTTATCCCTACTAAGACATTTGTTTCAATTTATTTCTCATATTTCCTCTAAATTTTAGGGATAGGTCATATGCAGCTGCAGCTAACGGAAACGATAGAAGCTTAAATTCAGATTTCAAAACTATTAAATGGAACTTTATTATAAAAGAAATCTGTTCGAAAACTATATTCTTCAGATTCTGCCTATTCTTACCTAAGGTGACTAAGGTCAGGGTCCAGGGTCGACCTGAAATATGAGCATATGGACATACAGGGCTAAGCTACATTGAAAATATTTTGGAAAAGTTACAATATATTTATATATTTTGGTACTTAAATCTCTAAATTTTGTTTCTCAACTAAAAACTTTTCCAGTTTCTGGGCAAACTGTTCAACTGTTGATATATCAACTCTTTTATAGGAATTTCTCAATTACCTTCTCACAATTAGTAAGCAAATTGCTCAAGGCCATGACCCAAACTGTAACTGTGAAGATTGCAGAATTCTGCAACTATTTTAATAGCTACAGCTTTAACGGTGCTTGGACATGAATGTGACATCTCTTGCCAACAACAACAACAGGAACAGAAAGAGAAAGAGAGAGGGAGAAAGAGAAAGAGAGAGAGATGAAGAGCAAATGGGAGAGACAAGTACATAAATTGCCCTCTTCATGGTAGCAACATTCCTTTGGCAAGCACCCACAACTAGCTAACCCACTTCAATGGAGTAAAGGGGTATCATCATCATCATCATCATCCACACCATGACCCATTCTCACAGTCTGAGCTATGCGTAGACTATGAATCTAAATCTGAATTCCATTCCCAAAGCCAAAGCGGATGTCGAGCATTCTTTGGTGAGTTCTCAGCGCAACTAATTTAACCAGGCATAAACATAAAATATTTTTGTATGACTTTTGACTGGATTAGAAAATAGAAAGCCAAGACAAATATTGCAGTTTTGTTTTGGCCTGAAGGTCAAGCGTTTTTCAAAAAGGAAGTTCTCCCACACCCAATCCAGCAATATCCGTTATGGTCTTCTCTCTCTCTCTTTCTCTCCGCCTCAAAGCAAATTGCATTTGGCATACAAAATCATCACAATTTGACCGCTTCCAACATTATGTATTTGGCATTCTACACCAGAGGCAAGAAAATTAAATAATAAATAAAAATTGGTAAAAAAAAAAAAAAAAACAAAAAACCAACCCATGTGACAATAAATAGCGGAACCAAATTAGGAAGTGGCCACGCCACAAAACAAAATTCTCAACCTGCCATATTCGGATGCCAGCAGACAGTGGCCACTGGCGACATAAAGCATAAGTATTATTGGCATTGTCATGGGCATATTAAATATACTCGTTACGATAATGAAATGCCAACTTAACTTGGGGGCCATTTGCTGCTTGACCGATTTCGAGAGTCTCAAATGACACATTGTCGAGTATTTTGCAACGAACGGATATCATCTGCGGTGCTTTATAGGTATAACTTACATCCTGAAAGATATCTTCATGTGTTTAGAAACAATATTCAAAAAAAGGTTATAAGACGTGTGACTTTAAATTTCAAGCCACTGCCAGCTAAATTAGACTAAAAGTTCATTTTGGGCAAACTCATTCAGAACACATTTCCAACATATTTCTTAAAAGTGATTTGTATATGTCGCCTTTTAAAAAGTGTTGTCAACATTTGCTAATTAAGACTAAGACAAACAACAGGAAAGTGTACATTAAGACTACTTAAAAGAATTAATTTATGCTTTTATTTTGACATTGTCTTTTAAGTAAAACTCAATGAAGTGGATAAGTCGTCGCACCGAATTCGGTTTAGAATATACTGAAGCAATTATTTAAAATGTATAAGCGATCACAGGATTGGTCTTATTCATAGACGACCCCTATACAACTAAAGTTCTTTTTACTTCGCTTGTCCGTCCTATCTTAGAGTATGGATCTTGCATTTGGTCACCTCAATATGAGTCGCACCAGACTAGACTTGAATCCGTTCAAAAGCAGTTCTTGCTATTTGCATTTCGTGGCTTAAGCTGGGATCGCCATATCAATTTGGCTTCGTATTCTAGTAGACTTCTCTTGATTAACCTTCCAACCCTAACTAACCGTAGAATTATGCTTGATGCTATTTTTATGCACAAGCTCCTAATTGGTGATATTGATTAGCCTGAGCCATTAGCTCAGGTAAATCTGTCGGCACCATGTAGACGGAGTAGAGTAGAGTATTATATCTTTAACCCTTAGTCGTTGTTCGTCTAACTGTGCCATGCATGAGCCTGTTAGGGTCCTCTGCTCTGATTGCGACCTTCTATTCCCTGTAATCTACTTAGAGTCTTCTATAACTTTCCTAACATTGATGATGAGATAAGGTAAACATTTATACTTTTGATCTGCCCAACTAGGCGAACTCCTAAAGTTATATCAGTTTCTTCTCAGATTTCTAGTCTGTCTGTATGAATCAAAGTAAACTTCTTCTAGACATTTAGACTTAAGACTAGTTCAGTCTTGATTCGACAAAGTAAAAATCTTACTTCTTATCTAAATAAAGTTTTCTTTAATTATGGAAACAGAAGAGGTCGTAATAAGATTTGGCTGCAAGTTTTGGCAAAAGTGTGCATGGCATAGGCGGATCTACGTACTATGGCAACTTTGTCCCTTAAAGTATGCAATAACATATGCGTTGTTTCCAACATATGTTTAACTTTTCGAATGACTTGTTGCTTTAAAAATGTCTCTATTACCAATGATTGCTTCGAGAATCATTTATGATCTCAGTAGATTATGCCCAGTTGCTTTCAAATATTTCTTTGAGTATTCTAAGAAGGGACAGCTAAGTTTTACAGCCCTATTTCCGCCAAGAATGATTTCGTTTTAAAGTGAAATAAAACTTCAAAACGACATTGTATAAAGAAACACTTCAGATATTCGCTTGATTTGACTTAAGCTTTAAAAAAAGTTACGAATTTACAAAAATGAAAAGTTTCTTTAAAATAAAATGTTCGACAAATAAGTGTTATGAAAGTTTCAAACATTTACCAAGTAAACGAGCAAAATTAATGAATGTTCGAACACCCCGCAGAGACAAATTTATGATTAAGTAACATGATTAACTATCACTTAGATTAGATAAGACTCGCTCCTAGTTTTTAATTTCAACAGAAATCTTTGTATAATTATGTATGTATGTATGTATGTAATCTTTTCGGAGTCTATACAACAATTGTGTCTTTTTTTTCCCTATAAATAATAAACACGGCGAAATTTGCCTTGTAAATTCGGTTGAATGATTCACAAAAGAAGTGTGAAAATCAATTTTGTATTGAAAACTTCATCAGTATACAGAGAATGAATGACTGAATGAATGAATGGGGAGTCTTTTGATTTGCCCATCAACCTACCTAACGATTGATCGATTGATATGCAACTTTTGCTTTAAAGCCCTCCAAGTGATTTTCATAAATTATTCAAAGCTTAACTGCTTCCGTTTTGGGTGAGTGTCTGTCACCCATTCCAGCCCCATACCCCCCTCTTTCTCCTATTCTACCCATGACTGTCTGATTGACAAGCTTCAATTTTTGAACGAGGTCTTCTCTGTCACCATAACCATCGTTCTGTCTCTCTCTTTCTGTGTGTGTCTCTGTCCCGATCTATTCTCCTTATGGTTAGTGCACTTTCTTGTGGTTTTGCAGCTGTTTGTATAAATTTCCAGAAACAATTTCGAGTTTATTTTACATTTTATTGTATAATTTTCGGATGTGGTTACCTGAGGCCAATGGCGAGCAGAAGGGATGCGGGGTCCGGGCTCGGGGGACAGTTATACAAAAGTAGCCTCTCTCAGTTGTTGCTGATTGTGTCTTGTTGTTGATGTTTTTGTGGCATAAATTAACGCGTGCAACTAAATAAAAATAAATAAATTTTATATTTACATTCAGTCAGTCAGTCCAGGGTGTATATACACACACACACACACACACAGCGTTCTTTCGAGTTCAGGGACTTTAAGTTACGCCTGAGCGCCTTCAAGGTATGCCAGATCCGGAGACAATGGGGCGGTTTTGCTTCACAGCCCCAGCCAGCGACACATGGAGAGTGAGAGAGAGAGAGAGATTAAGAGTGTGCGGAGCGGTTCATTCTATGCAAATTTAATGGCCCCGCAAAGGGTTAAGGCTCAGAGGTTGCCATTAATTGATATTAACACAATATTTGTTGGGTTTGTCGTCGTCGTCGTCGCAGTAATTACTTGGCAAACCCTTTTACCGGCGAAAGACAGAACCAAAAACATTATCATTCGACTTTTTCCCATGCAAATCGTCTGGTTCAACGAAATCAATTAAAAAATGTGAGCACGTGACCCATCTAACTACCCACATCTGTGTCCTTGCATGTCACTCTCACTCCGGTTATTGGTTTGCGTGATGTTGTTGCTGTTGTTTGTTGCAGACTTCCTGTCCCCCGAGAGCCGTTAGCTGGCCTTGTGCTTCCTGCACAGAGCGTGGGATCGAAAACTTTAACTTTTGTCGATGCCATAAAATTCTAAAATATTCTCAGACTTACTCTTAAGTTCCATTGATTTATATCATGATCTGCGGGCTTCAATTGATTTCGAAATGATAATCTCTCTTTGTGGTTCGATGGTGGTGAATTGGTTGAAGGGTTTATCCTCCTTTTTTTTTAGCGCAAATTAAAATGTTTGAAATTGGATTTGATTTACGGCCAGGGCAAGTGTTTGTGCGAGGGGAGGTTGAGTCGATATCACAATTTATGAGTGTAAATGTAAATATGTATCTAAAATTGGGAAATTTATGTATTTAAATGATACAAAGACTCAACTGGATTACCCTATAGATACTTGGGGTTGAACTTAGGCGGAACCACATTTCATTTTTCAAAATAAACAATACATTGTTTCGTACTTCAACTGACCATACTCAAATGTTCAACAAATAAAATCGAAACCACAATCATTGATTATTAAATCATATTGGTAAAGAGTTGGACTCGTTCAACTTGTTTCTTCTACATCTCCAACAGGCCGCTTCACTTTCTAACATGATTAGTTGGCATTTATCTACTTCTCTCTTTACCAGTTGTTCTTCAGTTTATATACCCTATACCTTAATATTTGGTAAAGAGTATATTAAATGTTTAAAAAACTATAGAATCAATAATAGACATCTAACTAGCACAAGCTCGAACATTTCCAAAAGCAAATTTGGTTATTGTAAAAGATTTTTAGAACCAGGTCCAACTTTTTTGGTATCTTAATAATAATATACATACATAGAAATTGAGAAAAAGAGGGTCAGGAATTATAATTTAGGGTTGTTTACTTTAAAACGTCATTTAAAATGATATGTTTATATATTAAAGTTTAGCAGAGAAAGCTTAAAATGTGTTTCTAACTCTCTATTTGCTGAATTTAAAAATTAATCAAAACATTTTAGAATCCTCTTTCAAAATATTACTTAAAATATTGTATTTCTTGTTAGCTCATTGCAAATGTTGTGACGAATCTATTAAGGTCAGATATGGAAAACACAATCCAACTTCGAACTCACTTCACAATCTATCTATATATCTATGACTGAGGATTAAGATTGGGTGATTGGGATGGGGTTTTACAAAAATTAAATATTAATTAATATTAACATAGTTAATTTAAGCAAGGTTTTTGCATACTTCTGATAATCTTCTGATAATCTAGCGAATACATAAGCCAGATCAAAATGGAATGGCAATCTCGACTGCTAGTCTTCTATATCAAACAGTCTTCAATATATCGGATATAAGAAAAACTGTTTGATTTTTCAAAGAATATCACATAGTCGTTACTATTAAGTGCCTACATGTTTGCTTTTGGTTTCTATTTCTTCCTTCGTTCGTTGAGTAATGAGCGCTTTTTCAAGTTGATAATTACGATGAAACAGCACAAACGTCTCGACGTTCGTCATATACGCAAAGGGAGAGGCGGGGAGGAGTTTCAGAGGAACAACCACAAACACCACATTTGCTTGCCATGATGAGGCAAAGTCGAATCAGAAGCTTAGGTAAAATATTTGTTTACAAAGGAAAATACCAGTAGCCAAAGCAACCGATTTCGAAAATATACCTCTAGGCTAGGGTCCAGCCAAAAAGAAGAAGAAACCAACAATATGTAGGTAATTCTGACAGTAGCGTGGGAACATTCACCCGAAGAGTAGGACTTATGTAACACATGTAACACACTGAGGGGGTGGAGGGTGGGGTGGGATGGGATTCTCATCAAATTCCCATTGACTTATTAAATACAATGAGCTAGTGTAATTTTTAAGCTGATTTTTGCGAATCAATTAAATCGAATTAAATTAGATAGACTAAATAACATTCCGACAAATCGATTCGAAATGCAAATATTCGGAACATCGTGAAAACGTTGAGAACTTAATTGAATTAACGGTTTGGTAGCCAACTAGTAAAGTGAATTTTTAGGCTTTTGAAGAATTTACCAAAAATTTCAGCATTTTTATTAAACTGTAAAAACTGTAAAGTTTACATTTACTTTGGCCTACAAATTTCCAATACAACGTGAAAAAAATAGACTTTAGGCAAATTTAGAACAAATTTCAAAAACCTAGATTTTAAACCTGTTTTAATATATGTATGTATTATGAATGTATTGTCATTACATCAGTGGAATCGTTACATTAGATCTGAAAAGCCTGGGAGCTTCTTGAATGTAGGTATTCAAATCGAAATTTGAAATCGAACAATTATTCTATTAATTATTACACTATTGAGTCATTTCTATTCGTAAACTAGTGTAACTGAAGCTAAGTGCTAAAGTGAAATAATTGAACGAAATCATTGATTCATTCATACGGATAGTTCCTAGGAAACTATATTCACATTGGCAGTCCTCGGTAGATGAGCTGTCTAAGTGACCTAGTCATTTAGTCAACTGAACAACGAGGATCCGGGTTCGAATCCCGGATGTAGTTTTCGTCTAAGCCGAAGGCCTTATTTGTCAGTGGTTGTAAAATATAGTTAGGATGATAGTTTACAAACTATATTTTTATAATTTTGTAAATTAAACAAAACTTGAGCATTCAAACTACACTGAGTTTTCAAATGAATGAGTCCTTTATTCATTCGGCATCGTAAGATAACTCAAAAAACTGTGATCCCTTGGAGATTTAGCTCGTATAAGACTGATAAGATCCATATGATATATGACTCAGAGTACTACAAATTCTCGACTGATTCAATCATCCATTTCATTCATTCGTTTAATTTTTTTGAAGGTTGCATTGACATGAGTTTTTATTCGACTTTGAACGCTCATTAATGAGTACTTACAATTAGAGTAAGCGAAGTTTTAAGTACATACATCTATTTTGCTCTCTAACTTCTGTTTCTATCCTGCTTCCCTTTCTGGATTGCCTATGAAATAATCTTCTTCTTAATATTGACTGTAAGTCATATTTTATGATACTAATTCATCTATATAATACTTCAGAAACTTCTGCACATACTTAACTTATCCTATGTATTAATTAAGTACCTACTATTAAATGAGTTATGATCATAGCTCCAAAATAACTGTTGTCAGTTTTTATACCCTTGCAAAAAGGGTATATTCATTTTGGTCAGAAGTGTGCAACGCATAGAAGGAAGAAAGCCGAATCGGACCACTATATCATATAGCTCCCATTTTTCTCAATATTGTCATGAAATTCAATACTTGTAAGTTTAATATACCCATTTAAATACCCATTGGAACGATCGGTTGAATACAAGGACTTTTATAAATAATTGCGTTATTTTTCACGCGATTGCCTTCATTTGGCTTATAAATCACTATGCTGAATTCCAATTAAAATATAACCTATGAATAATAAATACTTGACTAAATTAAGGATAACCTAAAGTTATGTGGTTTTTTGGCTTTTGGAAAATCTTTGATGGGTTAAAGTTATACTTATAGTGATAAGTTAAAGTTAAATGATAAGATAAGAAGGACTTACTTATATTATTCATACCCTGTTCATAAGTTAAAGTTAAATGATATGATAAGAAGGACTTGTATTATTCATTCCCTGTGTAGCCTAAAAAGTGGGAAGATCGAACTTTAATTCAGAAACTTATGGTCCTAACAATTATATGCAAATTAGGTTTACAATACATGTGTATTAACTTTTTTGACTATATCAGGAATATGGAAAGTAGGAAAGCACTTTAAAGGGGTGAAGTTTGGCCTATTAAAATATATAATTTCAGCTACTAGTGGGTACTACTTAAAGGTTTTTAAGCGGTTTCTAATCTATAATTTCTGGAATATGTTAGAAGAGGTCTACTCTTTCTACCAATCTAACCCCCTATGAAGTCTAATAGCGAGTAAATTGTATAATTGATCCAGAAAAGAATATTTTAAAATATTCTAAGAAAAATGTTAAACTGAATGTGTTTTTAATTAATTAATAATTGTTTCGCTATCTTTGCATGGGGGTTAGATTTATGGAGGAAATTAATTAGAAATAAACACTGGAAACATGCAAATATTTATAGCTTTCTATGCACTACCCTAACGTTTCACTTCACCTCCCTATCCAAGAGACTCTTTCGCCTCTCTTACACACTCTTGCTTTCATGTCAACTAACCATTATAATTATCGCTGGCATATTTCCTCTCTGTCTATTTTCGTTCCCTTCCTCTGTCGCTGTCGCTGGCTCTGTCTCTGTCTATGTCTCTTGTTAGACCTTCTTTTCATTACATTTAATGCCACAAAGGAATTTGAAAAGCGGGTAGAGCCAAGTAGAAACTTTAACATAGTCAGCCCGGCCAAGTAGAACTCTGTTTGGTTCGGTTCAGTTTGGTTTGGTTTTTAGGTATGGGTTTGGTTTTGAGTTTGAGTTTGGGTTGGATGCGGCACGGATGCGCATCGATGACTTTCATGGATCAGTTGGAGCTCCAAAGCTGAGGCATGTTTTGTTGTTCATGACTATGTTGTTGTTGTTGTTGTTGCTGCTGCTGCTGAAGTTGAAGTCATTACCGGCATGACAAGCACAAAAATGCGCAGACGCAGACTGCAAAAAAAAAAAAAAGAGAAACAAAGTTGCATTTAACTAGGCATAGGGCCAGAGCAGTTCCAAGATCTACTTCTTTACTTAGTTACTATAACTAAGTATCTACCTAACCATATCGATTAGTCGGCAGTGAACTTGAATGAACTTCCCCATCCTCATCCTCTGGGCAACAATGAGGAACACGTGTCACTTGGCTGCCAAGTTGATTTCCATATCTTTATCCACTCCAGAGAGGGCAATGTCCAGACTTTAAAATAGAATAGACAAAGAAAGTGCATCGAAGCATATCCCTTCTAACCGTAAGAGTCTACAATAGTAATCATGAGCTACAAATTTGATTTCATATCAGATAAGAAAGATCAAACTTAAAGGGAAATTTGGCATTTTACAACTTTAAAAACACAGCCACACTTTTTTCTGAGTTTGATACTAGATGATTTGTCTCTATTTTGTTAATCTTTCTATATCCATGTAAGTATATAATGCAATTCATATGCCATTTCAATTGGAATCACTTTTTAAAGCCCAAACTTAAACTCATCGATATTTAATCACACCCAATCATAACTAACAATCTCAATCACTGCCTCAAACTCATATTTTTACTCACAATTTGTGCCAAGTCAATGAACATCGGCATAACCAATCTTATAATCCAATTAACTTGACCCACGGGTATAAAGTTTAATAATTTTTTGGAATTTCTCTGGCATCTGGAGTTATGATCCAACACAACTTCTTTTACCCCTTTTTGTGATTTTGGTATTAATGAAAAATGTGCAAAATGTGTTGACTTCCGTTGATGCAGGATGAGTTACTATACAGCATATCAGATTTCATGTCTTTTCGGGCTCCCTGAAATCGGGAGCCAGTAGCCCAGCAGTCCAGCAACCGCAAAGTGGAAACGGAAGTGTCACCGTCGACGCCGCCGACATAATGGATCTCGAGACAGGTAGATTCTCGGCGTCTTCTATTAGTAAATGACCTTTAAGACTCCTTCTTCGTCTCGTGTTTTTTTCCTCTCGTTCTTTTTTTTTGGGTTGGCACAGAAACCAAAGCAATGCTTCAAGTAGCAATCACAACTTCAAGTTCACTTTAACCAGTTTCATTGTATTTTGTTTGCTTGTTTGTTGTTGTTGCCGTTTCTGTTGCTGCTGAAGCTGGTCCTAGTCCAGTGATCATTTAGCAGCAACACAAAAAGGTAGCCTATGAATGGTAAATGACAGTGGTGAAGCAAAGCTGCGAAACAGCAATTACAAGTCCCAACAACATAGCCAGAGCAGCTGTTGTCCATTGCCAGTTGTTAAACTGCAACAGGAGTAAGACTCAATCGGGTGAGAAGGGGGATTGGAAAGGTCCAAATCAAAGGAGGGCGGAGTCAGCTCTCGTCACGTATTGGGAGGTAACATACATGGGCATACTTAAGGGGCATTAAGTGTGGTTTATCATCAGGGGCCCACTGAATAGTGTAGAGAAACAGATACGATACGGTCATGTTATGACAAGGAATAAGCAGGTTCCACTTTTCCAATTCAGTGATGCTCTCTACACATGATATTCGCAATCTATATACACTGATGTCCCATTTGTTAAAAATGATCAAAATATCCGAGTGGTAGATATGCGAAATTATGTAATTTGGATTCAAATTTGAATAAATAACAGATTCAATTCACTTACTAAAGAATATATTTTGTGTGGTAATCTTTTAAGCAAGATTGAGAACATTTTGTTCAATCCATCTTCTAAATATTATCCTTTTGACGTTATAAGCGTCTTCAAGGAAACCATTCTTAATGCTCTCTAAATTCCATGATTTCATGACACAAAATTGGTTTATATCTCTTTAGAAACTCTATTCCCTGTAGCTCTAATCTCTTGAGGATTAAAAGTGACTTAGCCCCTCTAAACGATTTCTAATTGAAGTTTTCTAAGTTCTCCAGTGAAGTTTGCATTTGTTGGAAGTTTGTTACTTCAAATCAACTGCTTGCCGATCATTAAGACACCAGACCAAACACCACAGTCCCAGAGTGCAGAAAGACATCTCTGCACATCCGTAGTAGAAGGACATCTGATCGCTTTTTGTCGTGAAACCACAGACAGATAAGGCCAGTCAGTGAGTGAGTGAGTGAACGAACGACGAAGCAGAACCAAAGCAAAGCCAGAGAGATGAAAGTGCAGACAAAAAGAGTGCAGAGTCCCCCCACCTAAATAAAGAAAAATGAGCAAAAAAAAGTCGTCTTTGCGGCTGGAGCTGCAGTCGAAGTTGGTGGCTTCCTGCAGCTTACGACGTGTAGAACTAATTGTTGTCCAAGAGAGGAGTCAGCAGGGAAGGGAATGCCACTGCAGATTCAGATGGGACTAGGGATGGGGTCGGGGGCTAGTCAGTTGCAGCAATTGGCTGCACTGAACGCCTGCCTTGTGACAGACATAAATCAGTTTTGTTTTAGTAATCGTCGCAGCAAGAAGTCCGAGTCAAAGTCGGGATACGGATACAGATTTGGATTGAAAGTTTTGGTGTCAAGTCTAAATGAAATATTAACAACTTGAGTGGTCTCTCTCTCTCTCCATTCTGGAGATTACGTAATCAAGATTCGTGTGGCAAGCACCTTAAATGGCAACTCCTATCGGGTTGGGGAAGGAGGGGGCAGCATGTGAAATGAGTTAATTAGTCAACGTGTCGTGTGCTTTGGGGAATTTTTCTGTGCTTTGTCCAAAAAAGGAATACTCAAAAAATTAGCAACATTTAGTTAATGCACAATCGAGAATTGGAGATTTGCGGAGATTCGACAGAGATAGAGATAGAGACACCAGACACTCCAAATTGGGCAAGGCGTTCGTGTGCCGCGTGGGTCGATCTAACAAACAGACAAAATAAATAAACGACAATTTTAACTAACACTAAGATTTGTTTCTTTTCTGTTGTGTGTCAGTGTGTGTGTTTGCTTGCTTTGTTGGTTAATGAGAGACCAACCATATTTGGTCAGATTCAAGTCGAACTTGATTATGCTCAAGATGCCAGCCAGTGCCAGTGCTGCCTCCGGTCACACGACCACCACCAACAACAACAATAACAATAACAAAACCAATATGAATATCGGGTTATGCAACTCAATCGCCCATCTAAGCGATTCAAGGACCAATCTCACTGTCAACACGCCCACCACATGTCAGCGTTTAAGGTAAGCTATTTTACAGCTCCTCTTCTTCTTCTTCTTCTTCTTTAGCAGGGCTACAAGTTTATTTATTATGATAGCTTTGAATCAAAAGAAGAAGAAAAAAAGAGCACCCAAAAATTGTGTAAACTCGCCGTTTGCCGAAATTCACATCGAAATCATGACAGAAGCGTGGGCCATAGCTCACATCGTATAATGTATGTGATAAACACGATAACTAATTGCTATTTATGTGAATTTAACGTGCCACATTAGAAGGGAGCCCACAGAAAAGCAAAAACATATCTCAAAGGCATGATAATTTCTTAAAGTGTTATTAACTCGAAAATCTTGAGAAGCATATTGATATTCAGAGAAATCGATTTGCGTGACAATATACAATACACGATGGGTCCCTAGATCAATAACCTTGTAGATTTTTCAACTAAATTGTTTATTTTAGTGGAATTATCAGAATGGAGGAGGATATATTCCCTATGAATGATAGCTCAAAGATATACTTTATTAAGTAAGATCACCTCAGTAAAATAAGGGCAAAATAAGTTAAAACTAAGTAAAACTAAACTAAGTCTGACAAGCGGAACTTCAGGTATGCGAATCAACGATTTGGATGAATTTTCGATATGTTTTTCTTATAAATCGCGTTTAAGGATATAGCATCGGTGACATAGGTACAACTGAATAGGTCTTAATGAACAAAGATTTCTATATGTTAAAATGATCAGAAAAGTACTACCATATTACATATATTTCATGGGAATAATATCTCCAAAAATATACAAAATTATCCTCAAAAACCTCAAATATTATCGTCTTTATCTGTTATTTTTCCACAACTTCAGCAAACATTTTTATTGCCATTGAAAAATACTCAAAATTGTAGTTTTTACTCAATTTTTAAACATTTTTTAACATGGGTTACTTATTAACGGATTTGGAAGGTGTGGTCAAACTAAGCAAAAGGATCCTCAATATCCTTCTAGTGTCACAAATTATTCAGCTTTAAAAACACTTGTGGTGAAAAGTTTTCGACTTAAAATGAATTTTATAGAAACATTTCTTTGGTTATTTCTTAAACATCATATTTGGATAAAGTTCGACGTATTGTCATCTTAGTTTTCATCAGGTTCAACGCCACCGGTTCAGACAGATATAATTATGATTTTCAAAATATTAAGAGTTTAAAAAAAGTAAAGAAGTAAAATGGCAACCAAAAGTTGTAATTTTATTGCCAAGTTTTGGAGCCCTTTCAAAATTATGAGATTAGACTTGCTAGTATGTAATAGTAAGCCTTAACTTAAGAATGTGTAAAATGTTCTTCATAAGCATCACGCCTTAAATAAGATAATTTTATTCACATTTGCACAAAAATTACTTCAAAAGTGAATCATAAATATTTCAGGACATATGTAACTTATCTGTGAATAAAATACTCTTGGCAACTTCTAATCAATGATCCATTGTTTGGAAATTGCTGTTTGAACCTTTCCCATAAGCCGACAACTCTTTTCATTGAACCTACTAATTGTTAATTCATTTCCATTTGTTCTCTTTTCTATTGGTTAGCGAAATGTTTCGTCGTTCGATTGCCAGCAGCACACAATCCAGTTCAAGGGAGAATACCTACGAAGAGGTAAGATGAGAATTTGATCCTAATTATAATTGGACTGAAATGCTGAAACATAACTAATGAAGTGTCTATTGTGAGCAAAATATTACAAATGTATTGATCAATCGAACCTTTCTTTCTGTGAGGGCATGGGAATCCATTTAATTAATCAAAATGAAATGCCATTTCGAGATCATTGCACCAGAAGCGGAACGAATTTCTTTGGAATGCATTCCTTGCTATGGTTATGGTCTCCTTTCTCCACCCCACCCCAAAGTAGGCAAATGGATCGTATTACATTTTCATATTTTTGTATTTCGAAATAAAGATAATAGAAATCTTTTAGCAAGGCCATCAAAAGGGAAAAACAATTGATGGCAAACTATTTGTAAACAGAATGGGGGACAAACTGGAGACAAGGGTGTCTGCTATCTATATAGCTAGATCTACATAAACGAATGTGTATTTATATGTATGTATGAGTGTGAGTGGCACGGCATGTAATCCGAGTCGCAAAGGCGAATGCAGGCCAGAAGCCTGCGAAGACATAAACAACATTCCTTTTTGGATTGATGCCGATCTTCAAGATACACACACAAACACAGACACATAGAAACCTCAAGTAGACCAGCTGCCTATCTTTAAGAAGATGCTGAAGAGGCAGGACCAACGCATAGCATCCTTATCTGAAAGGAAAAAAGGCGGCAGGCAAACAGGCATTGACCTGCTTTTTGGTATGCCAAACATGAAAACATCTGTCTCTCTATATCGAGGGATCGTTAAGGATATATGTGTATTGATGTGTCTCTCTCTCCCTCTTACTATCCTGGGCCATGTTTTGTGTTGTTACAGACGTCCTTTTTTCGGTTTGGCGCGCTTGGTCTACGACGACGTAAATGTCGATTTTGCCTGAACCTGAAACATGATGGAGCCCGCACAGGTTTTTATGTTCGAACAACACAAGAGAAAAAACATCTGCGTTACCTTGCATTTTAATGCTTTGTAAGGATGTTGAGCAAGTCCTTGCTTGCATTAATTGAAAGTAATTTTCTTTTATTTCTTCTTGTTTTCTGATGGCGGCAAGGTGATAAACAAGTTTCTGGCATTGGAATTTATCACAAAAAGGAAAGGTTTACGCACTGTAACCGGAAGAGAAAGCAGGAAATATAAATAGAGTGTCCTTTAATTTCATTAAGAAAAAGGAATGTTTCTTAAGCCAAGATTTTAATTTCAATTAAGTCGGTGATGTGTTCTTAAAGATTGTCTTTAGTTTATACTTGAACTACTTGGGACTGTTGGTGTTTGATACCAGGCAACCGCAATGTGGCAAATGTATCTTATAGATACATGCAAGATACAAAGACATGTGTATAACGCATAAAAATGGCAAATTGAGATGCTTGAATGCATCTCTCTCAGTTCAGAGTGTGGCTCGAGCTTTACGATTCGATTTCATTTGTGACCGCAAATGAAGTTGGAAATATTCATTCCTAATGGTATCGCATCTCATCACAAGTTGAGCGTGTGGCAGGCAGACGACTCTGCTTATTTCTGATCTCTCTAATGGCCATCAGCATCAGGCATCAGCAGCAGCAGCTTGGGTGTATCATCAGCATTATCATTATCATTTTCTTCATTATTGACAGTTGGTCTCACATTGCAATTAGTTGTGGGCAAGTGAGACAGTTGGAAGTTAGTGAACCCAAACGACCTGAACTCAACTGCCGCCTAATCTCTATTGTGGAAAGTGCAAGTACATACAAATCAAACATTTCCCTATGCCTCTATCTCTGTCGGTGTCTCTGCTTCTGTCGCCTGTCCATCTGTCCTTTCCTATTTTGTTTTCCATTTTTGTTTGCCTCTCTTTTACTGCAGCTCCCCCTTTCTTTTTTAATCAGAAATCAAATATTTTTGTACTGGATTTTATAGTCATCTATTTGGTAGTGGTAGCTCAGTTCATTCGCCTGGATTGAGGGACTGGGACAGAGGATTGATTGGGCTCAAATATTTGACATGCCTCGAACTGAACTCATTGGGGGAATTCAGGGATTGATAACCCCTAAACAGGCCACTTGTTGGGGGCCTCATAAATTACAAGTGATATGCATTTTCAAATGGGAGAATACTTTTAATATATTCAAACTTAATTGTTTGATTTACAGCTGAGAAAGTGCCTTGTTGTTAGAAGTTAATTGGCTGAAACTCATATTTATTATACATAAATCTTAAGTTTTCAAAACTGATCTGAAAATTGCCATATCATAAATTGCACTTACTGTCAATTTAAATTAAAAAAAAAATATCCATTGACATATATTAAAAAGAAAAAACACAATATCAGCATCTAATGGATAGTAGAAAAAGTTTATGACAATTAGAAACGCTTTGGGTTAATTATATCTCAGAAATCTAGAAAATGCTTGTGTTGCATGAGGTCTTAACTCTCATAAATTTAATTCACTCATCAACATTAAGTTAATAAATGAATGAATGAAAAGATCTTGATCGTTTTATGTTCAATTTTAAAGTGTTTCATATCGAGATTCAAACTTTTACTTCTAAGGAGCATATAATGTCCTATTCACTTATGGGAAAAACTATATAACGTACGATTTGGTTGATCTTAAAAGTCCTTTGCTCTCCTGTTCTCCTGTTTTCAAACTTCAAACTAAATAAAAGAAATCTTTAGAGAATTGTTAATACTAGAACTATTTGTTCATTTGAATCTATACAAAAAGGTCTTCTTGCTAGACAAAGACACTTGCATATATTAAGTACACAGATTGTTTCAGATTATTCAATCTTCAAGAAAAGGTCACATTTATGATATTAAAATGGTCATGTCAAGGCAGATAGAAACTTTAAACTAAACTTTCTGAAAAGCCAAAATCCTTTTGTTGATTTGTGTGTCCATTGATAATGATTTGGGTGTAATATAAACCTTACTCCCATAAGATATCATTAAATCATGTGAATACATTCCATCTAGAGTTAATATGAGTGGAGTGTAAGAACTGCAAGTTAATAGGGATAGGTAAAATCACTTATCCCACCATTTCGAAGTCCCCTCCCACTGTTCCAGAATGGTCTCATTTCAGTGAATCGTATAAATGCCACCCTCAAATAACTGTCTAATTTCGTCAAGTAACCAAAAGTATAATGTGAGAATTGTCCAAGTGATAGATATATCATGACCCCATTGAAATGCCAAACAGTTACTGTGTCCCCACCTAGTCAGCTCCAGCTCCAACTCCAACTCCACCCACTCTCCCTCCCTTATTCATAGAGATGTTTGCCATGTAATTATTAAAAGGCACCTAAATGGGTCGCTTTTGGATTGGATCGGGATCGTGTGTGTGTCAGTTCGTTTGCAGCTTTGTAGTGCAGCACGTACAATAAATTAGTGACATTATAAAAAAATTAAAACGTGAGCTCTTCTATATCTTAACATATATTTGTGTGTATCAACATTTTTTGAACAATAATAAGCAGCTTTGTTCGAAGAGTATTGAAGGGTGGGGGACAGAGTCAAGAGCCGCAAATTCACAACACAAACAACGTGACAGAAGAAGACTCTAGACCCGGGTCAGACATTTGGGGTCTGACATCGGGGCGAGGTTTGGGGCCGGCGGATTTGTTTGGTTTTGCTTTATGCGTTTTATGTTTTATAGGCCTGCGGTTCTCTCATTAGCATGCCGGGCACGACAAACTTATAATTTTCAACTCTTTTTAGGTTTCTTCTGAATGAATGAATGGCTGGAATAGATGGAAGGTTGGACTGCTTGGTAGAGGACAACGCACAAATGCCGGCTGGCAGCACGCACAACGTTTTTCAACATTTAAACTCTGGGATTTTGAAACAATTAAAAAAGAGAGGAGGGAAAAAATTAAAGAAGAAGTCGGCAGTAGTAACCTGCCTAAAGATCCCACGCTTTTTGAATTTGATCGCGGGAATTGTTTAGCTGAAACATTTAAATAATTCTTTTAAACACGTTAAAGGGGTAGATTGATTTTGGCCAACATTGCCACAAAATAGTTTACTCTGATCAGAAAGTAGCCCAATATGAATGATTTTGGCATAATTCATTGCTCATAAAACAGTTCAAAATATAGTTTAATATTTAACTGATATGAATTTTCTTTAGTTCGAGTTAGTAAAAACAAAAGACTAGTCCAAGACATTTCCCTTCTTAGACTGATTAAACAAACGTCTAATTTTGAAGGGTATACAAATTTTCGATCCCATTTAAAGTTGACTCAGCTCTCAGCTGGTTTTTAGTTTCCCCCCTTCAACTCTTCAACCCTCTCTTGGTCCAACCTACACATTAGATGATTTGTATAAATTTTTTATTTTGTTCAAATTTATATGCGAAAATTGCATTTTTAATGAGGACCCAACAACAAAAAAAAAGAGAAGAAACATATTCATTCATTCATTAAAGTAAAAATTTTGCTCATCTCATGTTGCCTTAGCTTTTATCTCTTTCTCTATTTCTCTTTCTCTCTGGTGTATACATAAATATGTTTTTTAATCAGAGGAAATCAAAAACAAAACGCAGAGAAAAGCAAAATGGAAACCAAATGAAATCCACTACCTGCCTTCGAGGCTGGTGAATGAACTGCAAACTGTGACTGAAACTGAAATTGAAACCCGGCCTAGAGTTGGGTTTTTCCCTTTTCAGAGAGGTCGCAGAGGCAAAGTGTCAAAGTGAAAATCTCACTTGGCCATTAGCAGCTTTTTAGTTGGAATTATTTTGGTCCCAGCACTTGACTCTATCTTTATCTCTTTGGAAACAGACACAGCAGGTGAAATAGAATCTCCAGGGTAAATCCAAATTGAGATGCCTTCACATGCCACTGGGTAAATCCTGTGGCATGTGGCCACCAATCGCAGCAGGTTTGCCCAACTAAGGCACATTTAACCCGCATCTCTTGTAGTTTAGTGCTAAACTTTCCCTTTGGCAAAAACACAAAACAAATATTAAAGATGATACAAAATATTCACAGCATTTCCTCATTAGCTTGGTTTTTTTCAATTTTTTTTTTTTTTTTTTGGACTTGGGCTTAATGATAATTAAATCAACGTTGCATGACAAAAACTTAATCAAAACTAAGACGAGACATCATCTTCAAACTGAAAGTGAATTGAAATGAGCAAAAGTTGACAGTTGCCAGACAGAACAGTCTAGGGAGCTCAATCGCTCAAAGACTACGACTATGAAATACCCTGTAAAGTTAACAAATTGTTTTTTTAACTCTTAGATACTTATATTCTGCTGTGCATGTATCTTATATAAACTAAATATGAAATGGCACTATATAGTTTACGATAATACTATTTTCTAGATTCTGCAATTAAACATATTTTATGATAAAATTTAAAAATTTTTGTGAAAGCCATTTTCTAAAATTCTTTATTTTTAAAAACTTTTCTTTCAAGAACTTTTAAAAGAAATTACCTAAATTCGTAGATAATATACTTCAAAATAAATACTTGTGCTTAAAAATGAATGTTTGAATGGTACGATTTGATTCTGAATGTTTTTGAACCCTGAAAATTAGAAGCTGCTTTTACTAAACTTCTCTAATTCTGTATTTTGATGATATTTGAGTAGAAAAACTACTTCAAAATTTAACAAAAGAAATGCTTTTAATATTATTTGACAATAGTGAATCATTTGATTCATAACTAATACTTGTCCGACAAAGCAAAGTTGAATTATTTGAATAAAATTCTATTTATCTATGTTGAATTCGTAAACGTAATACATTTTGAATAGAAACTTGTGTATAGACACTTTATATGAATTTAAGTAATATAACAAGATCTTAAACTAAATGAAAAAACCAAGATATATGTAGATAGTCCATTCCATAACTGAGAATATTGACAATATGCAAATAAGTATTCAAATAGATTGAGATACACTTAGTCTGAAATCGCTTCTACCCTTTTAGATGGTAGGGTATAAAAAGACCCTGGCCTAAACTTTGAATAATTTCCCCCTCAAAAGAAAAAAAAAACCCCGAAAGAAGTAAGAAAAAAAAGGCAAAACTCTTAACTATCCAATGCCTTTGTTTTGGCTTTTATCAGGCCCATTTATGTGCCAAATCTGTCAAGAGAAAGTGTTGCAAAAAAACAATCTACAGAAAAAGTAGTAAAAGCACTACACACACACTATGTGTTGATTGTTGTTGTTTTTGTGTGTGTGTGTGTGTGTGTTTGTTTCTGTGTCTGTAGTTGTTAATGTTTGCCTCGCTCAAGCATTTCGAATCGGTTTGCTGGTGATGGAGCTGCATTTTCCCACACTCCAGTGAGTTGGACGTGTTGCACTGAATTCAATTTTTAGTTTTGTTTTTTGTGGGTTTCCATTTTCTAGCTGCCGACTTGGATACTCGTACTCCAATAAATGTTGTGAGTGGTGCAGTGTGTGCGTGTGTGTGGTCTTATGTGTAATTCTATTGCACTGAGTCATGGACTATTAGTCAATTGCGTGTTACAAGAATTTTTGGGTCTCCTTTTGAGTCACCGATCATCGAAGCGTTTCTAGTAGTCTACGTCTCTTTAATTACTGTCACTTGTATTGGTTAATTATGGGGTCTAGGTTCTCAATTTCACTTTGGTAATGCACCTGTTTCCGTTTGCCACAAGACTTTCATCTAGTTAGATGGCTAAGTAAACGAAGCACAAGAATTCCTCGGGGCGCTAATTCTAATGAACTTAACCCAGAACCCCTGAAAGCAGCGTGTGGCAGGTGTTTACTTAAGATCCCATAAACAAAGTTCATTTGAATACAAATGAGATGGTAAGAATTCTGGTCATTTAGGTTATATAAATTCTTTTGTTAACTTAAATGGGGACCAATTGTCTCTATACGTCATAATCGTCTCTTGAAATTGCATAACTTGGTATTTTTGGCCTAAATGGAAATGAAAGCTAGTAAAGAATTCCTAACTAAGAATGTAATGAATTTAGATTGTTTCAATAAGGTTGTGAGGTTTATTAGAAATCATTCCATTATATGGCATCCCCTTTATATCGTATATGGAAAAGTAATTTCCTATAATTATTCAAACATTTGTCCATTTTTCCAGTTCTTCATGATCTTTTCTCTAACACATTATCACATGAATTTTCCAATTTTCCTAGAACTGTACCTTTTTAGCATAACTAATTGTCAGACCTTTTACTCCTGATGCCTGAGGTCTCGGCGTGTGCGGTTGCAGGATCCTGTGTTTATTCTTTGCCAAAACAGTAAAAATCATAAAAGATCATAAATAAATAAGGCATACGGGGGCATAGAGGGAATGGCAATGGCTGCTGCTGAGTTTGGTGAGCTGCTGAGCCCCTGAGATTCCATTCCGTTCCGTTGGGTCGGTCACACTTTAATTACTATAGATAAATGCGAGTCTAAGCGGATCTGCTTGAAACGCAAACCAGAGAGAGAGAGGGAGAGAGGGAGACGTACTTAGAGATGTCGACGGAGACGATGGCCAGTGTGATTCATGTCAATGGATGGCTTGGGACTGACAAAATTCTTGCCCTCTCACTTACTCTCTTCTATGCTTGGGTAATTGATACCCGAGGTGTTGATTTGTAAAACAAAAAACTGTTTGCTTATAAAAAAAAAAGCCTTTTTTGGGCCCCCCCAACAAAAACAAAATTTAAATTTTTAAAAAATTAAAAAAGCCGCAAAAAATGTTTTCATTTAACGACGGCGAGAGAAGATTCCTCTTAATACTAGACACACCCGGGTCCATGCAAATCATTTGGAAATGGGACAACTCCAATTAAGTTCCCTCAAACGATTTGACTGACTGCTGCTGCTGGTGGGTCTCCCCCACTCTGATAAGGCCAGAGAGTCAACCATCATCATCATCATCAACGGCAGCTCACTGAACTTATCAGCAATGATTACAAATATTTGATCTCTTCAGTTGCTGTTTGCTTGTTGTGTGATTTCTTGTTTAAATTGTTAAATGTTTTTTAAAAGATTAATGGTTAGGCGCACGCCTTTCAATTTTCTCGAAAATAAGGGGTCCAACGAAAATATATTTCATCTAAAAATTACATCAGGGCATACTTTTGGATCTTGAACTATTAATTAGGTAAATTGGCTTTTGATTGGGGAAGCATTTTTTCTTTCTTCCCTTTACTTCTTTTTTTGCTGGAATGAACGATCGGACGGACGGTCAGACGGATGTAACTTCAGTTTGTGGGTAACTTTTTGTTGAGGTAGCCGTAAGATCTAGTTTGGGAAATATTTAGTTATTACAAAATTCACAAAGTGAAGGAAACAAAAACACATAAAATGTTAATTTTTATAATCATAATCAAGTTTAATACTCGTACGTTGATGGTTGATTGTAGTTTATCAGCGGCTAATTTAAGTTTTCTTAATTGCTTTGGTTTATGTGAAAAGTTTTTAAAGTCTATTATTAGTTACAAGATTTTTGATATTAGCTGGAGATCTAAGTTATTATATTAAGAGATTTTTTAAAACTTCTTTTATTATGCGTTAATACTCGTAAAAGACCTAAGAAAATTAAAAGCTATAGGTCATTATAATTCTGTGGGCCAATTTAAACTATTTTTGGCTTAAAAAACCTTTCAAACAATATTTTTTTGAAGATTTTGAGTGTTATAAGGGATTAGTCCCTAAAAATACCTCATAGAATTAATAGATAATAGAGAATCGCAAAGAAGAAATAACCCAAATTGGCAAAATTCCCCATGGAAATTCCACAATCCATAAAAGTATATTATTTCACGATCCACTCAAATAAAATACTTTTGAAAAAAAAATAATACTTAAGCTGCAAAAGAATTTGAATCATTTGGCATTACAAAAAAGAAAAAAATGAAAAACTGTATAAAATTTTGGAAATTCTATATGCCGAGATGTAATGGCAGTGCGGAAATCTGAACACAAACAAGAGCTGTGATCCCTTTATAACAACGATCCTTCGATCTTTTGTGCTGGCATCTCACCCCAATGTGCGACACCTTTTTTTGTCAATAAGTGTATTGTTCGATTAAAAACAGCTGCCAAAGTGATGCACAGAGACACACGAATACCCATAAAATTCAGGAGATGCCAGGGCAACGACCACACAATGTCCTAGAGACGAACAAAAGGCCATGGGATTTGGCATTTCTGGGCTGCAACTTATTGGCATCTGCATGGGTTATGGGTGACACATGATGGCAAGATGCTCTGGAATTTGGCGGTAAATTCTCTCTATGTGTGTGTGTGGGGGGGGGAACTACAACGCATCTAATTAGTTAATATAGCGAATCTGTTGAAAATCTGGTCAACTTGGTGTGAAACTTTCAAACGGAAAACCTCAAACATCATTATGAATGAACTCATTTTAAAAATGTTTTTGTTGCTGTTGCGGATGCTGAGCTTCTAAGCGGCTTTTGGGCTATTAACCACAAAGCGGGTTCAAAAAAAGAGAGCCTCAAGACTGGCTTAAACTTACTGTGCTCTCTCTCTATCTCTCTCTCCAGGTGATACTTGCTTGCCTCAGCAGAAGAAGCAGCAGCAACTTTTTCTTAGTGCCGTTTGATGGCTCTTTTTTTCGTTGTGTTTTTTGGGCAACTTACTCAGTCAACCTTGGCAAGGCCGTTGTTGCCGGTTTTTTCTACCACTCGCTTGCTCTCTCTCTCTCTTTCTCTGTATCTCTCGGCGTCTTTAGTTGGCCTGTATGAATGTCTGCGTGGGCTTGTGTGGTATGTGGCCAACGGAAGTGCGTTCAGTTCGAAACATAATTGACATCCCTCCTAGGCCCCTAGGCAATACTTTATATATAATATACTGGAAATAGCAGCTGTTTCCATTTTTTTGTTGTTTTGTTTTTTCTCCCTTTGGCATAATTGCAGTCCAAATTGCTTTGGCTTGTTGCCATCATTAGAAGCCATAGTTTTGGGGTAAATATAGCAATTACCATCCATAGAAAATGTCCTCTTGCCAAATTGTGCGGAAAGTGTTAAGAATGTGTCCCACAGAAATGCAATTAAATAGCTAAAGTTATATTTCGAATACACAATTCGACAGATGACTATTTTGAAATGGGTATTTCAAAATAAAATGGTAGACAACTGTTTGAAAAATATAAAGACATTTCGAAAAGTATCCTAATTGTTGGTTGCATTTTCGTGTTGGCAATGTTGGAACTAAAATTTTCATATACTTTATATTGAAAGTATGCCAAAAGAACTCTTATATTGGAATTTAATATAACTTGCTCTTAAAACTTGCATTGAATTTATATAAAATGTATTTGTTTCTTATTTACAGTAGATAAGTGACTAATGTCAAGGTGGAAATTTGTGTTGGAAAAGTTATAGGAAATTTGCATTCGTGACCAAGTGACTAATAAAATATATGAGTAACTCCATGCTAGAATTGTACCCCCCAAATCGACAGAATTTCCCCCATCTCCCCATTACTGTATTTGTTTTGCCACATTCTTTTCGCTCAACTACCAACTGACGGTCCATTTCAATTAGCAGAAAGAGAGAGAAAGAGAGAGAGGAGAGAACTCTTGTTCAACTGGAGATCATTCAATTTCAACTACCACCAAAAGAATCAGAGAGAGAGAGGAGAGAACTCTTGTTCAACTGGAGACCATTCCATTTCAACTACCACCAAAAGAACCAAAGAGACGTTATTTATTTAGCGATAGCGAAGTTTTTATACCCTTTAATCCATGTTTTCTATTTTATCATCTTTCTATCTTTTACTATTTTATGATTTCTCACCTAGAAATACAGACGAAAGAATTCGTCTTAGTTTAAATTTTAGCGGGGGTCCAGGCTATGGTTGTAAATTCATCATCAAAAACTTTAATTATTAGTTCAGAACTCAAATATGTATATATACAAATACAAAAGGGCCATAAAATTGAAACGATAGAAGAATATACATATATGTACATATGTATATGCTTTTTGAGAAAAGATCTTTTAAAATGCTTTTCTCTCATAACTTTTTCATAATTTACAAATTCATGAACCATTCTTTTTTTGCTCTATTACGATTTTAATTGGGGATTTACTATATACATATGTATATGGTATGTAAGAAGTAAAGATCTTTGCTCTTTATTTCATTGTCCTTTCAAAAATTCAATTTGTTTCTATCTTACTCAGGCATTTTTATTGAACTTTCAATAATTATGAACTTGCTCGAATTTTCAACCTTTATTCAACAATAAGACTAAACTAGTTTACATTAAAAATAAACCTTCGTTTTAAAGATGCTGCTCTAATAATCTGAAATCGAGAAACTCGACTCGAACTTCTTTCGAAAGGGTATGCAATACCAACATCTGCGCTCGCCTTCTGTTAGCTAAAGTTACACTGTTGAAGTTAACAGCGAGTTAACATTTTACTAACAGGGAGTGAGAGAGAGAGATCGTCTCTTTTTCATACCCTTGCAAAGAGGGTATATTGATTTTGGTCAGAAGTGTGCAACGAGCGAAGCATCTCCGACCATACAAAGTATATATATTCTTGATCAGCACGACGAGAGCTACAGAGTTGAGCACGTAGGCTTGTATATACTGCAGGGGTTGTATATCTCGGATTCAGCCGGATCGGACCACTATATCATATAGCTCCCATACAAACCCCAAAGTCACGAACAGTGACTTTTCTCAATAACTTCGTTAATTTCTGCGCTATTATCGTGAAACTTAATATTAGAGAGTTTATTACGCCTATAAACTACTGTGCCAAATTTGATACAGATCGGGTTACTATAAAGGAACGATCGTTGGAAATCAGTGACTTTAATCAATATCTTCGTTATTTCCTATGCTTATAAGCCATTCTTTCGCAAACATAAGCCTTTTTAGATAAAACGTTCTTCCACATTTATGGCTAATAGGAAAGAAAGTTGCAAGGGTATACAAACTTTGATGCGGTCAAAGTTAGCCCCGTCCCTCTGGTTTTAATATCTTTTAATGGTGGTTGAAATTGAATGGCCGCCTAGTTGAACATGGCTGCTCTCACTCTCTCTCTCTTCGTCTTTCTCGTTGTTGTCTCGATTGTTGTTTTTGTCTTCAAGCTGGAAGGTCGTGTGCGCGGAACATTTACAACTGCAGTTTCGTTTCGGAAAAGTCCAACGAATTTTGAAAAACATTTCAAAAGATTCAGTTGTATTCGAGCAGGCAATGCGGACGGTTCGTCTCTTCGTGCGTTATACGATTCAAAGTAAACATCGGTTCATTGGTTCACAATAGTTGCGCGTGCGCCGTGTGAATTTCGCAATCATTGGAAATACATTTTGTTGAATGCAAGACAATGTTTTAGTGCATCCAAAGTAAAGAAAAGTGAAGACGACTAAGAGAAACAGTAGAGATTAACTTGCCCATTGAAACACCCTGGGATTAGTTTCAATATCGTGTGCAAAAAATAAAACTTTGAAAATTAACTACAAATCACAATCACAATGGTTCGCAGCCTAGCCCAGTGGACCAAAACGTTGAGTTTTCCCTCACGTTTGTCGCCCAATCGCAATTCCAAGGATTGCTCCACTCTGGCCAGTCCAGTGCCACCGCCGACACCACCACGTAACAAGACCCACAATAATTGTGCCACTTCGCGTTCATCCTCATCAACGGTATCCTCATCGCATTCCTCGTCGGCGAATTCAAATAGTTCACCAACGCCAGGAAGTAATAACAACAACAACAACATGCCCATAACGGAACTGGAACAGATTGTAAGTATCCACAGTGGGAACCAAGAACAAGAAGAATCCTCCCTCCTGTCCCCCCTAGTTCTATTTGCTTGTGTTTCAACTTCCTGCACAGCTGTGCAAACACCCAGTTGGAGATCGGCCAAAGAGGAGACAGGAGGAGGCTTATCAATGCTAGAAATTCCATTCAGATAAAGCTCATTGACCCATTTACATGGCGGCTCCTACAACAATTACCCAACTTTAGCTACAAAAAAAAAAAAAATAAAGGGGCTTAGCCACTTATCATTATCATTATCAATCAATCAGTTTCATGCCGGATTGTGCGAACGAGTGTAGGGGTGGGGTTTGGGTTGTTTGGGAAAGTAAAACAAGAGCGTGAAAATTTTCTAGACTAGATAAGCCAGTTTACACACACAAACACACACACACAGTGTCAGGTAACGTGACAACTATCGAAATGCCTAAAAATGCCAATAAACCCACTCAACGATATGAATTTCAACCATTCAACCATGGCCAACGAAACCAAAATCGCACTTTTAGACTGCTCTAGTGCAATTATGGCCAACCAACCATTTGATGGCCAAGACTGAGAGCAATTTGCCAAAATGATACTCATATTTAAATTGCCCCTTTTAGACCGCCCAGACACAGAGAGAGAGAAGGAGAGATAGACACAATACAGTGAGACATCCATATGGCATATGGCGTTAAACACAAAATCAGAAAACCAAACAGGATGTCGCCATGCTTGAACTATACAAATCGGGCGACACATGTGCACAACGTGGTCATGGACAACCAATGGAACTCTCCATTCCCACTCTCTACATATGCATATAAGCAATAATTCTCAGCAATTCAATGAAGGTTTTCCTAAGAGAAACATCAACAAAACTCTAGGACTGGGAATGGAATGCAGTGAAAGGTTTACTACTGCACTTCGAATGGATGTTGGAGAAGGGGGTATGGGACGGGGACGGACACATGGCACTAGAGGAAATACTTTTATGATTATGCTAGAAATAATATTTCATGGCCTTTTCGTGGGAAGCAAACAAATTTTGATAAATATCGACTTTGGATTTTTAGAGAGATAACAAAGATTAACTAAATCATCATATTTGTCAAGTGAAATCAGTTGAAGTAACTTCTCTTCAGACCATTCTCATCAACAAATTGCCATTATTTTTTGTTGAACTTTTCAAGAATTCAGCAAACTGGTCAATAACCATGTTAGCCAGTTAGTCAGCCACACCCTCAAATCACGACATATAAACATAACATTAATAATAAAAAAAAGAGGAAAAACCACAAACATGCCACACTTTTCATTAGTTACAAGTCGTGACCAAAGACCAACTAACTGTGGCGCCTCCAACTCGTCGAGACGCTATGCGACGCGACACAATGTGAGGCAATGTGCAGCGCATCCAAAATGCCAAAGTTGAAAGGCGGATCCGCCAGCTATGTTGGCCCCGTCTGCCTTCTGCCGTTAGCTATTGGCCAGAAATGGAAACTATGCACTTATGTAAGTGCACAATCGTCGCACATATTTGCCATTTGGCATCAAAGCGAAAAAAAACACACAAAAAAACAAAGGCAACCTGAAAACAAGTTTCTTGTTTTGGTTTGGTTTTCGGTTGGCCCCCAGGCAGAGCGTCTGTGTGGAAAAGTTGCCCAACAGCTTTTCATCGTCTGCCGTTAGAGCAGAGTACAAAACATCCTTGGCCAAAGGTAAACCAGTTAACCAAATCGTGGGGGCGTCTGGCTTTCAAATACCTAATTCTAATAAGCCCCAAGCGGAACACAAATTGCCACTGAAATTTATAATCCTGAAAACTGAAAGACACCGAACAATTTTCTTTAGAAACTGTAAACTTTTAACTCTGGTCAAAAACAGGACTTTCATCCTGGGCATTTGAGGATTTGTCCTTAAAGAACTAGTTAATCACACTCAAATATTAATCAAAGAATCATGAATGATGCAACATTTATTTATTATTTTGATAACGTTCTGATTTTCTTTAAACTTTTTGATTGGAATGACACATTATTTTAATGGGGGACCTTGTCAAGAACGTGGCGACTTATTGCCAACTAAGGCAGATATGTATATAGCAATTTGTCTGGCCAGTCTGATGACCCCAAAAAAAAAAAAAACTGAACTAAGAAGAGAAGAAGAAGTAAGCAGAATTATAATACCATGACTGTCAGCATTTCCTGTCCAGATATATGCAGTAGACACAAAAGCGGCAACAGCTGCTGAAAAAGGCCAAGCCCCGCATTTAATAACACAGTTTTTTGGGTTTTTATATAGCCAGCTGCCACAAAGTTCACCTGCCTCGTCGCCTTGTTGCAGCAATAGTGCAACAACAACAACAACAGCAACTAACAACAAGTACTAAAATTAAACTAAAGCCAAATGTAGAACATTAGCTGATCATAATTTGAAGCTATGAATCGATTGCAAAGACCATAAAAATCTATGCAAAAACAAAAAACGAAAAACCATCGTCATCTATAATTTTGCAGGTGCAAACAGAGACACAGAGAAACAGTGAGAGAGAGAGAGTGAGGGACAGAATCAGCGAGGGAGACAGGGGAAGAGGGTTGTCTGTTACCTGTTTTTGTGTTTGGCTCTTGTAGAAATCAGCTGCTATCCCTGTCTTTGTATATGTATCTCTATCTCCTCACCTGGTCTCTCAAAACTCGTTTCTTGTGGCTTTTGTTGCTTCTGCTGAAATTACAGCTCAGCTCTTATTTTTATTTTCTGCATTGAAACTGCGCATCAGCTGTTTTTCGTTGTTTGTTTTTTTTTTTTTGTGTGTTGAAAATTTGTCTTCGTTGCACTTTTTATGTAAATTTTTATTAGGTCAGAACTTGCCAGCTGAAACTGTGGGAAGTTTTGGCTTTAAGCAAACATTAATAAAGAATACTTAAATTATAATTAGAGCACTCTAATTAGATTTTCATCTATAAACAAATAACAAACAGAATATACAGTTAGCACAGTTAACAATTTTTT
Organism: Drosophila tropicalis; assembly: GCF_018151085.1. Taxonomy (NCBI): domain Eukaryota; kingdom Metazoa; phylum Arthropoda; class Insecta; order Diptera; family Drosophilidae; genus Drosophila; species Drosophila tropicalis. The sequence continues at coordinate 407,152 of NW_027172753.1, read as the reverse complement.
TTTTGAGGGAAACAAACAGAAGAAAGAAAGAGAGAAAATGCGTCCACCTCATAGATACAATAATTCAAATGCTCACGTACCAAATAAAAAAGCATGCCATGGCTATAAGTGACGAGTGGGGGAGGGCGTTTGCCGGGTGGAGGGGATAGTGTAACATTTGTTTGTTTAGCACTTTGTGGTAAATGTACATTTTGGTTTCTTCTTATTTGTCGTTTGGTAATGAATACATTGATAAACTTTTAGTTAGCAGGTGGTAAAATCGTGTCCCACTGCAATCACAAGATATTCAGTTTTATTCCGAAATCAGACAAGTTTTAACAACTTCCCATAACGAACCAAATAAATCTTTAAATTATATGTGAAAATTTGCTCTAATGAAGAGAAAAAATGAAATTTACTCCCTAGAGTATGCAATTGATAATTGAAGAAAAGGTTTTTTCTAATATTTTCGAATCTAGCAGTAACATTTAAAATATTTTATAGTTTTAGACTAAAATGTACTTTAAAATGTTTTCAAATACTTTTATCGGCAGACTATTGTATACTCTAAGGACTTCAAATACTTCACATTGATAGATAGTTGGATAATTAACCTTTAACATAAATATTTATCTACGGTTTCGGTTTTCTTTAACAATTCAATGGAATGTGAGTTGAGAACAAGTTCGATTGAAAATTTCCTAAAATAAAATGCAACATTTTCTGCCCCCGCCCCGCAATCAATTCCATCTATTAATAAAGCATCCGGCAAAATGAAAAGAAAAACATATGCCTGATCCGAAAGAACTTCAATTTTTATGTACTACTTCACCAAAATGAAAAACTTTCAACAAATCCATAAACAACGCGTTGGCATTAGCCAGACTGGGAGAAGAAGTGGCGGGCAAGGCAACAACCTCCCCGGTTCCATTTTACTGATCATCATGATCTCTTCATACCATATCAAATGTAGGAAAAGCCTTTAAAAATAAAACACACAAACTTGAACTTTATTGGGGTTAGAAAAGAGAGACCCATGCTAAGGAAATTGAAATTTTTCTTTTGGAAATCTAAAATTATAAAATAAAACACTCCACGTCCCTTTTTCCACTCCCCACCTTTTATTTGCTAGGAAGCCTCTCGTTGATTTGGCCACGCTTTCAATTTTGTATTTCTCGTTTCGTTTTTGTTTTTTTGTCGAAATAAACCAATTATATAATTTCAAGCGACCTCCGATCTGTGCGCTGTGTGGTCCATCCATTGGAATTAACCTCAAAGTTAACGCAAATAATTGCCACTCGACAAAAGTGAAAAAAAAAACTAAGAGGAAAATGTTGTGTGGCATCGGGTATAATTATATGATTTCCTTGTAAACACACTGACAATCAGCGTTGACAAACAGACAGACGGGGGAGTAAAAGCAACTTCGTCATGGAGGCTGCGCCTGGAGGCATTAGCTTTTGATCTTCTGACTTTTACATTTACATTAACATTTGTGTAAACATTGACAATTTTGTTTATAAGGAAGTCCACTTCACTCCATTCGGCTGCATCCACAGCCACCTAATACCCGTCATCTCATCAGTAGTTGCCTTCATTCATAAACGGTTAATTGGTCCATGGCCCCGAGTGCGTTTTGCTGTGGTCAGGGTACTAAAGAGTTCAAAATTTGTTGCCTTCGTTTGGTCATAAGTTGGAAGTTGACATAAAACTTGTTTTCGGGTTAAATTAAATTACCAGACAATAACAGAAAAGAAAAAAAAAAGAGACAATTCCATAGAAATATTTCTGTTTTTCCGTCTTTTTTTGTTGTTGTTGTTGCTGCTGCTGCTGCTCTTACTGTTCATGCTCTACGCCCATTTGGGCTCCGAGCTACGAACTCATGTGTTAATTGCTTATTATATCGTTCTTCTTTTAGTTATTTCTGTTTTTTATGCCAGTTTTACAAGTTGTCTCTTCTCTGGGAGTTGCCTGGCCTGGCCTGGCCTACCCCAGCCCCAGCCACAGCCACAGCAAACATGTTCATTTATCAAAAGTCAAGCCACGCTCAGTCCCTACAATGTGTGTCTCCCTCTCCTGCTGCTGCTCTTTCTTCACCAAATTGCAGATAAGGTCAATTAAGAGAGTCAACCGGAAATGTCGCGACGCCAGTGGGAAAGAGATAGAAATTATGACTTTAATTTCATATATTTTGAGTGTGTGCAAACATATGGAACTATAATAATTCTTATTCGAACAAATTTTAATAGAATTTCATTGAGATATTACACTTACTTGGGATATATGTACATACATCTATCATAGAATGGGCGTGACATAGTCAATTAATGAGCATTTCCTAGGGGCGTTTTAATTAGATTAAAAGGAATGTGGAAACATACCCACCTCCTCCCCCCCTTCGCAAGTCATAAATATTTTCGCACAACAACGCAATTTATTATTTTAATCAACCGGATGTGAAACTGCACTCCAACTCCTCTGACTTTGCTCCTTCATTTTTAACTCTTCTCCAATGAGCGGGGCTCCCCAAGTAATTAAACGTACAAAGAATATGAAGAAGAAGAAGTCATAGAGTAGAGGACAAAGAGCGGAGCAGAGGGACAGAGACTACTCCAATGCAGTTCTTCCTTCATTATAGGCAAAACGCAGTCAAGCGATCCAAAGTTGTGAGTGGCTAGTGCTAGTGCCCAAAATGCAAGTTAGATAAAACGGAATGAAAGGAAGGTAAATAGACGACGCCTAGATAGATAGATGGGCCCGGTTTAGGGACAGGAAGTGAATGTGAGTGCCTATGCCTCAAAGGTGTGTCTTAGAACATGAGCAGTCATGTGTAAAAATGTTGACGGTTTAGAGCCTAAGAAAGAGAAGGCAGAGAGGCGAAATGTAGACACAAACAAAAGGGTGACAAGAGGTACCTGGTCAGGTAGATAGCCCAAACATTTAGGTAGCTGGAAAATCGATAGATAGCTGATGATTACAACAAGAACCGTTTTTGTTGGGTAAACAACTACCATGTCTCATTTGTTTTGTGTGTTTTGTAATGAGATTTCAAGAAACACAAATAGTAATTGATAATAATTCCCCCGTAGATCCCTTTCACTAATTAGATTTCCTCTTTTATTGCAGATCTATCCTGGTCCCGATCCCAAACAGGCCATAATGGGTTCTCTGGTCTTTTGCATTCATCACAAGCAGGGCTGCAAATGGTCCGATGAGCTGAGAAAGCTCAAGGGTCATCTCAATGCTTGCAAACACGATGCCACCCAGTGTCCAAATAAGTGTGGAGCCCAAATTCCACGCGTCATGATGACCGACCACTTGCAGTACACGTGCACGATGCGTCGCACTCGTTGTGAGTTCTGTCAGAGTGAATTCTCTGGCGCTGGTCTGGAGGAGCACAACGGCAGCTGCGGTCAGGAGCCGGTGTACTGTGAGGCCAAGTGTGGCCAGCGGATTCTACGTGGTCGCATGAGTCTACACAAATCCAAGGATTGTGCCAAGCGTTTGCGTCGCTGTGCCCATTGCCAACGCGAATTCTCGGCCGATACTTTGCCTCTGCACACGGCTCAGTGCCCCAGAGCTCCTTTGGCCTGTCCACAGCGCTGCGATGCTGGTCCCATTGCTCGTGCTGAACTGGAAGCCCATTTACGCGATGAGTGCACATCTCTAGCAGTGTCCTGCAGTTTCAAGGAGGCAGGATGTCGTTTCAAGGGACCTCGCCAAATGCTCGATGCCCACTTGGAGAGCAGTGCAGCAGCTCATCTCTCGCTGATGGTGGCCCTTAGCTCGCGCCAGGGTCAACAAATACAAATGCTCAAATCGGCTGTATCCAAGTTGTCCATTAACTATACCGGCACATTGCTGTGGAAGATCACCGATTGGTCAGCCAAAATGTCTGAGGCACGCGGCAAGGATGGCCTAGAGCTCATATCACCACCATTCTACACCTCCCAGTATGGCTACAAGTTGCAAGCATCGATGTTCCTCAATGGCAATGGACCCGGCGAAAACACCCATGTTTCGGTCTACATCAAAGTGCTGCCCGGAGAGTATGATGCCCTGCTCAAGTGGCCCTTCTCCCACTCCATTACCTTCACGCTGTTCGAGCAGGGGGCACAGAGTGGCCAAGGCGGTGTGGCCGAATCATTTGTGCCCGATCCCACTTGGGAGAATTTCCAACGACCCTCAAATGAACCCGATCAACTGGGCTTTGGCTTTCCGCGCTTCATTTCGCATGAGTTGCTGCACAGTCGACCCTTCATCAAGGCGGACACAGTTTTTCTGCGCGTCAAAGTCGATCCCAGCAAAATTGTGGCCGTCTAGGATCCCAATTTAATATATTATAGTTAGCTTTTAAACATTTACTCAACTTCTGTAAATACTGTGTATTTAAATTTATGAGTAAATCTTCCCCTTTCCTCCTAACCCCCTTCGTCCACATCGTGTATAGCTTCGTCATTCGGCCTTTGCTTCGGGCGTTGTTGGTCTTTAAGTGCCAACTGGCCATGGAATGCTGCCCAGCTGATTGTCATAGTCATCTAGAGCTTCAGTTTCAGTTAAAACCAAAGCATAATTACATATTAACAATAAAAAACCTACACATACATACATACATACAGCATTTACCCCATATATACACATATAGAATAGTACAGACATTAGTTTGTGTCTTAAGTCTTTTGTCTTAGAGATTTTTGTATTTTTTTTTGCGCAAACACTTTCAAAAGATCTTCAAATTGTGTTAAACAATATAACAAATAAACAATTTCGTATTAATTCTAAGAGTTGTTTGTACATAGGCATATAACCCACAGCAGATCAGACGTACATACATACATATAGTATATGTAGGATGTAGACCTAGTTACATACATACATAGTTCGAGTATGTTTAGCATCTAAGCGAACGCATTTAGTCATTAGTAACCTGAGCTTAAGTGAGAGAGTAAACAAAGAAAAATGAAATAATATAATAATAACAATAATGAGAAACACGTTCAATATAGTCAATATAAGTTAAGCTAAGAAGTCATAAAACATCTACAAATAAATTTACAAAATATATTTTTCAAAAAATAATCCAAAAGTAAATGTGTTTCAGCGTTTCAATCCTTATAAATTCACTTATTGTAAAGTAAATTTAGGAAAAATCATTTTTTTTATAGTTGAAACAAATTTTAAAACTATATTTCGATTGTCATTAGTATTTCTCAATATATTTTTTTTTTTTTTAATCAGGTCGAACTTAATTTTTTTCAATTTCAAAGTTTTTGCTACTATTTTCTACCATTTCCACATGATAAATTGCATTCAAAGTATAACTATTAGAATCATCCAAACTTATCCTGAAAAGTTCTCATTTAATTATATAGTTGGTCGATATTGTGCACTATCTTCACTATCCGTTTCCGCTTTGTTTCTGCCAAATTTGAAATCTTGGCAATTTTTTCGATTACACAAAAATTGAACGACGAATACTTTGAAATATTTTTAAATTTAGAACTGCGTGCCTCTAACTAAATATGTGTTTTAACTTGTGCATAAACAGTCGTCGTTACTAAATTGGATCAAGAGAAAAGGACAACTGCTAATCGTATACAATATAGGAGTTAATAATTTTATAGGTGAATAAAAAATATAATAAAATAAATTAAAAAAGGATAAACAAATAATTGAATATAATGTAAATTATATTAACAAATGAAATTCGTATAAACTAACAAAGAAAATACATTTTCCGAGACGGCTTCAATAAACAATTAAATTATATGACAAAAGAGAGGTCAGAAACTTATTCTGATGCGTTAGAAGCTAATGACATGGACATGGACAGAGGATACCGAATTGGTTGGAATTGAGTGGAATGTTATTTGCTTACAATTGAAAATGATAGAATGACTAGGGAAAGCGTTTCTTGAGCAGACTTTCCAGTTTGCGGATGCCCGTCTGGGAACTGCCATCAGCATTTTTGTCTGCACTGCCCGTAAAGCTGCCCACGCTAAAGATGAAGGCACGTTTCGGTGTGGAAGTGGAAGCTGTGTTACTCGTCGTTGACGTCGTCGTTGCTGTTGTCGCCGTGGATGTGGCTGATGTTGATTCGGTTGTCACTGTCGACTGATCAGTGTCATCTGCGCCCACTGCATGATCCCCATTAGGTGTCTCGTCATCATTGGCAACTGGCGGCATAAGGCCACTCACTGCTGCCGCTGAAGCTGTGTGCTTGAATAAATCAATCAATTGCAATTGATCAACCCGCTTCACCGCCTTCATGTCGAGAATCTTTTGATATTCCGCAATGGTAATGTCAGGCAGCAGTTTCAGGACTTGCTGAGTGAAATGAGCCGGCGGCTGTACAGGCGTCATAACCACCTTGATTATCATTTCAGCTCTCGTCATATCCTTAACCACAACCTTGGTGTAGCTTGTGGGTGCCTTGCGATTCACACTTGAACCCACCGAGGGCAATTCCAACAAAGCTGTTTTCAATGAATGGGTATCCAGCAGGAGCTGTTCACAGCCCAGCACATTGTTGGAGCCATCCGATAGGGTAAGTTTACATCTGTAGAGAACCTGAATGAACTTGGGTATAAACGCAGCCACAAATCGATGACAGAATTGGGTGAAATATTTCCTTGAACTGGCCAAAGTATCCCGAATAGAGGGCACAGTCTGCTTAAAGTTGCTGCAAATGCTGCTAATGAAGGAACTCTGGTCGCCCACATTGTTGATATTCTGCCACTGAACCTTGGACATGGCCTGCAGTGAAGGCTCGCAACCAGCTTCCAGATCCGTGACCAGCAGTTGAATGCAATTGGATATTATGCTGAAAACAAGAAACAGAATTAGTGCTTAAAATAATATTTTATCTAAGAGTAAACATACCGATGGAAGACATCTTTCTCTTCGCTCATATCAATTTTATTTATGTATGCCGAAGTCACCTTTTCCTTTAGTTTATCCTCCAGCTGCTGAACTGTCTCCAGACAATACTCTCCTGTGGTTAAGACACAACAAATCCTTACCAAGTCCTCCCGAGAGAAACGCTGCGCATCGCCCTCTTTCAGAAAGTTATGGAACACTTGGCCAGCTGCTGTCGATAGATTTTGCATGTCGCGCGTAAGTAGTGACACACTTTTGCCTATGGAGCTGCCGGTGCTAGCCGGCACTAACTTGGGTGTGCTCCCCTCGAGGACTTTAATTGCGTATTCCCTTAAATATTTTTTAAAGACCAATGCTAAATCGTACATGGGTTGCTCGTTACTTAGCTGATTGCACTGAACCATGCATTTCTTGTAGAAAACAAATAGGTCTCCCGAACTGGGATAGACTGTGGTCTTGGCCTCAGCGAATTTATATGGTTCTTTGGACATTTCCACAAATTTATCCATTAATTCGGATAAGTTGCGATCAATGCTGCGTATATAAATGTCCAGATGGGCCTTGAAACATTGGCCAATTTGGTCATGGAACACAGTGGTTGGTGCGGCGGCGTTTTCAGTGATTACACGGGCCGGCTCTGAAGGCGTTGCTCCTAGTGTGACTCCAGTGAAACGTTTCGAGAGCAACTGTTCGAAGGATTGCGTTTTATTAATGGCAAACAGTAAGAGACGCACATCAATTTCCGTGCTCCGTTTGGCCATTATTTGGGCTAGCTGTTCGCGAGTTTGCCGGCAAAACTCAACAGTAATACGCTCGGACACTTCCCAATCTAAAGGAAACACGGAACCATATTTGTCTTCAAAGTCCAAGAGATGCCGCTTAAGCCAGGCGTAGCGTTTATCAATTTTGTCCAGCCAGGCAATATCCTGGTTTTCATGGAACAATTGCATATACTCTTCGAGTTGCTGTGCAATGAACCACTTAAGTAGCTCCTTTTTGACCTTGGGATCAAGAACAGACATAACTTTACAGGCATCGGCCAACTGATTTAGACCAAGGCGGTGACCCGACGATGACGATGGCCTGGCGGCAAAGGCTTCTTTAAAATCTTCCGTAATTTGTTGGGCCAAAGTCACTTGGAGTTTGTCCACGCTCTGGGAGAGATTCTTTAAAAAACGAAGGGTTGCATTACAAATTTATTCAAATAAAAATGAAACTGTGGTTCGAACCTACCTTGATTTCCTCTATGTCGGAATACTGTTGAAAATGCTGATTTACCTCAGTGATGGCTTGCAAGGGATTCAAAATTTCACCATACGATCGACGCTCGATCAACTTATTCAGACTTTCGATGCCACCCACAAGCATATGGAGATGGTTCAATGTCGTTATGGCCGAGGTAAGATTCTTTTTGGCACAGTCCAGCTGCTTAATATCCCGGGTAATCTCCTTAACCATTTCTTCGGTGCGTTCAGCTCGCGTCTTGACATCGATTATATGACTAAATAACGAACCAATGACCTTTTGGGCCTCACACAGAGCCAGTTGGCCATCCTGGCCGGTGTTGGATTGCCCACGTACCACTGATCGTATGTTATCATCAATTAAGGAGACTTCGCATTGCATGCGTTGGATTGTCTCATCGATTCCCACAAGAGATTGCTCATTAGGAAACAGCTGGTTGATGTAGTCCACAGTATTGAAATCTGGGGCATCCATTGGATCATCTGTTTTGAGAACCTTTGTGTGCACAATCAAAGTGGAATATTAATATTTGCCTGATTCTGGCGCTTTTGGCCCATCGTACCAAATTTATTCTGATTGTTGTTCAACTAACCTTATCAATGACCTGTTTTACCTCCTTGGAGAAATGTATTTTGTTGTTGGCCACCATATGTTCTCCAGTGGCCCCATCTCCTGCCCCCCGCAACAGCTTCACTCATTTCGTTTTCTTTGCAGTTGTAGAAATGAAATTAATTGTAATTTAATTCCTATAAACAAATGTTTTTCTTTTTGCAACTACTCATACAGTGTTCGGTTTCAATCGTATGGTCACACTAAATTCCCGCCGCAACAGTGCAGACACTACAGCTATTTTCTCGCCAAACGATAAAAAAAAAAAACCAAAACGCCGCATTTTAAAAAAATCTGAAATTGCGGTTCCATTTTAAGTAAATTTATGATTTTTTGATGTTTTGATGGCCGATTTCTTAACGTTGTAATTATAATATCAGTTTTTGAATCTATGGAAATAATTATTTTAACTATAATAAACCGTAACAATTAAAACTAATTACTGAGTGAAAAGTGAGTTGTTCAGCGAAGCAGGAGTGGCACTTGATCCCGGTACCGATGACGATCCCACTGTTGTATTCAATCCCAGCATAGAAGTATCCCTTTGTGAAGCAGTAGCAACTCTTTGATAACGTGATATATGATCTAGGGACCACGGCAGTATTGGCCGCACACTGTGTATTTCCAGGAGCGTCAGATTATCGAGTTTGGCATAGGTTCCCTCACCTTTGATGAAGGCATCGATGGAAGTACGCAACTTGGCCTCTCGGGTATCGAATATATCTTTGATAACCGTTCTCAGTTCCTCACATCTGGGAACATCATCTGGAGCAGTGCTCATGACTAGTTGAGCCACCACCATGTAATGTTCGCTTGGCATTTTGGTAAAGAATCTTCAAAATATTATATTACAATATTAATGGAGCTTCAATCCATTGAGTATTATTTAATACATACTTGGAACGTTTCTCCTCTTCCTTGATCTCTTCTAGAATGTCCATGTCCATCCATTCAGGCGGAACTATGCGACATTTTTGTTGTTTCCGCAGATGCGTTGCCAGCCACAGAGGAACAAAGACAGGAAAACCGGCACGGAACGGACCCACAGAACCGTAAATTAGATGCAGTGGTTCACTGGAGAAATTGGGTATAATGCTGATCATACATTTCTCGCCTATAAACTCAATGTTCGTGGGATCCATAGCCGCGCTGCCGCAATAAACAAAAACAAATCCTTAAATGCGCAAAAATGTGTCGAAAATTACCTAACGCGTCTAGATCATGGTGCCTAGAAAAAAAGATTGCACTTAGAGCCAATTAACTGACGTCAATACATTCGCTTTCGCCTTTTACTATAATTCACACGATAGAGTAGTGGCAACTATGTTTGTAATTTATTTAATATTGATACTATAGCATTCTTTTTTTTTAAAACTTCTGCAAAATTCTCTTTTTATCATTGCCTAAAGTCCTAACGCGTTTTCCCATATATTTTTTCCGCCTGGCCACACTTAAAAAGAGTAGAGAGAGAGAGAGAGCGAAACAAAGTTTTGTTATCAACTATTGAGGGAAACAAAACATATGCATTTTCCACTAAACAGACTAAACAAAAGTGTTTTGCAATTAGTTCATAATCAGCCTAATCTACTGCCTGTAGCAATAAAATCAATTTAAATGCATTTTCCGTTTCTATCGCGGTGACGTGTCGTGAGACCACAACAACAAAAACACAGAGAGGAAGACCAAAACAAAGGCAGGGAAAAGTTAAAACGTCATTGGCAAACAATAAATTGAAAAAAATTAAGCAACAATAGCAGTGGGCGGTCTGCGTAGGTGCGTAGGTAAATGCTGGTTGGCCTTTACGCTCACATTTCACGCACCATGGACAGCGTTTTCGAGGCCTACCTTGGCTCGGAGAGTGTCCTGGTTGGGGGCAGTTTCGAGCCAGAGGATATACCCAAAAAGAACACGGAAGTCTTTGTTTTGGGCAAGACCTATAATGCCATACAGGGTGAGTAGAAAACGATAGCCACATTTCAGAAGATAAGATCCTAATTTGCGAATTTTTTATATTAACTAGAACTGGACCTCATCCGCCGAGATATTCAATCACGTCTATGGTGTACTTATCGCCATAGTTTTGTTCCTTTGGGCGAGGTTCAGTTAACCACAGATAGAGGCTGGGGCTGCATGCTACGTTGCGGCCAAATGGTCTTAGCCCAGGCCCTAATTGATCTGCATCTGGGACGTGATTGGTTCTGGACGCCTGAATGTCGTGATGCCACCTACCTCAAAATTGTAAATCGTTTTGAAGATGCGCGAAAGAGTTATTATTCCTTACATCAAATAGCCTTAATGGGGGAGTCGCAAAATAAAGCGGTGGGCGAATGGCTAGGCCCCAATACAGTGGCCCAGATTCTAAAGTGAGTGTAACTAAACCTGTTCAGATCCTTTTAAAACAACTTTTTCTTATTTCATTCCAGAAAACTTGTATGTTTTGATGATTGGTGCTCGCTGGTGATTCACGTGGCCATGGATAGCACAGTGGTTCTGGATGATATATGTAAGCCAAATATTAGAAATTATGGGCAATACTTAAGCAATCCTTTTCGCTTAGATTCCCTTAGCCAGGATGGTGAATCCTGGAAGCCATTGCTGCTTATTATACCATTGCGCCTGGGCATTACTGATATTAATCCCATCTATGTGCCTGCATTGAAACGCTGTTTCGAATTGGAAAGCAGCTGCGGCATGATTGGGGGTCGTCCAAATCAGGCTCTTTACTTTGTGGGCTATGTGGACGACGAGGTGTTGTACCTGGATCCACATACCACGCAACGTACAGGAGCAGTGGGTCAAAAAACGACCACAGCAGAGCAAGAGCTGGATGAGACGTATCATCAGAAGTACGCGGCACGCCTTAATTTCTCAGCAATGGATCCATCTCTGGCTGTGTGTTTTATATGCAAAACCCAAAGTAGTTTTGAGTTGCTACTCAAACAACTGAGGGAAGAGGTGCTGACTTTGAGCTCCCCCGCCTTATTTGAGATTAGCAAGTCGCGGGCCGTAGACTGGGATACAACAGAGGATATCGAATGGCCCACGATGCCTGATATTGATTGGCCTGCCAGCTCGGATTCAGAATCATTTGCCGTAGTGGGTAAGTACAGAATGTCACTCATCTCACTCAATTTTCTTATCAAATTTCGTTCATATTTAAAAGGTGAGAGTGGGGCTAGCGGCAGTGGCGGAGCCGGCAAACCAAGTGAGAGTAAACCAAGTGCCGTCATTTGAGTGAAAGAGAGTGTAATTCGTGTTGAGGCTCTCGGCTCTGGTTTGGCGTCTGCGCCGTGGCAAACGAATTGTTGAACCTAAGCGAAAACTAGAGCAACCTCTGCCCTCAGCGGATGCTGCAAATGCAATAAATTTAAGGCTAGAGTTGGGACGCATACTTAGTTCTAACTAGTTAAGAGTAAAACAACAACAACAAAGTGTTTCCAATTTGACGATTCTTTATATGCTGCTTTATTGTACGAGATGATTGACTCCACGGGAGACAATTTTCAAACACACTCACATACACAAACATACAGATGAGAAACACACACATAATGTTCATGCTTTTTATGATCAATACAAACTGATTAATGATTAAACATTTTTATGCAACGTTATACAGAAGAGAGTCTGAATTCTATCATTTTTTTTCTTCGTTTCCTTTTGTTTAATCCGAACATTATTATTAATGTATTAATTTTTTAGTGTTTTGTTTTTAAATATATATGTATATATATCGGTATGTATATTCGTATGTATGTATATACTCAAAATGGACCAACAACTAAATACATAATACTTGGACTATATGTATGTATATATATAAATTTTACTAGATGACAGGGAGACCGTGTCCCCACCTGCTCATGCTCCGTATCGCATTTGTGTGTATTTAATTTCATATCATTATCATTAATTAACAATTATAAAAACTCAATCTACAATCTGAAAATAAGGAACCATCACACAGGCCGACAAAAGTCTATAAAACCACCAATGGGCATCGATTCTTATAGAATCTCCATAGAATATCAGAACGAATCGAGCAGCTTATCCGATTTTGAGCACTTTTGACTAAATATTTAGCATTATCTACGATTTATTTCCAAAAAGTTTATAAAATTGTTGGATATTTTATCTCTTTTCCATGTTTAGAGACTAAAATCAGCTGTTTCTATATCTCTGATATCACGATTCAAAGCAGCTTCTAATGGATGTAGAGCAGATTGGTTGGTTATCGCACTTCTGTTGGCCTGTGTCATTATCTCTAGAATAATGAGAAAAAATGAACCTACTATAATTAACAACAAACACGCGCTGTTTCCTCTACAAACTCATCTCATCCGAGCCTGGTAAATTGACACTAAGGTGGACACAATAATGTAACCAGGTTTCTTATCTAGGTGGCGGGTAAAAAGTTTAGTTTCTCTGAATGCCTCTAAATGGGGCATCATGTTGCCCCAAAAATCTTGAGATTTCAAATCGTTTCATCGATTAGTTAAGCAAGAGCTACAATTCGGTTAAATCTACACTGAAATATTCTATTAGGCTGGGATAACTGCTTCTTGCGGCCAAGTCAATGGATCTGAACAGGTAGACAGTAATAATATTTGGCAAAACCATTAATGGTTGGACTTTCTTGTGCCTCCCCCCTTAAAGTATGCAGCAGGATCGTTCAGCCCTCTTATCCCTATCTGCACCTTTCTTGGCATTGGGTTCCATGTGCAGAGCCATCTCCACGTGCTTGCGAGCTAGCCAGGATTGCTTTTGCAATCGATTGACCACAATGCGATAAGCTCCAATAATATCCGAGCGTGGTCCACTGGGTCGAGCATTGATCAGCATTTCTGTGTTGAGTCCCATTTCCGCCAACAATTGGCGTGCTTCAAACTCCAGGGCAGTCAATTCACTGAGATCATCCGTTGGTGTGGGCAACATAATGCAACTACCAGTCTCGGCATCATAGTTCTTAAAGAGTGGACAATCGACGGCCACCTCGATATTCCTGGCACTCAGTTTGCCATTGGACAATTGTTTCTCTGGCTCCGTCTCAATCGGTGTAACCTTCTTCTTAAGACTGCCGCAGAGCAGAAAGCGTCTGGCTGGACGTTTCACAGGTGTCGCCTCACTGGCCGATGGGTCTTTGGCCTGGATTAGCATCAAAACGTGACCCACTTCAATGGGTTGCAGAAAGTTTGGCACAAACATCTCATCCTGCTGGCGTGTATTCATGCTTATGGGCGGCTTCTTGACCACCTCGGCATATCGATCCCGCAGTGAGGCGGACTTACGCAAACGCTGCGATTTGGATCGTACCCAGAAAATGGATCGCTTTGAGGGTTTGCTATGCAAATTAATCTCATGCTGCATTAGCTCCGCACTCAGTGTGGGGCACTGGACAAACTGACTGTTTAGTATATCATCAATGCTTGGCCGCTGAGCTGGTATATGAATTAATATACGTTCTGCAATAATAGAAGCTATTATTAAATACATCGAAACAGAGTTTAACTCTTATGTGACTTACGAATTAGTCTTATGCAGGGCAAACTAAGTTGACCGGGTATCAAGTAATCGCCCTTCAATATGGCTGACTTCAGTCCCGGTATGGTTGGAGCACGGAATGGCATATTACCAACAACCATAAAGTAGAGTAATATACCCAATGCCCAGACATCCACCGGGGCACCTATATAATGATCGTCGGAAAACAATTCGGGTGCAGCGTATGGTGGTGAGCCGCAAAATGTATCCAATTTCTGATTTGGACCATTTATCAATTGTGTGCTAAAACCAAAATCTGCCAACTTTAAACGATCCTCGGAGAGCAGTAAAACGTTCTCCGCCTTAATATCTCGATGCACATAGCCCAGGCTATGCTGTGGGATTGAATTAATATAAAAGATTTTAAACTACTTAAGATGAAAAATTCTAATTACCATGTGCTTGACAGCCAGCAAAAGCTGTTTGAACAACGGAGCGGCATGAATCTCACGTAATGGACCACCTTGGGTTATGTGATTATAGAGTTCACCACCGCGTATCCATTCGGTGACCAAATAGACACGTCCCAGCGTCTCTACCACTTCGAATAGCCTCAATATATTTGGATGATGAACACATTCTAGAGTGCCTATTTCACTCGATAGCATACGCAGGGCCTTGGCATCAAGACCAGCTCGATCTAAGTCCACTACTTTAATGGCCACTTTGTCTAAGTAGTAACAAAAATTCATTTATCCCCTTTAGATTTCTAGTGCTCTTTCCATAACCTACCACGCGTCAATTGATGTACAGCCAATTTTACTTTGGAGAAATTGCCACGTCCAATATCGCCGCAGAACCTGTAGAGACCAATCCGACGGCCAATTGTCACCTGAAAAGACAAAATAGTGAATATTATATGCAAATACTTGAAAATTAAGCACAATAATTGTAAATTGAATAGAGTTTTCCCCCCTAAAGTATGTAATAAGTTATCATGAAATTTGCCTTTTTAAGCCAATAAATATCATGAATTGATTTGAAGACATTATCCAATAGTAGCGATAGTTTATTTATTTGTTTTAGAAGAACAATTACTTTTCATAATTCAGAATTCATAAAATTAATTGCTAACTTTTTCTTTATGTGTAGAATTAACTTTGACCAACTTGACATGTCAAAGGACGCCCACATGCCGCCCACCTTAAGAATGCATCAGGAATGAGTGGTTGTGGTCGTGGTCTTAGATGACTTGTTTGCTTTCAATTAGCCAAGGTCAAGTGACCTTCATTTATTTTGTAAGTTTTTTTGTTAATGTAATTTGAACTGAGCTGCATTTGGTGGCATTGCTGGTTGTTGTTCCTTGGTTGGTTGGGTGGCTGGTTGGTTGTTTGGTGGGGTTTTTTAATCCACCTTTAGCCAAACACAATAGTTGGCAGCAAGCGTTAATTAAAACTGCACCTAAACACAGGTACAAAATACAAAAAGCATACAGAAAGAGAGAAACACCCTGACTGAAAGCAAAGCAAATGCGGCGTATACGTAATGTTAGTGGCGGCATTACATTAGGGGCACACGCGCATTTTGCATTCACCCACACACCCACACACAATGCGGTGAATGAGCTCACACCAATGCACACACACACACACACACACTCACACTCAGTCTATTGCAAGAAAATTAGCCTTGAACCTCGACATAATTGCAGCGCACATCCATTGGAGGTAATAGAACACGGGTAACGCCAACGGCAACAGATGGCAACGGCCTGACCTGCTTCACCTTCTATTCCTCCTGTTCGAGCCTTTGCTGTGACGTCAGTGTAGCTCAACCTCGAATTGGTCCCAACTCTTTGTTCTATGTATTAATCCATTCTAAAGCCTTGCATAAAAATAAGCTTTTATTGTATTTGTCCAAGCAAAAACTCTGCAAAACAGAGAACTTATTTTGAAGTCCTTCAAATTTTTCCCCGAAAATATGAAACTAGGAACTTCTACACTAAAATAAATAAAACAATATATAATGATATGCTTAATTCTATGAATATAAACACAATTATGGTATAAAGCTTTCGACTATTTAACCCACGGAAGTATGAATATTTCGTTCTTCTTGCTTGCCGTTAACAGATTTAATATCCGGAAATCTTCAAATATTTCATTGTTAAATATAAAAGTAAGATTTTTTAGATAAAATCTAAAAATTTTTAAACTCTTTACTTCTCTTATAAATAGTAGAACCCGTGCCTAATGATTGGTGGCTTAGGCCAGCAAAAACCTTCAAGTCCGACACTAGATACTTTGAGAAGCTGTTAGGCGTTACCCTTTTCCAGTTAGCTTTGCCAATGGTCAAAATAGGTCAAGAATTGTCTCCCGTGGCTCTTTATCAACGCGAGGTTTTTAACGGGTCATAAGGTCGTAGACAGACGAACGACCTTTTTGCCGATCTGCGGCAAAAGGGGAAAAAGATCGCTATCTTACACGCCGCACCCTCCCATTCAAGTTGCATGCTCCTTCTGCCAACAAGCGGACGACGATCGCTCAATCGACCCATAACAGGTCGTTTTGAAACTCGAGGTAAACAATTTTTGCGGGAGCTAAATGAGCTACGTGTCGATCCATAAAAAAGATTGTGCAGATACCCAATTTGAATAAATTGCAAACCATTAATCTAAACGTTACTCTCGAAACCACTGACAAATTATTGGGAAGATATATCTGAATATTATGTTTGATTTATCGATTCGCATACTCAACCATGACCAAATATAATATATACCATATAAATAAAGAAGTTTATTGTAGAATTGGCAGTAAATTCTTTTTTATACAGTTATAATCATGCGTGTTTTTTTAAATGAAATTTTTATTATATACGCTTTATTTCTCAATGAAACTGTGAGTAAATGGTTTAAGTGTGTTTTTGTTAAAACAACTTATGTTTAAAACCGTCATCTAGTTGGCAGCACAATTGAAGCTTACCAATGTTAAGTGCGAATCCTTGAATCAATCGTGGGTTACCATCGAACAATGCCGACTGCGAGCAGTTAGCCGCCATAAGACAGTTCTGAACATTAATGCGACTTTTCACTATCCGGCGACAAAAATCAAATTGAGAATTCAATTTCTAAAAAAGGCCAATGGCTATAAGCCTTGGCTCATCGACTCGACCATAGATGCCTGCGCTTTTATGCGGAAATCTAATCATCCAGTGGCAAAGATGATTCATAACTGGATAAAGAACAGCTCCACGGTCAATCACAACTGTCCCTATGTGGTTGGGCAAAAAAATAATTAACTTTTTATTCGAAATTATAAGTAAAGTAATTAATATACTTTTAGGGTCCGCAATATCTTAAGGATTTTTATGTAACTCCGGAGCAAATGCCTTTGCCTTGGCCCACCGGTGAATACGCTGTATTTCTAACTTGGATATTTTCGGATCAAACTCAATTCATTACGAATGTGTATGCCACTTTCGTGGAGGATCTAATAAAGCAATGAAACACTGAAGTAACTGCAGTATCCAAATCTTATTTCACATTGGGTCATCATACTATTTGTTCCCATTTGTTTACTAGTAGGCCACAGTTAACTCTGGTTTGAGTTGGGGGAGGGCAAAATATTAAGCAAACTATGCAAAAGTATAGAAAAGATGTTATGAATCACATATCGTTCAAAAGTGGATCAAAAACGAGAATAGAAAACTTGAACGTAACCTGATTTATAGATGATGTCATTATTAACAATAATTTACAATATTCATCGGAGGAAACAACAGCTGTTACACTGTGCGTATGAGTTATTTCTTGCTAATTGAGTGGAGGCATGAGAGTTGCTGCTAGGCCCAGGCTGGCTATGCATTTGATTTTGGCATTGCCACAAGTTGCACATTGATCAGAAATCTTTAAAATACCTGTGAATCTGAACAATTTTATTTATTTATAATTTGGTCCTATTAAATAAAATATAAATACCTAATGAGCAAGCAATGATTATATTTTTGTGGAAATTTTCGTGTATTTATAAATATAAAAGAAAGAAAAACTAGATGACTGGGACTATATGATGTAGGCAACCGATCTTGATAAGCTTTGACGTAGCCATTAATAGCTATATTAAACTGATAATTATTCATTTTCATGAGAATTGTGTTAAAAGTAAAGAAGTTATTAATATCCTATGGCAGCCATTTGAAATGTCGGAGCATCATCTATACTTTCTAATGCAGTAGCAATAAATTAGGTCATCCTTATAAATTAGAGTTGCAAAATGACATCAAAGTCAAAATTGTGAAAAAAAGAGATTTCATGTTTCAGATTTTTTCAATTCAAGATAGTAACTGCATCTCAAGATACACTGCTAAGGCAAAAATAAAACTGAGTCCAGATTCGGGATCAGCACACTCAAGTTAGTAAAATAATAGAATAATATTACTCATACGCTCAGTTGGTCAACAAGGTATAGAGTAGATTTTCATGCAACAAGGAAATGAAACATTCTAGTGCTTTGTATACAAATATATTTTCTATTTTTTCGCCCATTCTGTTTTAGTTTTGCACTCACCTCGTGTCCACATCGCGGATCGCATTGCAATGCTTTGGTTAGTCGCTGATACGGCGGCGTTGGCGGAGGCGGAAGGAGCGACAGTGTCGCGTTGGTATCCACGGTTGCCGTTTTGCTGCTGTCTCTGTGTGCGTTTGAAGCAGAAGGAAGGCAAGTTCAAATGCGACGCAACAATGGCGGCAAAGTTAATGATGGGGAAGGGCCCTCTTCGTGCTTTGGGGGTGGGATGGGAATTAGATAAGTCCAGGGGTTGAAGACAGCTTATCAACGACAACTTGTTGGTCGTTGTTTGTCTTTATTGTATTGAATCGTTTGAATGAAGGCTTCGTTTTCCACTTCCACTTTGGCTTCTTGTTGCTGGTGTCGTGTGTAATTACAGTATGGCAACTGCCGGCACAGCCTTACATTATTGAAAAACTTCCAATGGACACGCCTGTAAAGATAACAATAAACATGAACATAAAACGTAAATATCAAATGAATTTTCTAAAGAAAACAAAGACAAGTGTTTGTACTCAGTTCAGGCTTATAATGATTCATGAATTTACAGACTTTTGAAGAAAAGTTGTGAAGTTTTAAATAAGTATTTTACTTTGAAAGAAAGATATTTCTTGATATTCAAAGATTGTTTACATCTATACACCAAACTTTTATACTTATTCAAAAGGTAACACTCTAAAGTCATTTTTTAAGTTTCATTAAAAAGTAATTACAATAAATGTAACTATCTTTACTTCGCATTAATTTAACTCTTAAGTATAAGAAAATATTTTCTCTACTTTATCACAATCTAAAGTTGTCAACTAGACCAAGAAAAAGTGAAACAAAGTAGGCGACATTCAAGGATACAGCTCATCCTGTAGGATTTTCGTTTTCACTCTAACTAAATCGTTTGAATCTTTGGGGATTTTCAATCAGTTTGGTTAGCATAAGTTATGAAAATGAGAAAACTTTTCCATTGCTGATTAGTAGCACGAGCAATATGACCCCATTTTATCTAATTACGGCAAACAAAAAAAACAAAAATAAGAAGGAAATAGAGGGAAAAGGTAATGGCAGGCGGAAAACCAGAAAGCCCAGAAACCCCAGAGAAACAGGAAACCAAATAAAGAAGATTTCCAATAAAGCAATAAGCAACTTCTCGATAATTCAATATAAAAAGGGATAGCGCAGCAATTTCATTTGCTTGCCCGCTGATATACATATACAATATATATGTATGTATATATTGCATCTGGGTCTCCTTTTAACCGCCTTTCCTTGCCAATGTAACTGGGGGCATTGGCAGCAAAAGTTAACGCTGAAGTAATTACGTAAATGGATTTCTCTGCGTTGCTCAAATTTCCTGCACGTCGACAACAGCAACAGCAACACAATCATGTTTATATAGCCGTTGAGCAGCAGTAAGCGTGACAGGAAGTTGGCCAGGAAGGAAGCAAGCAAAAGCGAATGCGACTAAGCCTGAACCGAACTGGCAAGCATAAGGGGATAAGGCAAACGACAACGCATTATATGTACATAAGTATATATGTATGTACATATATATGTAAAAGAGATATGGATATGGCAACAACAATATTTCAACTATAAACATTTTAAAAAAATTACACAAAACCCCGCAGAGAAAAATAACAAGAGAGTCTCTTGACTTTTCTCAAGGTATTTCAATACACTTATTAAATTACGTACCAACTACTTTGTTCAAATATTTTTTATTGATGCCTAAAAGGAAAATATCATCTGCCATTTAGGTTGATTTCTCTTTCATTCACATTTTAAATGTGAAAGTTTGAAACTAAACTTAAACTCCGGATGACAGGTTCTACACATCGGAAATGGGAAAAAGTAAAGGGTATAAAATTGTTAGTGTGTCAAAAGTTAATCCCTGTTTTATATATTATATGTATGATTGAAAGACACTTGACTGACAAGTAGGTAAAAAGCTTGCGGTGTCTGAGGCAACAAACGAAAGGATATACATACTACTGTAATGGCGATGCAGAAAAGATCTGGCTTTGAAATAGGGGAGAAAGCGAGAGACTTACAATTAAATTTACATTTACATTTTTACAGCCACAGTCAGAGCCACAGTTGGAAATAGAGCAAACACACAGTCACATCCTCTGACATGCATTTCAACGCTCAAAAGTATGCAACAATTTTTCATATGCAAGGCTTTCGAGTATCTTTGTATGTGAGCTGCAGCAACATAGCACACTCAATGTAGGAGTGTCTGTGTGTCTATTTGTGTGAGTGTGTGTTACCTTGAACGCATACATTTGCATGCTAATGCTAGATAGGAGGGAAAATTGTGTGCAACTTTTAATTACAAAACTAAAGCTGAATGCATTTTGATATCAAACGAAAACAGCAACATAAACCCAGTTCATAGCTAACATTTCATATCCAGGCCAACACTTTCCACACACACAAAGCCTTCGAACCCATACATACATACATACATTCAGATAGACAAAAATTTTTAATGTTTCCATCTGCCATTTAATAAATGCCATAAAACTTTTACTCGCATCGATAGAAATTACAAATTCTTTGAAAAACAAAATTAAATATTCACTTATTGACTTAATTTATGGTTTTTATTTGTTTTTCTATAGAAAAATGTAATAATGATATTTTATTAGTTTATGAGAATTGCATTTACCACAATTAAAAAAGGATTAAAGAAGTGACAAGGGTATTAGCCAATACATCCTTTAATTGTTACCTTGTTGACCCTTTTAAGAAAAAGTTATGAATTTACTATAGGAAATAGAAATTAATTCACGTTCTTCACTTTTGTCACTCAATAAAACTAATTGTTAAGTAAAATATTTATATTTTTACAAAAGATTTAAACTTTAGTGGAAATATCTTATTAGCCCACTTGATATGTGAACACTTGGAGTTAGAGACTAGGCGACCGATTGTTTTAGCTCTTACGCAGCAACTGGCTACGTCTTGCCTTGGGCTATCAAGTTAATTGAGTTCGTAACCGTTTTTCACAGCTAGTAACAATTTGTTTTCAAGATTTATTACCCTCTACAAATACAGTGACCTTTGCTCATATTTTACATCTCACATTGCCCTGGCAATTTTCCTAGTCAATTTACCAAACGATGTTTGTTCAAGGAACTATGTATCTTGGCATGACCACCCTCAGACACAGCAACTCACACATCTTTTCGTTTCAGCGTCATCTCAACATCATTATCATCAGCAGCAGCATACCATGCCTAGTTTGCATCTGCACTCGAGCGACTTGTTTTCTCTTTAGTTTTTGTGTTTTTTGGGTCAAGTTCAATTGCAACATTAATTATAAGGACTTGGCACTTGTTATCGCCTCCAATCTGAGCCCCCCCACACTTGCCGCACTTGATGTTTAGTTCAATTGAAATAGTGAGAGTTAAGTGAGCGTATCAATATATTCTTAGTCTCTCAAACATGCACAAAAACATATTTCAACATGAATCACTTGACTCGAAATATTTCTATTCTTATTATTCAGAGAATCTGCATCTGACAACTGCGTAAGATACACGTTTGTGCATATGTGTGTGTATAAAAATATTAAATAATCTAACACTAATGCAATTGCCCCCCTCGCAGAGGCCAAATACGTATATAAATAGAAATCAAATCGAAAAATAGCAAGAGTCTTCTTCAAAACTGTTGCCATAAATCTGGTGCAAGGACATTTCTCTTCTCCTCTGTGGGGGAGGCTGAAAATCGATGAAACAAAAATCTGCATAAACTGGCTGGTAATGCGAGGAAAAAGTAAGTAGAGTGGAAACATTTATCACAATTTCCTTGAGTAATTAATTAGGTTTTCCATGCGACAGTCTCACTTCAGTCCAGCTCAGCTCAGTTCAGAAATTACGAATTCCTGCATTCGCAATTGGAAATTGAAATTTGAATTTCATAAAGCAAAAGAAAAAAAAAAACAAAATTCAACAGAAAAAAAAATGAAATTCTTTTCTTGTCCTTCAACTTCAGGCATATTGTTGCTTTTGTTCGTTGATGTGTTTTTTAGTCCCAAAAGCCACTTATAACTACGCCAGTTACATCGAAATTGAATAAGCAACAAACAGAACAAAACAAAGCAAAAGACGCGGACGAAGGCGGCGACGAAGACGGGAACGAAGAGAGAAACAACAAGAGTCATAATAATAATAATAAAAGTGACGAAAAGGAAGCAATGAAAATGAGCTCGACCATGACAGACCCTGAATATGAAGGGTATATTTATTGTCATTTGATTGTGATTGTAATTTTTTGATATTCACAATTGCATATACACTTGAATATAACAAATTACACGAGGGTGCAGGTACACATATGTACATCCATCCATCATATAATCATGAAGCACGAAATTCAATCTACATGATAAGCAATTCTTCATTTGAAACGGCATGTACATATATTTGTTTGTACAAGGACGAAACAGGATGTTAGTAAGTCACTAAATCTTAAATGCATAAAGTACAAGGCTTTAATATCAAAATCTATTTACTTTAGAATGCTAAACTCTACTTTTGAATTTTGTTTCGAAATGAACCACGAAATTCCTTTCATTTCGAGCTATTAAAAAAAAAAAATTTACATATATACATATGTATGTATTAAACATAAAATGCAGGTAACAATTTTATTCAAAGGATCACTAACGTTTAGTCGCAAAATATCAATAAGCTTTAATGTTAGTTAACTTAATTGTAACTATATTGTTTCCTAACAATATACTTTGATTTCTTTAATTAGTTTAAAATTGATGATGGAAATCTTTTATATTTAAGAAAAAGCCCGAAAAAGTATAAAATTTTTAAATTTTCCAATATTTATTAGGGAAGGTTTATTCATCCAAAAGATCTAAATATATTTATATATTTCTTTAACTTTTTTTTTACTAAGAAAGAAAACTTATTACTTGCATTATAATTGATTACAAATTGTGCTTTATCCCCGAACATATTTATCGGATTTGGACAAAAAGTAGAACCCAAAATGCAC
The DNA here is from genome assembly GCF_018151085.1 of Drosophila tropicalis. Taxonomy (NCBI): domain Eukaryota; kingdom Metazoa; phylum Arthropoda; class Insecta; order Diptera; family Drosophilidae; genus Drosophila; species Drosophila tropicalis. The sequence continues at coordinate 383,378 of NW_027172753.1, read as the reverse complement.
TTTCTCAAAATTTGCAGCTATAAGTGAGGCTGAGGCTTAACTTAGATATTCTAGATCTGAAACTTCTTTAGAAAGTAGACATCTATAATAATAAAGATTTTAGAAGAAACGTGCTAGACAATTGTTCATCCGGATTTGGGGCTTTTTATTCATATCAATAAAAACGATAACCAACAAATTACTGAACAAATATCATAATTAAGTTACTTAATCATAGAAACAAAAGCGAGCCAATATAGCGGTCAATCTAGTGGGGTATATGTATATATTAACGTGAACTCCCTTGAAACTTCAGTAAAGATCCCATTTTCGATATTTTACATAGGTATTTGTTGCCTGACAAACTGTCAATACAGATTGATTAGTTAGAGCCTATATAAAACGCTTACATGTTATCTAAAACATGGGTCCGGATCTTAATAAGGCAATTTCCGAATCATATTTTGACCAACATTTTAACAGAAAAAAAATGTTAACATTAATGTCTTTTTTGTGCCTTAATGGAGTTAAGCTAATAACAAAGGACATATAGATAACTAATTCACTGGACTTTCGTCTGATGACAAGTTTAAACAATGTTGTCTAACAACTAAGAGAGTGCAGAAATTTAGCATATCTCTTCCAAGTGGCCAAAAGAGTAAAATACTTCCAAAATCAAATGATAAGAGAATCATTATTGTCTGTTATCAGTAAAATAACGTATGTGTCTGTTACAGTACATATTGCACGACAATGTAAGTCCTTCTTAAACATTATTTTATGTGTAGTTATGTCAAAATATAGCTTAATCCTTTCGATTTTTGATCCCACTAGCCTTCAATATACAGTTTCAGTAAAGGTTCTCCAGTATTTAGACAACCTAGGTCAAGTTAAGCTAGACAATGTTTTTGTATCTAATTACAGTAAACATAAACAGAGTATTTAATAAACTTTATTATACACATTTAAGAAGATATATCTGCTTAAAGCATAATAAAAAAAAATTATATCTAGAGCTTATGATATAATTCATATCTGTAGATAATTTTACCAAGTTTTCGATAACAGGTACTTTCTCTCTGTGTACTCCACTACTCTATAATCTATGTTACTAAGTTTTCTAGTTACATTCCATCTCTTTCGGCTAAAGTGCTCAGCTTAATATAATTCCGCCTCAAATGGCTAATGCAAATACTTGTTACAAACTCGGGCTAGAACAAAAAACTGAATAAAACTTTTTCCACAATTTTCCCCCAACCAAAATATCCACAACAACGCAGCCGATAAGCCCTCTACAGGCCCAGGAAGATTTTTTGTCCATTTCAACGAAAATTTTCACAGCAGTACGAGAAATTTGCATATAAAAACCAAAACGACGACCAAAAAACAAAAAACCCAAAAACCAAAAACAGAATACAGAAAAACAAAAAACGTGGCGCGGAAGTTGTATGCGAAATTTTCGCATGGACGCACGTGGACGCAGAGGTAGGCGTGGCCTGGTCAGACCTCTTCGCTTTGGTCGTAAGGTGTAATGAGTGGAGAATGTCGTAAATTTTTAAATTGCTTTACTTTTGTTGCCGCTGTCTCAGCGTGTGTAATTTGTGCGGCATTTATTATGGCCAAGTCAAAGGTAGAACTTTGTTTTTCTCTCTTTTGGGGGGCCAGAAGAAGATGGAATAGGAGAATGAAACAGCTTGTGGGAATTTCCGTTGAAATGCGGAAATTATGAGCCACGCACCAACGACCCAGCACATTTAATCTCATATGGAAAAAAGGGCCAGAATCATGGCCCTGTTAACTGAATGTCAAATCTATTGCGTTGATTAAGAGGCAAAAGGCAAAAGCCTTACACAGTGAGAAAGCTTGCTGCAACAACAATTGAAAGCAATCAACACTTGAAAAGGAAAAACAAGTGCAGAAGCCCCTCATCAACATCATCGTCATCATGATCATCATCCTCGTCAGCAGTGATCAGAGATGACGATGATGATGTCAAACAAAATTTACTTTGCCCCTGACCAAGACACTTCCACGCACTTGTGACGTGATTGGGTCCATTGATCATTTTGTGTTTAGCTATATCTATGATGTATATGGGTTGGTCAACTATATATACTTTTGTATATATTATACTATTATGAATTTGCTTGGTCAACACAATACTTTCTATAGACTAAATTGTCTCGCTCGCATGTTCTGTCTGTTCTCATCTAATGCCAATTGATATTAATTAAAAAAGTGTTTCAATTTCAAACGAAAACTTTTTCTCTTCCAAACTTATTGTATGTACATTTGGGTGTGTGTATGATTGTGTGTGTGGGTGTATCTACATATGTGTATGTATATTTGATTAGGGTAAAGCGCATGACTACATATAACAATATAAAATCCGTCAGTGGGTAAAATGAATTATGACTGGATTATGGGTAAAATGTATCAACTGAAGCGTAAATGTGTTTATATCGAAATGAAGATTATCTGACTTAACCCTTGAAAGACTTTACTGAAAAGAAGTTAATCTTAATCAAAGTAACTCTTAATATGTGGGATGCATTTTAACAACAAAAGTAATCTGTCCCTTTGACATAACGAATGAATAATATTATTTATTAATATAATTTATAAATAATGATTAAATATTGGAATATGTAATACAAAATGCAACAATGTTTAGTGTGCAATATTTTAATGTTTGGAAGCAAATAAAAAAGAGAGTATTCCAATAAGAAAAACAAAGACCTTCATAACTCAACTCATTCTTGGACTATTGCGATGTGTAACAAACAAAGATGTTTCGTCCTGATTACCCAACTTAAGAAGGTACATATAAGAATGTACATACATACATTTCTAATCACTTTTTTATTCAGGACACTCTTATTTATAAGCTGAATTGAACTAAGATCTGATACTCAAAACATAAATTTATTTATTATATAATTTCTAAAACCCCCCTTCAAGTCGGGATACCACAATATATCAACTCTTTTTCTATCATAAGAGAGCTCTTCTACTATCGAAACTTTCCTTTGAAATTGTGAAAAAGTGATAATATTGAGAAGGGGGCGTCCCAAAAATTTACAATAATTTTGTTGGCTTTCCAGACCCTTGTGGGGTAATTCCAGCTCTAAGAGTCTCCGAGATCTATAAAGGTGTTAATACGGACGAACAAAAGGACAGACATGGCCAGATCCATGCTGAACAAGAACATACTTATACCAATAAACTTTCAGACGTCTTGTCTGCATACTGTTGTCCAGCAGTTTGAGGGCCAGTGCATTATCATGGGGCTCTAGCCTGGAGAGGTACCGTAAGACTTATCTCCGGATCTCGCACTTACGTAACTGCAAGAATGCTAAGATCTCTGTGGATGACTGAGATAGGCACATAAGGAGGCGCTTTAACACAGAATTTTAATGTTCCTGTTAGACCCTGTGCCCCAGAGTTGTATGCAAAAAGTCCATACAGGCTCCAGAATGGCCATGTAGAATTAGAACTATCAACTTATTAATTTTTGACAAGTTCTAGCAACTACTGGTATACAGTAGTCGGGTTTCTCATTGTCCTTTATGATTGGCCCAGTCGTAGATAACTCTTCTATCAATTATGCATCATTGGATGACTTAACCCAAACCATTGAAATTTTCCAAATCATATGATTATCAAATGAACCTGAAATAATCTTTCAATGAATCTATTGATTTTGATGCTTTACCTAGTTCAGTGCCACGAAAATTTATTGTAACTAGTATTCTATGTAAACAAATGTTGCGTGTGAAAGGAGATATTACAATATAGTATAAGGGATGTCCTAGCTGCTTTTAGCCAATCATGTCTGACGCTTGTTTTAATTATTCCATTCATGAAAGAAAAAAACCGTGTACGTAAATGGAAATTCATGTTAGTATGCACTTTGATAATATCTCTTTTGCTCTAATTATATATATAATATAATTATAATTATAATTATATCTATACACATAAATAATGTGTATAGCTAAGAAGAGTGAAATGACTGAGTTTAGTACTTGACTAGGGTCCCATAAAAAGCCGAAATATTCAAGTTACTTATCAGTGCAACTGAAACAGATAACACCAACTAAGAAAGAGTGCAATACGATAAGGGACAATAAAATCTAATTCCCTCTGACATGTTTCAAATTGGATTTAATACAACAATGTCAAGATAATATTAAAGTGCCAATTGTATACTAGTTGCAACTTTGTAGCTATTGGGACTTAATCCCTTAATCAGAGTCAAAGTGTCTATATTAAAATAATTTTTAATTTTATATGATTTTTTCTGTAGTGGACGATAAAAACTATTAAATATCTTTTAATCGAGTCATTCCTATGCAAGACTGGAAATCAGTAAATTCTCTTGGATTTAGTAACAAATTAAAGAAACGATTAAAAATGAAACTAAAAACAGTTTTTCTTTCTCTTCTTGGGTTATTTAAAAGCTGGAGAGCTTTGTTAGCTTTCGGTATGCGAGGCTGAGTATCCCATCAGGCTGGATCGGGGTACATAGAATACAACGCTTAGAATTTTAGTGCTATAGCTTTACTAGTCTAGTTTGCGATGATGGCTATATGAACTCGTCTTGTTGCTGATCAAGAATATATAGATAGCTAGTGCAATTTTCAGCTGCTCATAATAGAAAGAGAAGGTGGTAATCAGTGGATCTAAAACTAGAACTAAGACTAGAGAGATAGCTCCAGAGATGGGCCTAAAATTGAATATATTGTGACTTTTATATGTGTGTACATACGTATGAATGTGTAAGTTTGTATAAAGACCTGTTAGTGTAAAAGAGAAAGAAGATTTTTAAAATATTATATAAGGAATTACTTCACTGTATGAGACTTTAAAAGCTAGAGCCACCAAATTCGGTATGTAGGCTCGTGTAATCTGTAAAGTGTCGAGTTCTTTTCAAATTTTGCCACGCCCCTTTCTGATCTCGCAATTTAAAAAAGGCTCTTATCGAAGACACCACATTAGGTATGTATATTTTCTTAGTCAATGCGGAGATTTTGTATGTGTAAAGATTTTATTACGCCCCCTTTCGCTACTCTGATTAAAAAACATTCGATTATCTATCGTAATTTTCTACATTATGCAATTAATGGCACACCTAAAGTTGATATTAAAATCCACCAACATACCAAATCTGATTAAAAAAAGCCTAGTTTTAAATATACCCGTTTTCCCTTAAGACCGGAGTTGGCCGTTGGCTAGAGGGGGCGCCAGGGTGCTCATTTGCTTGAGTCATCGGGATACTAAGTTATGCTTGTAAAAAGCATTTGAAGAGAATTTTTTAAAAATACATATCCTTTTAAATAATTGTAATATATTTCTTAATAATCTTTGTGTGAATAGTTTTTGAAAGAAGGTTCAAGTATTTATATTTTACTGAAAGTCCTGAATAATAAATACTGGAAAAATAAATAATTCAAGTTTTTAAAGTACATTTGCATAGGTAAAAACAATTTTGTTTACAAATATTTTTAAACTTTTGTTAAACCAACAAATAATCCAAAGTGAAAACATTTTTTCTCAACTTCGATTGTCGTTTGCCGCAAGCAAACTTTGGTTTTCATTTGCATTTCATGTTGAAAATACATAAATATTTTAATTAAAATAAGAGAACTCTTTAATTAAGTAAAATGAAAACAAAATTCATCTCATATTTGGTATATTTTTATTTTATTGCGAATGTTTAATTGAATTACATCCAATTTTGTCAGTGACATTAAATGTAAATGAAAAATTGTTTGCAATGAATTCATTCATGTTGAAGATTATTGAAAATAATTTATTTAAATGAAAATGAAATGATGCATTTAGCATTGCCATGAAATATTTATAGGGTCCAAGAGATTGAGATGATGACAAAGATAATAACAATAATGATGTGAAGAGGATGATGTATTATTTATAACAACTTGAAGCACAATAAGGCTGAAAAGAGCTCTTTCGCCTTCAGCTCGACATGTCTCAGTAGTGTGTGTGTGTGTGCGTGTGCATGTGTGTGCGTAAGTATGTAAATATATTATTATAATACATACTTAACAACAACAACGACAACAACTACATACATAGCTGATGCCTATTTGCACAATAATAAAGTCAATTTAGTCAGAGGCAGAGTCTTCATTAAATGCAACCAAACGCGCGACATCGTCAACTATGTCTCCACCTCCACCTCCCCCCACCTCACCCTCTCCCATACCACACAACGCAATTTTCACCCGCTACAACTGAATCTCTCTCTATATAGCGCCCCCATTCAGATATACTTGAAGCTACATATAGACAATTTTTGCCTGCGGTTTTGATACCCTAACGATCCATCGAGAAGGGAATTCAAACTAATTTAGTCTTCTCTTATTGTAAATCTCTCATCATTTAATCAAAATATTGATATAAGGAATAAAATTGAAACTTTCTGGCCGAACCCCAAACAAAAATGCATTAAAGAGTTCCAAATTAATTGTAAAATTTGGCTAATGTTTCTTTCGCCAAAGGGTAACTCAAAGTCGCCTAAATGGAAAGCATTTTATTTGGTTTTATTTTTTTCGTTAATTTGTTTTGTTGCGTGTGAATGAGAGCTCCAATTTGCTTGATAAGAAACTCAAATCTCTGAGCATGAATGTGGGTGCTGTTTTGGGGGTGAGGTGACTGAGGATGATGAGGTGGAGACCCTTAACCCTAGTCAACACTTTTCGTTTTAGTTTCAGCTTCTTTTTTTTTGTTGTTGTATTGTAATTTTTGCAATGGAAAATTTTGCGCATTCCGCATAATATGGCAATAAACTTATGTGTATTCTCATATTAAGTATACGTCATGTTGGCGGCTCACAGACAAGGGTTCTATTTACACTTGGAAAATTAAACGTGATATGTGTGAAAGGTTTCTACTTAAACTAAATAAACATTGAGTTTTTTTTTTTTTTTTTTTGTTTATATGAAGAAAATACTTGGAACAACATTTATTTATATTTACTTTTTGTTTGTAAAGACTTTATGGCAGCCCTCCCCAGGCTCCCCCCGATCCAAAAGCGCAAAGAGCATTTTCCAAGAGAGATTTATTTGTATTGTAAATGAGTGTTGAGGATTTTTGCTAATGCATCACTTATAAGAGACTTGTTGTTGTTGTTGTTGTCGAAAACTCGATATTTGGAAGATAATAAAAATAAATAACAAATAACAGAGCAAAATAATATAATCATTTCTCTTGAATAAATCGAAAGTAAACGTTTGTTGTTTAGTTTGATTCGATATTATGGTTTTCGGAATAAGAATTCTTTAGATTTCTTTATCGATTTGGAAAACCGAATACACATATTAAGTATTGATATCGATACTCAAATTGCAAACTTATCTTTGAATCTTTACTGAAAACATTTGACATTAGAAGAAGAAGAACTGACATCACAACATGTCCCGCAATTGAAGTATCGATCAAATTTGTTTCCTGGCTTGTATCTATGCTTGTGTCTATTTGAAAGATACATACATTTGTATCTATGTTTGTATGTGTTTGCCATTACAGTTACTGCTTTGCAGCTGATTATTACCGTTTGACACATTCATTTGTCTCTATCGCCACCAGTTGCCCCCCCCTCTCCAACCTCTTTTTGTTAGACTAAGCACAGCTTTTATATATGTATACATAAACACACCTACTAATACATACATATGTACATCTGTTTGTTAAGTGTGTGTGTGTGTGTGTGTGTTTGTAGCTTTGTTTGTATGCAGACGTAATAAGCTTTTGCAATCGTCTTATTTTATTTTTACTCTTATTTTTCTTTCCTTTTTTTTTTTTTGCCTCTAGACAAATGGGAAAGTGGCAAATTTATGTATGTTATAGAGGGAAACGACAAGGCATGCATATACCCTATAGCCACATGAAGGTAGTCTGGCAAATATATTGGCATTTTCTATATATAGCATTTGGAGGATTGTTTTAACACATATTATCTTTCGGATTCCATTTACTTCTCTTACTTGTAGAAAATTTATATTCTCATAATTGATCAAACGACATATGTATCTTCTAAAATAGTGGAGGATTAAAAATATAACTAAAATAAAACAAGCACGATTACACGACACATTTTGTCGTTTATGTTAAACCTTGCATTTGGACCGGGATCGAGTTCAATCTTCAAAAGAAGATTATTTTCCGTCTGTTTAATTATTTCAATAACCACCAAGTTCTATCATCACTTTGCATAAGAACTGTACAATTGCAATGGTCATACTAGTACTTCAAGGCTAAAAATAGTTGGGAATCGCAACTAAATAATGACTTAAGATATGACTCAAACAGGAGACGAGTCCGTTAAAAAGAAGCTATCATCAAGAGAAGTCGTAGCTAAGGTACCATTATCTCCCGACAAAGGTGTCATATATGATTAGAGAACAAGCTCATTTAAGAGTACTGGATCAGAAAGAGAATTCGAAATATGTTGAATGGAAAGTAGCTCGATTTTTTATTTTATTCTATTTAAATGATCTAAATGGATCGAAAAATTGAACTCGTAAGAGTTCTTAAGAACAACAATCATCAAATGCTGCCTACCTACATACAACAAAGAATTGATTCTTCTCATGAACTAACAATAAGAAGAATGTTATTGAGAAAAACCTTCTTCAACTGCTTAAAGAAACTTTGCAAACTATTAGGTAAAACTATTCGGATGGCAATTTCCACTTAAATTCATTACTAGATACATTGGGATACTTATGGATACACTTTTCATCAGTTTAAAAAAATGGCAACGCTTTTTTCATTATAGCATTAAATAGGCATTAAATGTCACAAGGGAATCATTATTATTGACAATTTTTTTAAAATATTTCATACTAAAAACGAAAACTAAGCCAAATTAAAAATCAAATAAATTATTGATAAAATGCACTTACAATCCTGCAAATTATGTGGAAAATGAATAATTATAGCATAAATCTATCAAAGACTTTGACTAAAATACACATTCCAATTATAGTCTGAAATGCTAACAATTCTTTTGACAAATTATAGTCTACGCTTTACTTTTTTATTTCGGAAAGAAGTGTTTTAATTTTTGTGTTAATAAAAAAAGCATTCATCAACATTCACTACAAATTAAAAATTCCTTAAATTAACTATATAAAATGTCCATTAGTTTTCAAGTTAAGGAAATATTCAAAACATTTTGAAGTCAACTTTTTTGTCGGTCAACTTTTGCCTCTTTTGGGAAATATTTGCACCTTACAATGTGAATTATACATTTCCTAGGAATCGATTCTCATGCATATGCAAAAAGTGAAATTGCTTATAATATAGAGACTGATAGTGATCGAGAGGAGGAGAGATAGTAATTCTCTCTCATCTTCACCCTCTCACCCAGTTTCTTAGAATTTCGTAATTATTTTGTTTTCTAGTTATTTATTCTAGCCGTTTAGGTCCGAGCAACACCAAGAAAGCATTTTACATACACTTGATTATGAGTTTGTGTGCTCGTGCTGCTACTACGTCTTATAAAATTTGTGTGCCTTTTCCCATTGCCCCTTTTCCCATTTCCCCTTGCCCTTTTTTTCCATTTCCCGCAGCAACAGTCACAGGAAGGAAGCTTCAAGACACGATTAAATCAGCAAATAAAATAGCAGCAACAAGAAAACTCAATGCATACCTTTTCCCAACGAATGAATGCAAACAGTGCAAGAAAAGAGAAAAAACGTCAAGTAAATGGTGGGTGGAGAAGGGGCCAGCGAAGTTCCCCCGTGAGTAAACAGAACAAGTTCATAAATTACATAGAAAAATCGACCCCAAAGATACCCTATTATCATGTAGCCAGATCTTGCCCCTTTAAGGGATTTCCTCATGTTTCATGTGAAAGGTCACAAGGATTCACCAAAAAGTTTGTGTTATCCTTGTGTAAACATATGTCCTACCATTCCATGCTGTAATCAGACAATATGCAGATGTCCCTGATGTTTATATACCCGTTTACCCTATGAATTCATGGTGGAAAAACGATTGAGAAATTTTTTGAAAATAATAGAATAAAGTAGTCAAGAAGCTTTGCTCTGTCGCTCTATTCTATTCGCCTGACTGACTGACTGACTGACTAAGGTCGACTTACTGATTGAATAGATAAAAAATGAGGCAAAGGAAAATAAAAAATAAGGATGGCCAAAAGGAAAATTGATTGCTTTGCGAAGCAATGTAAATCGATTACCAAATAAGCAGAAAGCAAACAAATAACACACAAAAAGGAAACCAGGGAAAGCACACGGCAAAAAACACAGAGAGAGAAAGACAGAGAAAAGACTCACAATATGTACATACATACATCCATATCAAATAAGAAAATAAAATTATAATGAAATAAAATTCAATTTAATTGTCAAAGACCAAAGAGGGAGAAATGATACCACATTGATTGAATTTCCTGATAATAATTAACTATCATGGTTACATTGGTTATCGTTGCCATTGTCCAAAGTCAGTGGCCACTTAAAAATCGACTTAAAAACTCGACTTCTCTCTCTCTGCCTCCGTCTCCGTCTCTGTCTCGGGCATCTCGGGCCAATTACCCAGCAAATGCTATTAGCCACAGTCCCAGCAACAGGCCAATTACGTACAAGTCTATACGCAACGGCAAACCTAATCAAGACCCCGAGGAGGGCCTGGGATCTGCCAAAATATATATCTATGTATACATTTACTAAGTATCAAAGTCATTGCCAAAAGAAAGCCAAAAGAAAAAAATCATTTTTTCTCTAACTTTTCATTGCTGACAGACAAAATAAAATACAACAAATTTATATATATATTTTTTTTATCTTTGGTAGGTATATAAGACTCATTTGTAGTTTCAGTTTCCCAAGCTTTTGTCAATGAGACGGGACGGTTGGGGTTAGGTAGCCCGGGAGGGGGAAGTTTGTTGAGTTTTTTATTGAGGGGGGTGGTAGAGGAGCCCTCCCCTCCCTCGCTGACGCCTCATCTTCTGATGTTGGGTTTTTATGGCAAGTCAAAAACCTATTAATGCTCAACCAGCACGTTCAACTTGTTACAGTTTTTTTGTATCTTCTTTTCGTTTTCTATATGTATTTGCCTCTTCCTCTCGTTGTTTTTGTTGTTTTATTGCTGTTTTTTCTTTCTTTCTATACACTTTGCAAACTTTAGGTTTATATCTTTCTTGACTTGGATTGAGATATATGTACTAGAAATTAGTTTCTAATTAGTTAGCAACAACATAAATTGGATAGGTATATTCTAATGTGTTTATAATTTATGTATATGCCATGTTTAAATTTGAAATTATATACTCAAATGTAGAGTAAACAGTGTCTAACGTCTTGGGAGTGACTTTTGGAAATCAAAATTCTATGTTTGAAAGGGGAAAGTTTTGAAAAGTGGCGCTATTCCTTAATTTCACGCCCAAGGATTCGTTTCAATCTAAATCTGCATAAGTTTTTATACCATACACCCATAGGGTGAAATGGTATATTAAAGTCGCCAAAATGTATGTAACAGGCAGAAGGAAGCTTCTCCGACCCTATAAAGTATATATATTCTTGATCAGGATGAATAGCCGAGTCGATCTAGCCATGTCCGTCTGTCCGTCCGTCCGTCCGTCCGTCCGTCCGTCCGTCCGTCCGTCCGTCCGTCCGTCCGTCCGTCCGTCCGTCCGTATGAACACGCAGATCTCGGAGACTATAAGAGCTAGAGCCACCAAATTTGGTATGTATACTCGTGTAGTATGCACATGTTCAGAGTTAATTGGAATTTCGGCCACGCCCCCTTACGCCCCCAGGAATCACATAAAACTGTTTTTCTTAAAAAGTATAACAGCTAGAGACATCAAATTTGGTTTATATACTCGTTTAGTTGGCGCGCAGAAACTAATTGTTTAAACTTTTTGCCACGCCCCCTTCCGCCCCCGGAATTCACATAAAACTGATTTTCTTAAAAACTATGACAGTTACCGACATCAAATTTGGTGTGCAGACTAGTTTAATAGACGCGCAGAAACTGGCTATTTAAAAATTTTGCCACGCCCACTTCCGCCCCCCGCAAATCAAACAAAACTGATTTTATCAAAAACAAACAAAGCTAAAGTCACCAAATTTAGTATGTATACTGGCTTAGTATTCGCGCAGAGTATATATATTTTCATATTTTGCCACGCCCACTTCCGCCTCCATAATTTAGAAAAAACAGATTTTCTCCTGTAGTTTTTTGACTATCGCATTCAAATTCTGCAGACTAACTAATCTTATCTATTTCTACAAAACTACCAAATTTTATTGAAATCGGACTAGAAACATGCAAAATATGCGTATGAACGTATTTTACTACGCGGTCCACAAGGCCAGAATTGGCCGTTGGCTAGTAGCGGCGCTAGAGTGCTCGTGTGTTCGTAGAGTGAGCGAGATAGCACATACTATGAAACATGTAAAAACAATTTAATAGACATACATATGTACATTTGGTTTTCGAAATTTAAAAAAATTTGTTTCACCTGGTGTATGGTATACCCGAGTCGACGAGTCGACTTACTTGCTTCATTTTATTTCAAGTGTCGCTTACATATATGTAAAAAATTCAAGTTGATATCAAATTTCGATATAAATTCATCAGAAATCAGTCTCAAATATAGAGTCATATGAGATATATGTACATACACTCACATTCTTATCTTAAATCGGCAAATGTTTGACTAGTATAAGCTATATGAAATATGAGAAATAGAATTAGATTTCGTTAGATTTACATATATGTATACTCTCACGTTGACATTCAAGAGTATTCCACATTCCACATAGTCTAATGAATTATGTGGTTTTTCTCTTTGGTTGTCTTTCTCTACTATTATTTGCTTTGCTTCTACTATTAAGTAGTATGTATTTCCGCTAGTCTGAGTTTTGTGTGTGCGGCTTTACATTAGGTCAAAGCTTGGTCTGAGGTATCTCAATTGTATCATCCACCTGACGACTACCCATTGCCCTTTCCACCCCCATACGGGACGTGTGTTTATTCTCTTGTCTTTGGCGCATTGTTTGACATGACTTTAATATTTCAAAACGATAAAATTCGTTCCCCTCCACCGCTGTTGCTGTCGCTGTCGCCCTCAAACTACCTTCAATTTGTTGGATTGTTTTTCGTTTGGTGTTTTTGTGTTGTTTTTTGGCACTGTGACGCTATTTTAATCGATAGCAAATATCAAGAACAATACAATAACTGCAGGGCATATGTCGGGTTTGAGAGGCTTTCATTTCATAAATGAAAACTTGCTGGCTGTCATGTTGAATTTTGATTTCCGAAAAGGGAACATGTAAACTCCCCCCAACGACCTCCTCCACCCACTAAAGTGAATCAATTTCAATTAGGAAAAGTAGAGCGAGCAATGTCGTTGCCACTGAATTCTCTTGCCAAGTTATAATTAAGCTGCGTGTGATTAATCCAGAGAAACCTTACTGACCAGGCTGGACAGGATCATTTGGTTTAATTCAATCAAAGCGCCATTCATCGCACAACGTCACCATCAAATGGGACGACTCTACCACCATGGAAATAATCACCGGAAATCTCTGAACGGAAATGTTCGTAATAATGGCAACCCAAATGGATGGGACTTGGACTTGGACTTGAACGTGAATGTCGATGTGGATGTGGATGTGGCGACACACAGCGTCGCATTTAGCCAAACAAAGTGTTTGACCCTGCCGTCTCATTCTCGAGTCCGGATCCTAGCCAAAGTGTTCTTGTGCATGCTAACGGTACATTAATTCCTATTCATAAATTACGACACACCAAAAACTCGACACTCTGCACAAAAGACCAGAAGCAAAAATGAAAACAAGAACAAAAACAAAGTATATGGTAGGAAAATCACAATGGCAAAGTGGAAATCAATTCCGAGACCCTAAAATTAATTGGAGTATGAGACAATTTTCCTACCAATTATCTTTTGCTTCTTTGTCCTCATCAAGTGTTGCCCAACTAATTACTCTTCATAAATTTCCGTGAACCCCAAATTCGATTCTCTTGTAATCTCTCCTCACACACACACACACACACATATATTTACTCTTGCACTTTCTTCTGATAATGGAATTGAATTTGACATTAATTTAAAAGTGTTTTGCCTTGATATCTTTTGGTCACACAATGCAATCACACACACACACATTGTCTACATACATAGGTAAAATTGAATGTTTGTATAGGGGGAAATCCTTTCATCATTGTCGTCATTATGTGTCTGCTTAAATTGAAAATGATATGCCGCGTATGTCTGGCATATATCCATAATAAATGGCTTTACGAGAACTCATTACAGCTGAGTCACAGTCATCGTCATTTAATACTGCGCCATGACAATGGTAAAGTTATGGATATGATAATGAAAAACAAAAATCCATAAATACATAAATATGTATATATGTATGTATATAGTGCACACCCGTCTGTAAACGATATTTCATCCTTGTTCAAATATATTTTCCACTTCCATGAAAAAAGGTAGATAAAACAACAATCATTTTTAAATTCGCAAACTTTTGCAAAAACTGTAAGGGAATTGTGGACAAAAACCATTTCTTATAATATAATTATATAGATTCAGATCATAATCAATGATTACAACTACTTTAGATTAGTTTATTGTGTGTCCGGTTTGGCAACATTTTGTTTTAATGGTTCACCAAAACCCTCTTTAAAAAAGATGGAATCGAATGTGTATAATATTTACAAACTGTTTTAACGATTTTTATCAAAAGTGATCAGTTTGGTATAGTTTGAAGTGGCTCTTGGTTAAATACGATAAACTGTTAAATAAACATCCGATAGAAAAGGCATGCAGAATGTAAAACTAAAGTTTAAAAGTTTCCAAAAAGAAACCTCAACCCAATAAGGCTTTAAATCAGGCCGTTTACACTTCAAAATTTGTTTCTTTGATGTAATAGCAATTGCATTTTGTCGCCACATCGACATTCACGTTCAAGTCCAAGTCCAAGTCCACTCATTTGGATTGCCATTATTACGAACATTGTAGAACTTTCACAAGTTTTTAAAGTTGAAATTGGTGACAAAAGTAACGAGAGATTGAGCTGGTTTAGGAATGGAAATCGTTCTTAAATTTCGAAACAGATTTAGAAGTAAAATTTTACTCCCATTGAAGATCCAAGCCAGTGCGCCTCAATCATTTTCAAAATAAATTAAAATGCAGCCATTTGAAAGTATAGAGAATGCACCTCGCATTTAGGATGAGAAAACATTTGAGAAAACATTTTTGTAATATTCCTCCCAATATGTTGAGGAATTTAAGTTTGCCTTTCAAAAATGGAAAATTTTTTATGTAATGGCTTTTAAATGTTTTCTATAAACATATCTGCCAATATACTACAACAATTTTTGCCTAGATAGCAATTTCATGTAGCAAAAACAATGGATTCAATATAATGCGTGCACAAGCATTTAAAATTTGAATGGCAAACTAAAATATACTATATAAACATATGTATGTATATATGTATGTATATATAGATAGTATATTGGCCATGCAGAAACTATTATGTGATTGAAACAAGAGCAACTATACACTGTGTATTGTGTGTATGTATGTATGTATGTATATGTTGGGTTGGTAATAAAAAATAAAAGTATGAAATGGGCCATTTGCAGAAAGTGGAGAGTGTGATGGTTATTAAACTTATGCGTTAAATGGAAAGCAACACCAAAATATATATGGCCTATAAAACACCGACCATTTATGTATAATATATTTAATGTAGGTATATAAGGTTCAAACACTTTTCACACCTTTCAGGCACACACACACACACTGAAACAAACAGCTAAAAGCCACACGCAGTAAACTACAAGCAGATATTACGTATACGCACGATAGACCGTTTACTAGATTTCAATGAAAGCAAAACGAGAAGATAAAAAGCGTTTTCATTTCAACTATATTTAGCAAACTAAAGTGAATTAACGACAACTCAATTCCGGGCATATTACACACACAAACACACACACATACATATGTACAGATTCAATCAAAATCTTTAAGAAGCAAGCAATTATCACCAAGTGAATGAATGAAGTGAAGTTTATCCGGCACTTTGACCGTTAAATGAAGTCAAACATTGTGCCAATATGTATAGAGATAATTTCTGTGCTTGTGTCTGTGTGTGGGCTCCTAGTGATTTTATCTATACAAGTAACACTCTCGCACACACACACCCATAGAGTAAGAAAGAACTTTTGAGATGCCGACGCCTGGCAAATTTACAAGTTACATTTACAATTACGGACTGCGGGCTTTGAGGCTTGAGGGCTACTGCGGTGGCAACTTTATTTGCATTCGGCATCGAGGCATAAGTTTTATAATTCAATTAGTTTTAATGCCACTGCCACATTGATAACAACACACACACACACACAGTCGGAAGAAGACTGATAAGAATTAATATACTCTTTCTGCTTCTATACACCGTGGGTCATTATTATTATTATTAACAATTTCAATTGCAATTTGCACAATTAATTCACAACAAAAGCGAAAAACAAAGAAAACTACACTGAAAGGAAGAACAGAAGAACACATACTGACATGTGGCTAAAAGAAACAGCGCAAAAATAAACCATTAACAACAACAACAAAACAATTTTTACACAAATTGCAACGCAAACAGAAACGATATAATTTAGTTTGATGTTGTCTTTTTTTTTTTTTGGCATATTTGAATATCATTCGAATTATTTGCTCCCCTCCCCCGCCCTTAACACTGATAAAGCACATCTTTTCCCACTCCACTCTTCACACTCGAAATGATAAAAATAACCGCTCATAAACTGCTCTTGTTCTTTGATTAGTTGGTGGTTTACCTTTATTTTTATTATTATTTTTTTTTTTTTTGTGGTTTTAGGCATTACCTTTAAACAGCATGCGTTTCCCACAGATGCGAAAAAAAAACAAAAGTATCAACAATAATAAGAAACTAAATAACACACAGAGAGGAGATGCGCGTTGTTTAGTGCTCTAGCAAAATCGCGAAACGGTATCACCGGGACTCGACGTTGGACTAATCGTTCCACAAAGCGTTCTAGATGCGACACATGAACTTTTCAGACTGACGATGAGCGGCACAGAGAGCCGAGAGTAGCACATACAGCCCAGAGCACACGAGTGGCACTAGCCAAAAAAAAAAAAAAAAATGAAGTCGACTCGCCGACTTGGGTATACCATACACCAGGAGAAACAAATATCTCAAATTTCGAATACCAAATGTATGTCTATTAAATTGTTTTTACATACCTCGTGCTATATGCTACAAACACACGATCACTCTAGCGCCGCCACTAGCCAACGGCCAATCCTGGACAATCCTTATGGACCGCGTAGCAAAATACGTTCATACGCATATTTTGCATGTTTCTAGTCCGATTTCAATAAAATTTGGTAGTTTGGTAGAAATTGATAAGATTAATTCGACTGCCGACTTTGAATGCGATAGTCAATAAAATACAGGAGGAAATCGGTTTTTTCTAAATTATGGAGGCGGTAGTGGGCGTGGCAAAATATGAAAAGATGTATACTCTGCGCGCATACTAAGCCAGTGTACATACTAAATTTGGTAACTTTAGCTTTGTTAGTTTTCGATAAAGTCAGTTTCGTTTAATTTGCGGTGGCGGAAGTGGGCGTGGCCAATATCTGCACGTCTATTAAGCTAATCTACATACCGAATTTGATTTCGGTAGCTGTCATAGTTTTTAAGAAAATCAGTTTTATGTAAATTCCGGTGGCGGAAGGGGGCGTGGCAAAAAGTTTAAACAACTAGTTTCTGCGCGCTAACTAAACGAGTATACAAACCAAATTTGATGTCTCTAGCTGTTATACTTTTTAGGAAAAATAGACATATAAAATTTGGTGGCTCCAGCTTTTATAGCCTCCGAGATCTGCGTGTTCATATAGACGGACGGATGGATGGACGGACGGACATGGCTAGATCGACTCGGCTGTTGATCCTGATCAAGAATATATATACCTTTTAGGGTCGCAGAAGCTTCCTTCTGCCTGTTACATACATTTTGGCGACTTTAATATACCATTTCACCCTATGGGTGTATGGTATAAAAACACACACAGAAACGAGAGCAGAGCAGCAAAGAAATCCGACGATGGCGCCGACCACGACAACACGTCGCCGGTCGCCGGCAGCAGAGGCATCGACGTCGGGAGAATTGTAGGCGTATTGTAATACAAGGGAGGAGAGCGAAAACCTACTCAAACGCTTGAGTGAGAGTGAGAGTGAAAACGAAAGCGTTACTTCATACAAATTACATGTAAATCTCTCTTCGAATTGGATTTATCAATCAATTTAACAAGTCAAAGATAAGGCCCTTAAAAATATACATACAAGAAATCTAGATAGCCCTTTTCTAGTAAATAAGAAATTTACACATTTTAAGTGGACATTTAACTTTAACTTGAAATACTCAGAATCTTTCATTACAAATTTCCCATTTTCACTTTCTTCCTAAAAATTGTTTTCAATAAAACACATTCTAAAGAAGGAATTAAACATTTTAAAGATACATACGTATATGGAAAACATACACATAACAGACTCAGACGAATTTAATAACATTTAATTCAACGAGAAACAAAATGTACACAAAAGGAAAAGCTCGCAAAAATAATTTGAAATAATGCTTAAAGAACCTCTAAAAAATCTTAGAAGATATCCATTTTTTACATTTCAAATAAGTGGAATATAATAATGGAATAATATTCTAAATTTTTAGAGAGTACTTATAGGTATTTCCCATCTAATGTGTAAGTTCCCTGGGTTTTGTCGACTTAAGACAAAAAGTTATCCTAATGGAAATAACAAAAACTAAAAAAAAGGATTTTATCCGAATAATTTGCTGTGCATTGACATTTTTATCTCGATGATACGAAAATTTCGTAATTAACATTACAGATTCGAAATTAAATTTAAGGGCACTTAAATTAGTTAGATCTTTTAAAAATCATTTAAAAATTTGTCAGTTTTGGTAAATGAACATTAAATCATCTTTTGAGTGATCTTAAATTTTTTAACAGCGCTCTGATATGTCAGTACCTGTAGCTTTAGTTAAGCCTGCTATATGGCGTACTTGGAGCTGTTTTTAAGGGATATGTTGTTATTCGATATATGATATTAATAGCAAGATTTCGCAAGAACTTAAATTTCAAATTTAAGTTTTTTTATTTGTATACAAATAAATAGCCTTTTTATTCATTAAGGTTCTTCACATAAACTTTTACAAAATCACATTGTAGATTTGTTTCTGGTTTCTCAAGGTTTTTGGTTTTTAAAAAGAATTTTTCGAAAAACAAATTTAACAGAAATAATGCTTAAAAATTAGTCAACTAAATTAGAATTAGGCACACCGATTGTTATTTCTAGCTGAAAAAGTAGACTGACTCAAGAACGTTGTCCAGATCAAAATCCCCTTTCTGTGGCAGTTGCTTGAGTGTGCGATTTAGCTGACGCTTAGACAAATCCTCCACAGAACCATCATTGGTAAAGTCGCTAAGGTTACATTAGAAGAATTGAATTAAAGTTAGTGGATGGTTGAGGAGAATAAATTAAGAAAAACTTACGTAGTCTTAAAACTGTATAGTTGACGCATGTATTCGGACAATTGCTCCAGAATAGGCTGTGAATGAAGGGCCACAAACTGTTCGCGACAGTGGCGATTCAATTCAGGTACTGTGCAGGCATGTGTCCAGAAGCAATCGTGAACTGACACAAAGGTGATGCCGTGACGTTCACAATGCAGCGAGGTTAGCATCATGTGTGAGGAATCCAGCGAATGGATAAAGTTAGGCGGAAAGGCATTCTTTTGCTTAAGTATATTGGGACGCTCATACATATCCATGGGCATGTTGGCATTAACCCGAAGTCCACTGCGAGCGGTGTGCTTTACGTCCTGGCGACTGTATGGCTGCACTACTGGAAGACCAAGGGGCGTGATCCATTCCACATTTTGGCCACAAACCCCTGAGATGAGGCGCGCGCATTCTGTAAACCAGTCTTGAATCTCCCTTGTCGAGGTAAACATTTCACGTAAACTCTCAAATGTCTTAGTTGTGAGATAAGTGGAAGCAGGCCAAACCCAGTCTTTGGGAAAGTCATCAATGTCCTTGAGTTGACGAGCAATTTGCAAACGGGCTCCATAACGTGTCACTCCATACACAGTAGTCATCACAGTTTGCTTGATAACCTTGCGCCTAACGAAACCATCGAGAGCTTGAGCCACATGAAGACCATTTACAGCATCCGATTTGCGTGTGCGTTCGACTAGAGCAGCCACAGCACTGTAAACATCTTGGGGCAATGGCGAAGGAGCCAGATTTACACTGCACGCTCCGGCTTGGTCACGTCCCAGAGCCGCATAATGTTGCAAGCCATTACATGAGCCGTCCTGATGAATAGGAAAACGACTAAGATATGCCGCTGGGTCCGGAGAGCGTTGAACCTTGGCTATTTCCATGCAACAGGCTAAAGTTTGCCAGGGTTCATCAGATTTGGCCCACCACATGTTACCAGTCAGTGGATTATCAGCCGAATCTAGAATCTCTGGCATAATCTCTTCCGCATAAAGTAAACGCTCGCGCACTGAATCCCGCTTCTTCATGCCCGTCAAATTGATGCAATGGAGTTTTAACCAACTAAAACCATCCAGTCCCAATGGCTGGGCTTGATCAAAAATGAGTATGGAACGCGCCAAATCCGATCCCAGATGGTTCAAGTGAGGTGGCACAGGGTAGACACGTCCTCGGAAATCCATATTATGTGGCAACCAAAAAACTTTATCCCGGTACTGGCAAAAGAAAACAAACGACGTTAGTCTAAGACAAGGTAAACTCGAAATTTATCTTCTCAACTTACATGTTGGGCCAAGGACAAACGATAGAGCGCATCACACCACAAACTATACATTTCGGCCTGTTTCCTCCGATGTCCGAGTTTGTCACGAAATTGTTTAGCTCGATCCGCATTGGAAATGTCTTTCGTATCGACGGCTTGATTAGTGGGCAGAGGAGGCAAAGCACTTGGTGGTTGGGGTACATCCAATTTGGCATCGCCTCCATTTTGGAATACTTCAATGATGACGTCCAGCAACTGGGTATTTACTCGCCACGGTACACTGGCCAGCTGATTAAGGGAATCGAGGGCGGGATAAATTTGTTCCGGTTTGGTTGCATTTATGCGTTCCCATTGCTGTATGGCCTGATGTGGCAAACGAATCAGCTCGGATTTATTCAGCAAATACCCACCATTATGTGGTGTACTCCACGGTTGAGGCGGGCACAGCATAGGCACTAGATTTGAATCAAAAGTGAGAGTTTGCTGCCGCGAGGCCCGAAGTAATCTGGATAAGACCGGATGCGGTTTTACTTCCTCTTTAACAAGGCGTCCTTGATTACGGAAAAGTGTGTAGAAGGCAGGCATTAGATTCTGGGACGACTGACGATTATTTTGACGCATTATATGCGAGTCAATCTTTATGTCACGCATTAGAATATTGTAGAGGAATCGCCCCACGCCAGTCAGGACATTTGAGGGCCATGGAATTTCAGGTAAGTCCATGCTGGGACCTCCAATTTTTCTTTGCTCATGTACCAGGCGTTGCCATATCTGCCGGGTATTGTCCTGCGTCCGACCACTGTCCCAGATATCACAATAAGAACTATATATTTCGCCAATTTTCTCCAATGTGCCATTATGTTTTTTCTGCTCGATCTGATAGCGCCGCTGGACTTTCTGGCCCAATTCCTTGTACAATTGGCCCACAGTGGGACTGAAAGTTTCGGAACCTTCGGCCAGTTTGTACAACTCCTTGATGACAATGTCAGTATAATGTGATGTATCCAGCACCTTAAGGTATGTATAATAATTCATGTACCCATGCGGTTTGAAACGCACTTGAGCCCGCAAGGTGTTCATATCTCTCACAATGGCCACAGAGATCTGTTTGCGCCAGTTCTGCTCCAGCTCTTTCAAACGTTCACGCTGTGAAATAGAAAAATAGAAATAGAATAGAAATAGGACTTATTGCTCACAGAGACTTACACATTTCTCAGCGTTGGCAAATTCTTTGGACTTTTCAATGGACTTAATAGTTATGCATCCGTCTAATTCTACTTTTAGCTGCTCTCTGGCCAATTGCTGTAACTGATCTTTGGTATAGCCCGATTTGGGATTCATTATAGCATAATCCTCCTTTGTTTTTCCCTTAAGTTCAATGTCATTAAGATGATTGAGCAACTCGTTGTCATATCCCAAGACTGGCTGTGCATAGACTGGTTTATATTCTGGTCGTACACGTTGAATGGCATCTAGGGCTATATCTCGTTGATCTGACACAAACTTTGAACGATCCATAATTTGATCAAGACTGAAACCCTGGTCCTCCGCCTTTTTGATATATTTCTCAATGGTTTTTACGTTTTCATCATCTGATTCTAGACGACCCAAGCACTCGAAAATGGCTGCATATGTCTGCTCGTTAAACTTCAAATTATCTTCAGAGATATACTTGAACAAATCTTGACAACGATCGAAAGATCCTTTGCCGGCATAACCATGTAGAAGAATGTTATAAAGCTCAATAGTTATCAGATTCGATTGACTTTGGGTATTCATTCCCTTTTTGGAACGATTTCGGTACACAACGATAGTGGAGAGAGCACGATTAAGCATATTGGCTGAGACACAGACATTCAGGTAAGTAGTCAGATTGATGTGTAAGGCCTTTTGCTTAGCCAGACGCTCCTGTTCTGCATTGGCATGGACGTTTGATTTGAATCTTTTCTTTGATTTGGAAGTAACGGCTGTAGTATCAGTTCTTGGTGTCATGACAGTTGTGACACTCGCTGGCTTTGGCCTATCCAATGGATTAATATACGGTTCTATAGTCTCAAACGGATCTAGCAAGTCATCTGTCAGCTTCGGAGTAGTCAAACTGCAAGGAAAACAAATCATATCAAATTTTAGCTCAATTCAATGGCACATTTTGCAAAAGCCATTTATTTTTTCATACCCAATATCTGTTTCTGCAAATTCTTGCCTTTCACTTTCCATGCCTTCGATAATGTCGCGAAAATTGTGAAAACTCTTTAGGATCTGCTGGACTTCCTCGGGATTTGCTATAACCTGCTTGGTGTACTCATCCTTGCCAAAAAACAACAATGGACGATCATCATAGATGCCTGATTCCAAAACAGAGCAGCCATCCAATGCTTCCATATCGATTTTCTGATATTCAACAGGTTGACGCTGGGCCAAATCTTCCATTTTGCTGGATTCTTTTTTACCACGACGTTCTTCTTTAGCCCGCTTTTCTAGTATTTGCAATTGAGTTTTTTGTATGAATTCGGACAATTTTTTGGATTTGAGACGTTTGACTCGAGATTTACGTTCACTGGCGGTCATTTCGGTAACTAAAAGCAAATTGGATTATATTGTGTTCTGATTGGAGTCCTATTCATGGTGATGGACATACATACCTTCGAGAAATTCTACATATTTTGCATAGCGCGGCTTACGCAAACGTTTCTTCTTGTTGGCCAAAGCCAAGGCATCTGTCTGGGTGGTTGTTGTTGACTGCCCCCTTGTCGTTGTTATTTCTGTAACTGAATTCGAAAAAAGCTATTACTTCAACCGCATACGGGTTTTTGGCATGAATTCTAACTTACTTGCCGGTTGAAGCCGGTAAAGCATTTGATAATACTGCTGATAGTGGATGAAATTCTGCGACGAAGTGGAACTTCTGCCGCCGCAGCCGCAGCACATTGTTGTTGTAGGGGGCGGCAACTGTAGCACCTTATTCAGGGCCTTGCCCCGATTTAGGCCCAGCAAACGATACATTCTCGAATAGCTTTTGCTATATGCTCAAATGGTTTCACATCAAATCCAAAAATCAATCCAATTTGTAACAGTTTTCACACAATTTTTGCTTGCATAATAGAACGCAAAAGGAGGAGAAGACGTTCAGACGTCCGCTTGTTGTTGTTCGCGCTCCCTCACATGTGGTCAGTGATATCATTTTTTGTTAGGCCAAAACAGCTAAATCGATTCAAGAAAAAAGCTAAAGAAAACTGAGTGCCTGGAAAAAAGTGGAAATAAGGCTGATTTTTATTTATTCTTTTTTCATTCAAGAATAAATGTATTATTAAATAATATTGTATTATCAATATCTTCTTTATCGCTTGCATAATATTCTCTTTGCTCTATTAAAGTTACACAGCTAATTGGTAATCGAAACAGCATTTGTTTAGACGGTGCAATCCATACATAAAATTTTAGATAAATTAAAATGTAATTTAAAAATATAAATATACGTATGGACGTTGAACGAACTTGGCTAAGAACCCTCGACTTCGGCATTTGACCAAAGCAGTGGCAGCATTTGCAGAGTAACTGAAGCCAATTCATTAAACCGATCGTTTCCCACAGAATCCCTGTATTTTAATACTTCATTCCAGAACTTAATAGTGTCGTCTACATTTTCCCATTGTACTAAGCTTATTTATTGTACTAATCGTCAAATGCAATAGAAAGAACTCACCAAATTGAGAAAAAGTAATATTAAAAAAATTTATATGTATATATTTAAATTTGCTAAAAAAAAAAAAAAAACCCTAGAGTTCCCGCTGCCCACTGTTTTCAAATTTTCCCCGCAAACGCATTTCCAAAACAGCCGGATTTGGCCGGAAAAAAAGCTGAAATGACATCAGTGCATGTGGTACATGCGGTTAAAGGGGACTGCCCACCTGTCAAGCAAATTCATCGATAATATCGATAACCATCGTCTGCACTATTAATCTAATAGTGTGACCTGATTTCAATATTAAAGCTAAACGGCGGGTAATTTAAAATTATTTTTTATTTTTTTTTATTTAACGTTTAAGTCGTTAAATTATGTTCGCTTGGTTTTTTCCCCTTGACTCATTGAAATGCATTTAATTTAAACGAAATTTAATTTAACCCACTTAACCAGATCACCTGCGGCGCGGCTACCTGCTGCGTTTACCCAACTGATAAGGAAATTATGCCCAAAAACAAACAACTTTGTTAACCAAAATCAGTCTTGATTGACACTTGGCCCTGCATTGTTTTCTAGCTTATCTAGGTCTAAACAGACTATAAAAATCCATATTCCAACTCCTGTGTCATCAAAGTGAAATTTTAACTGAAAGATGTTAGGGCTTACATGGCTTTGTTTGGCCTGTGGCCTGGGTGAGTTACTAAATAAATTGTTTTTGTTTTTTTTTTTTTTTTTTTGTGCCTTTGTCTTGTTTGTAACTGCTGACCGATATTGAGAGACTTAAAACTCTGTCTGGGTAATTAAAATGCTTCAGAATTAATTGTTTGGATGGAATTGAAACCGGTTTCGAGGATTACACTTGAGAACTGAGTAAGCTTCTTAAATGCTTGACAGCGACTTGTATGGGTCATTGGAGATCATAAAGATCGCCAACGTTCAGTTGGCAGGCAACACTTAGCTGGAAAAGATGTCCTCCAATGCTTTGGCTTGCATTTGTAATGTGATAAATCCGTGTCGCAATGAAGTATCCAATACGTTTGTGGTAGTCCAATGGCTAATTACAGGATTCGCTGCCTTAGCTCAGGTGGTGAAACCTGTGCTGATACTCTGTAAACATTTCGAATGCATTATAAAAATTCGTGTGATTTAAAAGTTACTATTCAACTTTCAGTTGGCATACGTGGCGAAATTGCTTTGAATCAAGAGGATTATAATAAAACCTGGATCTATATGCCAAATGGTGAAGGCAAGCCAGAGGTGGCCTATTTAGTCGAACCTCCCCCAGAGAATCGTATAAATTTACCTCAACTAATACAATTTGAGTTCTATGGCAGGTAACTGAATAACACGTCTGTCTTGAACTTATATTTATTTAGTGAAATTTTCCAGCAACTCTGCGCATAGTTCTAGCACAGATTTCTGGATCGATGCTAATAATTTTGATTTTCGTCAGCGTCACAAACGCGACACTTGGCAAGAAATGGCTGAGAAATTTAATCCTGATTTGGATACGAAAATTCTGGTTCATGGTTGGAAATCCAGCACCATGAGCAATTCAATCCAATCGATAAGGGGAGCCTATATAGAGCGCGGACAGGTTAATGTTTTCGCCATCAATTGGAAGGATCAGGCAGATAATATCTATTATCTGACACCAGCTAGGTATACGGTACAAGTGGGTCGGGCAGTGGCCAAGTTGATTGATTTGTTGGTAGAGGAAAAGGATGCAGATCCTCAGCGAATTCATTTGATTGGACATAGTCTGGGAGCTCACATAATGGGCTATGCTGGTTCGTATACCAAATACAGAGTGTCAAGGATAACGGGACTAGATCCTGCCCGACCTGCCTTTGAGGATTGCATTGGTCCCGAGAATCATTTGGATGACACAGATGCCAATTTCGTGGATGTCATACACAGTTGTGCGGGTTATTTGGGATTTCGCAAACCCATCGGCATGGTCGACTTCTATCCCAATGGCGGTGGACCACCGCAGCCTGGTTGCAAGGAACTATCACAGATTTTCAGTGAGTTTTCATCGGACTTGGTTGGCCTATGGCTTTTGAAACGTCTTGTCTCTCATTTTCCAGCTGGCTGTAGTCATGGACGTTCTTATGAATACTATGCCGAATCCATTAACTCGCATAAAGGCTTCTATGGCACTCCCTGCTCGGGCTTAGATGAACTCAAAGGCAAAAACTGCACGGGTGGCAAATTGCTAATGGGTGATCCAGTGCCTCGAGATGCTCGTGGCATTTATTTCGTGAAGACGGCCAACAAGCCCAGCTATGCCCTGGGAATCGACGACATATAAGACCATTTGAATTAATTTTGTCTTCTTAACTCTATTTAAATATGTTCATCGTAAACTAAGAATGCATAAAACTACACATTTGCAACATAATTGAAATTCAGATTTGAGTCTAGGCTATAACATCAGTGCGTCGCCTTATGATATTGCTTCTTCGATGGCTGCCATTTGGCTGCAATACGTCCTCCGGACGCGGTTCAATCTCATAGTGCTTATAGCCATCGACATCGTCCAATTCCTTGGCGGAGAATTTGGCAAGCAATGTTCCACGACCAGCATAAGGTGGGATATACTTGAAGGTGGCTGCTGCAGTGCCGCCAACTGGTACCTCTGCAATCTGTAAACAGAATTGACATAATTTAAAGGACATTCACAAATTTGCTTCGCACTTACCTTAAACTTCAAGGGCTGCTCAATGCCTGGACCCTCGACTGTAAAGACGCCCTTATGCAAGGGAATGGGCAATGGATTGGTCAATCTTACAATGACATCCATCTCCTTTTTGGCCACTATACTATCCTCACCCAGTTGGAATTTAATGTCCGGCTTGCGTACACGAAAATCATCTTGGGCATAGTAATCATAGTCTGTGTCCTTGACCTTAGCCGAAGCTGATATTTGGAAGGCCGCCTGAGAGGAAAGTTTGCCATAGTATTCCTCAAATATGACTTCCATGCGAACATAGTCACTGGACTTGGGCTGCAGCTCCAGTTCGAAGCCCATGGTCTTGACCTCTTCGGCTCCCACGCCCGTATAGAGTATGGCATCGCAATTGATTTGACCAGTCGCCAAATGGACTCGCTCCTCACTCTTATTGGAGACCTTTAGGACCACACTGAATGACTCACCCACCTTGATGTCATCTTTCAATTCCATATCGAACTCCACATCATTGAAATTATCATTTAGATAATATCGGCTAAAGGCATGACGAGATTGCTTGAGGGCCTTCAGCATATAGTTGCGTTCCTCCTCCGTACGCTCGGCGTATTTGTAGGTATCAGTGATATCCTCCCGTTCCCACTTCAACACAGCCTTGGTGCTTATCAAATGTCCTATGGCCAGAGTGTCCTTTCTCAGCAATTTCAGGGGCTGTGAGGGTCCATTGTAGCGCCAATATAACTTATCCGCATTCACCTCGGCGTAGACAAAGCCACCATCGAAGGGTCTGAGGATTTCACCATGTTTCACAGCCAAAACGGAAGCAGGACCCACTCGATACATGTTATCAGAAGCCTCTTGTGGAGTGGCATCGACCACCTGCCAGCCATCGTATGTGCCAAACTGGCCAATACCCAAATCTGGTCGCTGCATCCACAATTCATCCCACACATGGTAGTTCCAGATCGAATCGGTAGTCTCCGCGTCCAGTTTTTTATTGTTCGAATCAATGAAAACATCCACCGTGAGCGAAGCTTGGGTATCATGAGCCGAAGAGTAACAAGTGACAATGCGAGCTGGAATACCAAGACTTCGGGCTATGGTGGCCAAGACACCGCTGAAGTTCCAACATTGGGCAAATTTTACAGACTTTTGAGTTTTGTGGAATTGCTGGAGAATCTCCGCTGATCCCGACCACTTGGTGGGGGCAACGCCACCGGAAAAGTCCTCCGACCAATTGCCCAAAAGCACTCCATCATCGTCCACAGAATTGACCAGGGCGGAGAGAGCTCGTGCCACTCGAACAGGATCACCACGATATGCTGGCGGAATTCGTCCCACAGTTCCCAGTAATTTCAAACTGCATTCCAGGACATGTCGCTCAAATTGTCCTATTTTCCATACTGAAGGCCTCAGCCGATTATATGAACCCCTCCAAATTAAGGTTGTATCGTGCATCACATACTCCTTACGCTTGTCTCTATCCTCCATATACACTTGATCGTCGGGACACCAAGGATTGAATAGAATTAGTATGGGTAAAGGTAAAGGATAGCTCCTGGAACCATCTCCCAACAACTTGGTATCAATATCCATTTTCCATTCAGTCACCGGGCAAGTGGCAGGTGGCTTAATTAGCACTGTCAAAATCTGACCCTCATGTGATTCTATGCCCGCACCCCATTCCAGAGAATCGCCCAAATAATCAATGCCATCATGGGGAACCAGAGCGGTCAATGTTCCATGTCCAGGACTGGGCTTGCTATCGTCGGCCACGCTGAAAATGAAACTGATTGCATCCTTGCTGGGGCTATAATCGCGATGGAAATGAATCCGCAAACGGAAAGGTTCGCCACGACGCACAACCAATGCCTCCTTAGCGGCTGCGGCATAGAAATGACTTGTGTGATGCTCATCGTGATTATCCTCCAGGCAAAAGTCCACTCGCTGTACGCCCAATATAGGTGAATCAATCAAATCTGAAATGATACCCAAATCGCCACCAATTAGTCATTCATTCATTCATCGTGCTCAGGGTGTTTGCAGTCTTATCGTCAGAATCTGGCTAATGTTTTCAAAACCAAAACAATTTGGTTTGGGGGCAGACAGTTCTGATGATCTCATGCCAGGCTTCTGGATCTAACAAGCCAACACATCGGAAACACGTTGAGTAATCCTCTTTAGCCATAAACTAAACAAACTTGTGGCACTCTGGCCAAAAAGTTCAATGCCAAGTCAATTAATTCTCAACATCTCGACACAATTCGAGAGCCATTCGGATGGACTACACCGACGACAATCAAAAAAAAATGACGCCAACGCGCCAAAAGAAAAACCATCTAACAAAAATAAAACTAATCATTTTCCCCAAACTACGAGTAAGCACAAAAAACACAAAGCCACTTAAAAAATACATTCCCAAAAGAGAAGAAAAAAAAAAAACATTTCATGTCTGAATTTTTTGTCTAAAATAAATCAACTTCGGCAAACGAAATCCATTGCCATAGAGAAGAATTTCTTTCCTGGTCTGCCTTACTACTAATAACTATAACTAACTGTATAACTAAAAATATAGAGTATCACTTTGTATACCTATTCCAAATAGAATAGTTTGGGATAATAAATAATATTTACACTGCACTACAAAATGTAAATGTATTTTGAATCTGTAACGGAAATATGGGTAGCAGATTTTAAAGGTTATATTGTTTTTTTAATAATCTTCTATAATTTTTAATGTTTAACGGGATATAATCATCTTAGGTAGACAATTGTTTTACGTATTATCAATTATTTCAAATCTTTTTTTATATCCAAAAGTAAGTCATTTAATATTCTTTAAATAAAACTTTGGAAAAATTATTATCCCAACTTTAATTTTATAAAAGAAATGACTTTTAAAAAACTATATATAATATAATAATTAAAACCACATGTAAAAAAATACCTTTTAAAATAAATTATGTTATTTTCACCTAAACAAAAACTATCTCTTGAAACAGTTTCAGTTTTGTTGTATAGTGTTATGCGTTTCATTTGGGACAAAAAATACAATTAATATTTGTTTTTTATATTTTCTTTTCATAAATAAAATCCTTTGATTTTAAAATACTTTTTTTGTATTTATTTTAAATGTTTTCATAGAAAGTATTTGGAAAGTAGTTAATATACACAGTTCGCGGTAAAACAAATAAAAACAAAAATCTTTCAATATTTAATGCTGTGCGTGATGAGTAATGCAATTAAAACTGGTTGTTAGTTGAAGGGCTTTAAAAATATTAAACAAATTTTTAAATTAGCATTTTTTAAATATTGCCAGCTAGTTCAGACCACTTATAATATGTCACTACTTTATAGGTAACTAAGCAAATAAGTTCTTAAATTGAAAATTGTCCAATTTTTAATTCTTGGTTCATTTTGATTTTAAATGATCTTGGAATGGTTTGTTGAGAGATCACAAACTAAAAAAAAAATATCAAGTTAAATTAAGCAAGATTCAATTCGAAATTGTAAATTGCTCTTTAGGCAAATGATTCTTAAACAAATATTCTATGCCAAATTTGTTTTTGATAATTTTTTAATCTACATATTTTATTGCCCTTCTTTTATTAAACTCTTTCATCTGCACTCACAAAAACATTTCAAACTAATTTTTGGAAAATGTTGACCGATAAATTTATCACGAGTTGCATGATTTCATTTCTCTCTGCCTCTAATTGAATTGATTTTTTTTTGAATGCCACTGACAGATGTGAGTTTTTCCATCTATATCTTTTGGTTCACCTTTGCTGACCGCTTTCAGTTTTTGATTACCCGCTAAAACAAACAACAACAAAATGTTCTATAATAAATTTCATGAAAATTTCGAAAAATATTTTAAATATTTGATAAATCAATAAACACAACAGGAACAAACAATGGGCAAAAATCAAAAGTGTGTAAATTCACATAAATACGTAATTTGTGCAAAAAATTCCAAAAACCCCGCGGAACGTGTCAAACAACCAAAAATAAAAACAAAAAAAAAGAAGAGACAACAAAAAATAGAAATAAAAATAAAAACTGAAAACGGAAACCAAAGCCAGAGGGGTGAAATCATAGACGGAAAAATAACAACAAAATAATATTTAAATGATTTGCTGATAATTAAAGTGTCGTTAATGTATGGTGACACAATAATATAATTATGGATTACTTTCAATGTCTGGGCCAGGTCGAGTGCTGCGAAAGGGATTCACTGGACGTCGCGGAGGAGGAGGTTGCCACCAGCGTTGGAGCCAACTGGGCGTATAACTACGATACCAATTCGACATCTTATTCTTTGAACGAAATCTTTTGAGTTAAATCACAATTTATTGTACAGTGTTACGATATCTTCGCGTGTCTAACAGTAACGAACAACTAAGCTAGATTCTTGTTTGTCTCTTGTGCGTCTTCTTCTTCTCCAATCGATTAAATCTAGATGCCCGCTCGATCAGATCGGAGGAAACGGCGACGCGAACAGCGCAAAGCTTTGAACTAAACTGATCAGAAATTGGTTTTCAGATAGTTTTGCTAGTCCCCCTCCACAAAAGAGCTTCTCTCTTTGGCTCTCTCGTTCTCTCTTTTTCTCTCTACTCATTCTCTTCAGTCTCTCGATCTGCTATGATTAATTATGTGGAATGGGAAGTGCGTTTTTTGTTGCTAGCCATCCAAGTTCAAGTCGAGGTACGTCATCGTTGTTCCCAAAAAGTCATTATAATAATTTGATTCCTCATATGTTTTCGATCCAAGGGACTTACATACATTAGCCATTCCGACATAGTTTTCTATGTATTTAATAAATATTTCTGATAAATTGCATTCACACTCGCAATGAATAATATTTACCCAGAAACTACATTCATACCTATGTACCTACATATATTCATAGTCCGCCATGTGGGCAGGTCATCAACTTTGTGTGTCTGATACACCCACTCGACAGGGAAATTAGCATGCATAAAAGGCAATATTGAAAAATTGCATAATTGCCTGGCAATGCCACAAATGCAAACTAAACAAAACAAAACTAAAACAAAGTGCCAAAGAAATTCAATTTTTTTTTAAACTCAATTGATTATAGTTTTTAACAAATATCATCTTCTAGCTTAAAGTTAAAATTACTTGAAATACTTTTTCTTTACTTTTTAAACGAAACATAAACTAGTTCTTAAATTAAAAAGGTTTAGTCGTACTTTACAAAAAAATAAACTTCTTTAAATCGCTTTTTTGTTGTAATTTACTTTAAATATCACTTCTGAACTAAATCAAATTTAAAAGTTTAAAATGAATTCAAATTAAATTGTTTATGTTTTTCAGAGTCTACAATCAAAATTTATGCATTAAAAAGGAACCAAAAAAAAACAACATTTTTGAAAAGGGACTAAAAATTTAGCTCAGGAATAATGGAATAATTTGTATTATTTGTTAGTAAATGTTCTAAGAGTTGCGTTTGCCACTTACAAATTTTATAAAATACAAAAAGGTGTTGCTGCGTCTAATTTTTCGTTTTCAATTTAATTAAAGTTTCATATTTTATTTATTCTTATGTCAATTTTTGAATTTTGATTTTATAAAGAATTTAACTATCTAAAATCTCAACAAATTTACAATTTCCCTTATTGTTCAAGCAAATAATTTATATTAAACTCTTACAATTAGTAATTAGTAATTAATGAGAATGTATTGAAACAATAATGTCAAAAAGTTGGAAGATTTAATGATCAAGAGGACTACTACATCCTTGCATTAACTATATTTGAGTTAATTCAAAGACAAAATTGAAAAAAATAAAAAAGAATTTTAATTTAACATTGCGTAATTGCTTTATAAGGCTCTTAAAATGTCTATTTGGGAAAGAGACAAGTTTTTAAATCTACAACTAAGTTTGTTTTAAATTCGGCATATAACACAAAATATTTTAATGTAATTTATCTTACCAGTTTCATCATGACCTGCAGCAGATGTTGTATAGTTATCACTTACATTACGCATACGCAATGTAGGTTCCTCATAATATTTTTGCTTGTGCTTGCAACAGTTGTGACACTTTAAACAATTAAGTGAGAAATTTTGTCCCATATTTCGAATTTTTGAACAAATATGCAAACAAATAAATATACACAACTATTTCTGAAGCGAGGGCGTGGGCCTTACACAAAACAGGTTCAAAATGAAGCCAAGTCAATGATAAGATTCAGTCAGAATGTTTCGAATCACTTGAACTCGACACGAACACGGTCAATAATTAACTGAGAGTGAATTATAATATTTAACCTTTTTTTTTTTGGCGGTATCAAAATGCAAAAAACGGCAACAATTTAAATTGTAACAACTAACCGATTACATCATCAATCAACGATCGAACTGAACTGCGCAAATGTTTGTCTCCGACTAGGCATCTTTTCTATTCTGATTGACCCACCGAGTCAGCTAGCTAGACAAAACGACCTTGCCGTGTCCAAAAAACCAGACATGCGTAAGTAAATTGATCAGCTTTTAATGTGAAATACATACATACTTAGAAACATCTCATAAAGATGGGAACCGATCACATTGAAAGATGATTGGCTTTGATTTTTGTTCTCTTATTGTTTCTTGTTAATCTTAACTAATGAATTGCATTTAAGTATTTAAAGGATGCAGTGCCAGAAGTGTGTCGTCTGTGGCCATGGCAGCAGCATCTTCTTTGCTTCCAGTTTGCGACAAATGTTTAACAATATCCACCCAATCATGGCCACGAGCACGTTCACCTTTGTGTTCCGTTTTATCCCACTGTCTTCTCTTCTGCGCCTTGGTGAGTTGCTCTTTTTTGGGTTCCTTCTTCTTAGTATCAGGATCAGGATCGGAGATTTTCAAAGCATGAACGCCTTCGTCCACAACCGCTTGAATGGGCGCCGACTCTGGTTGATTGGCAGTCAATTGATCTATGTTATCCTTGAGGTATTCGAAAAGAGTATAGGTCATGCCACAGCCAAGCCATTGAGTAGCCTCCGTGTTGAGAGCTGCTTGGATTTCCTCTTTAACAGCGGGCAGGCTAAAAAAGCAACTAATATTAGTAAAACGAATTCATTTTTCATGCCAATTTTGCATAATTACATGTGGCTATTGTAAAACGTGTTCATATTGATTGTAGGTGGGTCATCTGGGTAGTTTTCTCCCCATTTAAGCTCTACCATAAAGGACTTGTGATTGTTTTCCTCGCCATACTGTTGGTTAAAATATTGTTTCAGTTAACTTATGTATGTAGATTAGTCGATTCCATGTGGCTTTAGCTTTATTCCTTACCTTGTATTGATAGGTGATTTTGTCGACTTCCTTGAAGTTTTCGTCACCTTCATAAATGGACTGCAAGGCCTCCCGTTCATCGGTTTGTTGCTCTAAAGGAGTAGACATAGTTTTTTGTTAAGAAATTTCCTGATTTAGAAATATAAACATTTCGAAGTTAGTACAAAAATAGGAAGAAAAAAACAGCCACAAAACAACTAAGCAACAGCTGTCAGCTGTTTGCCGGCTGCAGTGCTGCCAACCTCACCAATTTATAGCTAAAAGAATTTATAGCTTTTAAAACTGTGTAAAACCAAAAATCACACCGCATCTGACAATTTTATATCTGAAAGTATACTCATTGAGTATGCCCAATTTATTATGGCTTTTTAGTACGGCGTTTCAGGTTTTTTACATTTTGGATGGGATCTAATAAGCTAATCGGCAATAATGATACGATGAGAGTTGATTTTGGCAATTTAAAACAGTAAGATTTTTAGCTATTTTTATTTTTCATAGGAAGAACATTTGGCTACCTCCTTCTGTTGATCTCTATTGTATTCTATTCGCCGAAAACAAGTTGGCAGCCGCGGTGCTAGCAAAAAGAACAACAAACTTAAAAGAAAAACAATTTTTGTTTAAAGTGAATCACATACACATGAACGATTGCATTCTGACCTGGACCGAACATGGCGTCCAACGAATGTGCCCACTTGATGGAATTTAAAGAGTTCCTAACATCACTGAGCAATTCCCAAAAGACGCCAAGTGAGGACTTTAGTGCGAATTGTGTAACAAGGTAATTCCCACGTAAATAATTTCTACCATCAATTTAAGTTAAACAAATATAATTTCGACATTTTATTGTAGCATTAAATCTGTCGTACGTCGTCGCGAGAACGATAATGACACATACAGGGTCAGTAAACAGGAGTCACGAGGAGAACTGGTTGCAGCCATTTGGCAGCAACTAGGAAAATGTCCCAAAGGATTTCGCGTGAAGCTGCTTCAACGAGCTCTAGTTGAAATGGAAAAGGATGTTGAGAAATGCGAAATAGTTATTGGAAGTGGATTGGTAGCTGGAGAGGAATCAGCCACACAATATGATCTAACTAAAATGCAAAAATTTGTCACCAATCGGATGGATAAAATATTCATCAACTTATCAGACAATGCAGAGATGGAAAAGCTAAAAAATCTGGCTGATGAAGGTTTATTATGTGACATGAAAGAGAAATGTATGTGCCAGCTGGAGCAGGAGACGGAGCAAACATATGCGGCATTCGCTGTTAAAAATAAACCACGAAAAATGGAAGATCGGCATGTGTGTCTCGAGCAATATGGATCAATGTATGGGCTGAAGCACAAGGACAGTCGATTTTTTGGAGTATTCGATGGCCATTCCGGCAGTTTATCCGCCAGCTACGCCAAGAACCAATTGCCTCAAGTATTAGCAGAGCAATTAAAAAAAATAGAGGCGGATCTGGATTCGGAGAAGGACTCGGATTATTATCGTAATGTATTTGAGGTGGCATTTCTTAAGGTCGACGAACGTTTTGCCCAAAAACGCATTATAAGTGGTACCACCAGTGTATGTGCCCTAATAACTCATTCAAAACTGCTTATAGCTTGGGTGGGTGACTCCAAGGCTCTTCTTGTGGGCAAAAGAGGAACCCAGTTGCAACTGGTGAAACCCCATAAACCCGAGTGCCAAGATGAAAGGCGTCGAATTGAGGCTGCCGGAGGAACTGTGATTAATGCCCAGGGACAATGGCGAGTAAATGGCATTTTAAATGTGGCTCGTTCGATAGGCGATTACAGTCTTGAGGCAGTCATAGCTGAACCCGATTTTGTTGACGTTCCGCTTAATAAGACTCATGACTTCCTCGTCTTGGGCACGGATGGACTGTGGGATCACGTACCCGAAACATTTATCATTGACACTGTCTACGAATGCTTGAATCAATCGGACACCAAACTCGATGACATTCCCAAGTTATTGGCAGAGGCTGCAAAAGAGAGAGATTCGCAGGATAATATCACAGTTGTCGTTGTCCTACTCAAGCCGCGTAAAGAAATTGGCCTTGACTGAAGAAAAAAATAGAAAAACGGAAAGAAATTGGAATCCATACAGCGAATATTTTGGATTAATTGTTAATACGCGTATTTTGTTAATTCGTTAACCACAATTGTAAATAAGCTTGTTAAACAAATGAGTATTTTAGAAATGGGTTTTTGGAAGAATCTTCAGCTTGATTAACTAAAAAATAGGTACACATTTAAGATGGCAAAAAACGCATTCAATAAGCTGTATCGAAAAAGATGTAAATAAGCATTATTTTTTCAACTTCTTAAATCCCATCAAGTTTTCTCACATGTTGCACCCTTAAACATAAGACACAATTTTGTTTATTTAAAAATGAACCACATTATTTTTTTCAAAATCGAAATTATTCTACTTATGAAACCTTTTCGTTACTTTTAAATGATACATTAACAAGATTTAAGCAGTTTATATTGTATTTGTTACTATATTTATTACACCCAAAACAAAATCCAATTAATTATTTACAAATTCGTATTCTCTCGTGCCTAAAATATTTAACATTTTGCCTGATTGTTATTTCTTAAATATTCTGGTTCTGTTGCTCTCAAATTAGCTGAAACATAAGTTCAAGTTCTGCAGTTATCATACAAAGCTATATTTATATATCCATATATAGGTATTATATAGAAATGCTATTTACAAAACAAATTGTTGATTAATTTGAACGCTTAGTGCTTCCCAGCTGTAAAATACAACAATAGAACGCAAGTAAAATACAATAGTCTATAAATATATTTATAATCATACGTATATATATATTTATCATATATTACATATATTTACAACCATCAAGCGATATTTTTATCCACCCCCCACAGATTAAGTACCTTTTTATACAACAATTATAACAAAAACAAAAAAAAAGTCCCCAAAACAAAACGAAAACCGGTAATATAAAATTTTTAACTTTTCACACAAACACACACACAAATTTAGTTAAGGTAATTTTTTATTGAAATAAAAACCTTGAAATAAAGTAATATTTCTGTATATATCTTAATTTATGATACTCTCTTTGCTGGAAAGCTTTAGTTAAAACTAATGTCCTGATCTTGGGGGCTGTCGTTGATTTTGCTGAGGAGAAGATGGCGGTGGCTGTCCAAAAGTCGGAGGAGGAGCATACATTTGTTGCATTGCCGGCATCATGTGGGGTGGCATTCCCATGGGCATGCCATAGCCGTAGTTGGGCACAGGAAAATGCATACCCATTGCAGCAGGTTGAGGCGGCATATTGAAATTATTTGGTGGCGGGTGGAAATTGTGATAGTAATTTGAATGCCAACTGCCTGGGTTATAGCTAGGATGATAATTGTAATGAGAGGAGGCGTCAAGTGGTTGTTGGAAGTCCTGTTGCTGTGGCTGTTGCTGGCGACGAGGCTGTTGCTGTGACTGCTGTTGCTGGTGATGTTGGCGGAAACTTTCGGCACGATGGGCACGGCGACCACGCTGACGTGCAGGTGGTTCAGCCACCGACGAAGCTTCTGTTTGAACTGTATCTACAGAATCTGTGGAATCGGTGCGATCTCGTTGGCGTCTCTTCCGTTGATCATGACGTGCCTCTCGCTCAGCCTCATCATCGGAATAATCAATGTAGCGTTCTGGTGGTTCTACATCATGCTCCCAAGAAGCATCCGACCCGCGTACTTGCATCAGTTTTGAGAGTATAACAAATTGAGTATGCTCCGTTTTTGGAGCACAGTATACAACATCGCCCACTTTGATGCCACGTTCGATAATCTGTTGATTACTATTAAAGCGCACACAATATATGGGATCTGCCACCTGTCCCAGCACATCGAAGACCTGTCCCAATACTTTGCGTCCTTTTTCCAAAAACAGCACTGTATCCAAATCAAATAGCATTGAATTGGGCAGCACATTGACTAACACTAATTGATCCACAATTGATTGCACCTTTCCCAACTCCACGCACTCATCCTCTGGAACAGTAATCTCCAGCTGATGTATGGGTGGCAGATCATCTAGTAACATTTCACCCCTTACTTTTGGTGGCTGCCGCCGACCACGTGGACGGCCATTCCCAACTGCCTCATCCTCATCGAAATCTTCATCGTCTTCATCGCAATCTTCGGTATTGATTCTTTTTTCAATTTTCTTCCTCAAAACTGTAAGATATTCACCCTCCGAATTGGAGTCGGAGTCACTGCTGCTGCTACTTTTCTCGCTATCACTGTCGGAACTTGCGGCCACAGCCCCGGAACGGCGATAGGCAGTGGAACCTGTTACAGGTACTTCAATTACATCATCATCCTGAGTTGGAGCAACTTCTTCCACATCTGAATCGACATCAGAACTATAGGTCGCCAGCAAACTAAGACCATTTGTGGTGGCAGTAGATTTTTTTGAAGGATTTTTTTCCGTCTCCATTGAAGAAGACGTTCCAATTGATGGCTCTGCATCAGATTTGTCCATAGAATCAGATGTAGACTGGTTAGCTTCTACATTAACTGAAGGTTTCTCAGTTGATTCATTTGGATTTGTGACCACGGGGTCTATTTGAGTTTCTGTCGATGATTCACAATCCATTTTCGTAGACTCTTCGGGTGTGGCCATTTCTTCTACTGCATTCGTCAACTCTCCCTTCTCCACTCTGGTTACCACCAACGTTGCCTCTGTGGTCACTTCTATACAAAGAGCAATATTCACATATTTAGGGCTTATCTATACAATGAAGAATAATGTTTAGACTGCACCTGTTGATGTCTGAGGCTGATTAACTTGCTCCGTTTTAGCCTCAGCAGCATCTGTCTGCTCGAGAGCCACAGGCTCTATTTTATCCATTGTTATTAATAAACAATTTTAATTATTTAAAGGTAAAGAAAACACAAACTAGAAACCAAAGCCAAACAGCGCGCACGTGTTGTCTTTTAAATTTGTCATTCACACGAAAACCTAAAATAGATCTGGTGAATGGCAAAAATTTAAAATAGAACTAGTTCATCGAGAGGAACGTAAATATTTAAAAGTTGTGTGAAATTTATTCAATTTTCCATTTAAAATCTCTTAAGTGTTGTGTGTGCAAGCGTTTTTATAAGCTGTATATATATATACATATATAATATATATATGTGTATGTAAATATGGACGCCAAGCTAATTGATAAACTTAATATTGCACATTATTGGAATAAAACTTTATACATTTTTTTTGGTTGGGGAATTAAAGCCTATGCTAAAATTCGTTGCCTGGATTATCCCGAAAATTTACATTTAGAGTAAAAGTAATTCTTATAAAGTAAATAAAAAAAAAATTAACGAAAATCGAGCAATTATCTGATAAAACTTTGTGCTAAGGCATAGTTAATTGGAAGATATTTATATCAATATCAATAGCACTAAGTTAATATTAATTCTTGATTAGCATACGTTTGAGATATGTGTGATGTGATGGATAATGAAATTTCCATGAATAATTGTCTAATTTTTTTGTTTTTTTTTTTTTTCATAATAAGCTAAGCAACTGACAGTGTGTGGAATGAATGCCAAGCGTTAGGTCATGATCCGGTTTTTTTTTTAGACCTTCCATTCCAAGCGGTATTCATCTACCATCAGTAGATGAGTGTGAATGTTCCAACCTAAAAAATATATAGAAGACAGTGAATATATATTGAATACGT
This sequence comes from Drosophila tropicalis, assembly GCF_018151085.1. Taxonomy (NCBI): domain Eukaryota; kingdom Metazoa; phylum Arthropoda; class Insecta; order Diptera; family Drosophilidae; genus Drosophila; species Drosophila tropicalis. The sequence continues at coordinate 343,067 of NW_027172753.1, read as the reverse complement.
CTCTCCACTCAACTCTAATGACTAACCTTCCTTTTGCGCCTGAGCAAAAAACTCTTGCCACTTGGCCTGGATATCCCAGTATTTCTCCTTCAATTGATCTCTATCCTGCAGGTAGGAAACAGCAAAAAAATACGCTTTTAGTACATCTTGAGGTCTCGTGTCGAAATGCAAATAGACTCCCAAATATTTTTTACTTTCCGCGATAATGAATCTTTCATGGGGATCAAAAGAGGAGACAATATTCTCAATATCGCTGCTACTCTTATATTCATCCACCAGATTCTTGACACTTAAGCCCAAGCGTATGTTGAGGGAAACAGAAACGGTTTGTCCCAGTGTTACCCTTTCCATGCCATTAACCTGCTGAGGTGTTAACATGCGCGACGATCGAAAGAACTCCTCCAGAGCAATTAAATAGCGAGATTCATTAAAGGTGCGCAAACAAACGGCTCGAACCGCTTTCAGATTCGCATAGAGATGTAGTGTGACCACCAGGTAGAAGACTGTATAGAGAACTGCAGGACTTTTGATGAGCGTCAGCAGATAGAGGCCCACGCAGGAGGCTAACAGATTGACACACGTTTCCTGTGAACTATCCTTAGAGGCGACATCTGCGAGGTTGCCACGCAACGCATGATGCTGTGTCAAGGCCGATCGAGTTGCTCCGCCCGCCACGCTGACTATGGCCTTTAGCATGGTGGATCCACACAGGATTTGTGTGCTAAGGTGAGGATATTTGGGAAGCACATAGATTTCAATGCCCATAGCCAAATCATTGAGGAAATCGGCACGCAAACGCCATTTCTTTGAGTCTACATCTAATTGAGAGCCTTGCCACCAGGCAAAACAAATCCTGCCAACATGCCCACTGCCTTCCTTCAAAATCCAAGTTACTGTCGCCGAATACGCATTGATATTTTCACTACCCACGCCAATGCTTTTCAATATGGCATGGGTGCACAGAGTACCACAAATGGTACTGCAAAAGGCCTGAATAGTATCATAGATCTGATAAGCCGCATAATCATCGCTAACGCTATCCGGATAGCCCTTGGGCAGGAAGATCTTTTGCAACACCCGAAAGAGCATGAATTTCTCATGAATGACCAGCTTGTCCCCACGTAGAGGAACACGGACTATGTTGCTCTGATCTGCAAGGAGCTTATGTTATCCAAATTCCATTATCCTGACTTCTGCGCTTACCTGCTGGTGTCACATAAAGAATTTCCTCGCCCTTAGTACCATACTGTTCTCGAAAATGGATTTTCATTGTCAGGAAAAAGGAACCCGTCTCACAAAAGGGGGGCGGTGGGTGGGTGGACTTGTTTACGACAACCACCCAAACCTCAATCACTTAACTAAAACCAAACTCGAAAGTACTAGACACAATAAGAATTCAAATTTACTGTTAGCCGCCACCCAACCAAGAGAAAGCAACAAATTTTTCGAGTTAAATTCTACAATTATGGTTTCTAACAAAAAAACAAATAAAACAAATTCTGTTGTTGCTAAACAAAAAATGTAACTGTAAATGGGGGATGAAAATGCCAACTTGTCAATATCTCAACATCAGCTGTGTGTCCAATATGATTGCGTTTCGCTGTGAATGTCATCAACAGAAACTAGTATAAAAGCCAAAGCACAGCAGAGAACGAAAAAGTGATAAATTCAAAGCAAACTGAAATACAATAACAAACAAAAAAAAAAAAAAAAACGAAAAAACTATTTCTTCAATTTTATCAGTCTAAATTTAAAGTGTGCTGTCGTCTTGGAGAGAGATACAATTCTTATATACATATATATAGACCAAACGTAATTTTATTTCGTTTTGGCAAGTGATTTAAACACACAAATGACATTGGAGGAAATCAAAGCAACTTTGCGACGTTATCCGAAACTTGTGGGATTGGGTGGAGTTGGTATATTAACCACGTAAGTAAAAAGAAATAGCCACTGCTGTCACAAGGGCTTTAAATAAATAATAATAACCTAAACAATAACAACAACAAAAGCAAAGTACATACATATGTTTGAATTCACACAGTTTACAGTTTTACAAATGTCTACTAAGTGAAAGGGGGGCTCGTCACAAGAAGTGGCGCCACCACCTCAAAAAATCGTACGATTCTCTATATATAAAACTAGATACATATGTACATACATACATATATGCATATGTACACGTGTGTATAAAAACTATCAAAATATAATACATACGAATTGCGTTTTCCGCATTCCCTAATAGCAAACAACAAGTGACGTCATTTGTTTACAAAAAAAATTACATGGCATAAACAACAATAACTTGTTACTCATTGATGTTACCAAAGCCAAAGAAAGAGAAAGAGAAAGGGGAAAAGGATCTAGTCATTTATAGCCAAATATAATATCTCTGAAATCGTACCTAATAGTCTTATAAGTTGGTTAACACTTCTGTTTTATTTTTATTAATATAATGAATATTTTAACTAAAATAAATGATAGGCTGAGCATAACAATGATTTACTAACAAGTTCAACATTTGTTTATCTGTAGCGTATAAATACAAACGATCATTGCTCCATTTAAATCTTTTTTTCTCAATTTTCTCATTCTCTCTTCTTTTGAAAACATGATCAAAACAAACCGTACGATTTTGCCAAAATGAGATAGCAAGAGTTTTTTTTTTCAAAGGGGGAGTTGTTGCTGGTAGTGCGAACAGCTGTTCAAGGCCCCTCATACCGTTTGTCACTCAAAAACTAACATGGCGCCAAGTTAATGCGCAGTTCTGCGAAGATCGGCCCCCTGCGAATAAATAAATAGGTTTATAGTTATCGTGGTTTTTGTTGTTGTTGTTGTGATTGTGTAAATAATTAAATGACGCGCCCACTTTTGTGAAAAACAAATGTTGTTGTTGTTTATCAGAAAATAGTTGGCAGTTCTAATTGTTGTTATTGTAGTTGTTGTTAGTCCTATTTGATGGCACGTGCCAGAAACCATTAAAATTCGTTTTATTTTCTTAATTTGTTATTAATGTTTATTTTTATTTTAGTGCCGGACTTCTTCTCTACGAGTCGCCGCATATACGCAAATTCCTTGCCCACTATGTCGATAAGAAATCCCCGGAACCTGATAAACGTCGCACGGAATACATCTACATAAAATATCACATTTACCGCGAATCCATGCGCAAGCTGAAGCAAAAGGAAGAGGATGAAAAAAAATGGATTAGTGTGATAATCAATCCCATTGGAAAATGGTGGAAATCTGCAAAGCATTCGGTGGCCTGGCGACTTTTGAATATAGCACAAAATGGCACTCAGCCGGAACGTTTGAAGGCTGTTCAACAATTAATATCTATGGATCATTTAAAGGATTGGGATTTTCGTCATTTGGCACAGATCTGTGATGCTCGCACAGCGGTTTCCCTAGCTCGTTGCGGAGCGGACACTCGCTGGTTCTTGCCAGTGCATAGACGTGGCTGCATAAAGAATCCCAAGATGTTGCTCTCCGAATTGCATGTGATGTTGTCTCGCTTGCGTCCTTTGTCCTGTGTGGATCATTTCTTTAGCAAATATTTTCCCGAACAGGATGCAATCGTAAGAAATAACTTTAAAACTAATCTAAATCTGATCTAACATCCTTTTCTTTTTTGTAGGAGGACATCCATGAGTATTTTACGCAAGAGCAACCGATTATATTATCATCAGCTGACACGGATTTATTGAAAGAAATCATTTCGTTCCTGCATCATATCACTAAAGATCCAAATATATCAGCTAAAATCATACGAGAAGGCGGCTTGGTGCATTTGATGGAGTTGCGAAAGATATTTTGTGATGACAATGAAACATTGTCAACGCTATGCAAAGTATTGGCCAACATGTCCATAGTTCCGGATGTTGTAGAGCATTTCTTTGCCTCTGGCTGGGTTGGAGCCCTTGCCGAATGGCAACAGTGTCCCGATCTTCGTCTGCAAGTTGTCTCAGCCAAGGCCATGGCAAATTTGGATCACGATGATCCCAATCAAAGCACATATCCGCCCAATGTCTATCCCCTGCATCCACGAGTTCGTACTCGTCGCAAGCCCAAGGCGGATATTATCTTTGTTCATGGTCTGCTTGGCGGAGTCTTTATCACTTGGCGTCAGAGGGATAGAAAACCCACCGAATTGGGCCTATATGGAAAGAATGCGTTCTACACCAGTGAGACAGACGATGTTTTTCTAGTGGGCGAACAGAAACGTACGAATGGAGCAAATGGAGGCAAACAACCAAAAAAAGATCATCAGCAACTCAAACAAACACAAAATACTGCACCAAATGGCAATGAAAATGCACAGACTGCCAAAGTGGAACCAATTCGAGGTAAAGTCAACTTTCATAACTTTAACTAAAATGCAATGATTCCCAATTGTTAACATTTCCCGACTCCAGATCCTGTACTTAAAGCCAGTAAAAAAGTGGAAAAGAAACGTCTTAATATCAGTGATGCAGCTACTAAAGAGTTTGTTGAGACGCTACGTAATGAGGCCGAGTTAGATGCGGATTGGGAGGTAGTCCATCCAGACATTCCCCTCAATGCCAATGAGAACTGCGGCGGAATGTTCAGCGTGTCAGGCAACGAATGGCGCAATCAGGATGGATCTGATGAATATACAAATTGTTGGCCTATGGAATGGCTGCCTGAAGATTATCCCGATTCTCGCATTATTGGCATCGATTATACATCCGCAGTGACCGAATGGTCAGCCAATTTCACAAAATACTGCCCGTGTGAGAAGGGTCAGGGACACATTGATGTACGAGCCAGTACTCTACTGGAACGTATAGCCGCTGCAGATGTGGGTAATAATAGACCGGTCATATGGATAGGTCATTCCATGGGTGGCCTTTTGACCAAGCTAATGCTTCTAAAGTCTATCGATTCGCCCGAAAGCAAAATGCGCCAAATAGCTAAAAATACCAAAGGTATTGTGTTCTTGGGTACTCCACATCGTGGCTCGCCAATAGCCAAATGGAAGCAGCATATGCAAATGATTCTCTCACCATCGATTGAGGTTAAAGAGATGGAGGAGAATGCCCCCAAATTGCTGGAAATGCATCGCCGTTTTATGGGCTGCCTACACTCCTGCCTTCGTCATGTTAAGGTAGTCAGTGTAGCCGAAGGATCACCCACCATGTTGACTACATTCAAATTTCCCTTGCGTATAGTCACCGAAGAATCATCCCGCATCGACTTTGGCGACTTCTATTTGCTCAAAGATGATCATTTGAGTCTGTCCAAGCCCATTTATAGGCAATCCTTTCTTTATCAACGACTCTTAAATGTAATTCAAGAGGCTATACGAGAAAGATCAGAACCCAAGGACAAAGATGATCAGTCGCTGACGAATCCACAGCAAGACTTAATGCTTATGCACATTGTGAATTCCATTTTGAACGGGGCGAAAGGATTATTTGAATTAATGCCAAGAGTGGCTTTAAAATTCACCACTTAGATATGCGGAAAACAGAAACGAAAAGTTCACGTTTGTACCTTAATCACAACTTAAAAAGTATTGTCCATGACCCACATCCTGACCACCTTGTATATAAACTCATAACTTTCCTGCATCGAATCTTAATTTATTTAATTTGCCTCTAATTTAAAAATATAATAAACCAATTTTACACAATTTATATATTCAACACTATTATTTCATAATATGGATAAACAATATATATAGGACTATAAAACTAAGGAGCAGCCGTTTTGGCCTTTAGACGTTCCTGAGCCAAACGTCGATTCTCAGCTATTCGAGCCATTTGCTCGGCAGAAAGTTTATTAGTTGCTGGCGTTGCTGGCTGAGATGGTGGCAGAGGTTGGGCATACTCGCTAGTGTCATCCAACATAAGGGGTGCTGGTGCTCCATTCATATCATATGCTGGACCACTTGCCTTGGGAGGAGCAGCAACCGTAAAGGGCGTAGAGGCAACAGCTTGGCGGGAAAACGAAGGAGTTACGAGAGTTGAATTGGAATCATGTGTGGACAGGGTGAAATTCCTATTAGATGACGCTGGCGTACGTGGTGCTAGCTTAGACATAGCTATCTGTTCACCCAGCAATGCATCGAACTCGTCGAAAGGTTCATCCATTTGGCCAGCATTTAACTCATCCTGATCATCGTCGTTGATTTGTGCTTCCGGGACACGGAAATCTTCTAACTGACCCAAACGATACCTAGACATGTGCACTTGCAAAGGCTTCTTTTTGCCCAATCGTTCAATATTATTTAGGATGTCGTCGAAAGTGTAATTGGGATACATTCGATGACCCCAGTGCTGTAGGCGTCTTAAAACTTCATCAAGATCGTCCTTTTCCCTGCCCTTGCCTTTAAATTTAATGTCTTTAAAGTAATCCTCAATGCTATGGAGGCCACGTGGTCCGCGCAGTGTGTCGACAGTGAGTCGTGGACGGGGATTCCTAACAGCTCGCTTCTTTGACGGCTCCAGTTTTTGAGCACCGGCCTCTTGACCGCCTTCTCCATTTACATCGTTTTGGTCAATCTCATCAGCAAATAGTTTCTCCCCCTCCTCTATGACATCGTCGGGCAGTTGATCGGGCTCGTTGAACAAGTCATCCACCCCATCGTCACCAAATATAGAAGCCATGGTAGCAGCAGCTCCTCGGTTACAGTGGGCAAGCAAAACAACAATTTTGCCGCCATTTTCATCTTCTTCTTCCAACTAAGCATTCGCCCAATAAAACCAACACTCACCATTCACAGACCTGCCAACTCGAACGAATTACAAAAACACATTTTCACTTTTCTCCCGATTATATAATTTGCTTTTGCAAATATTCAAATGAAAATGACAGAAATTAGTTTAATTACACAGGCCGACATTTTTGAGGTCATGAAAAAGTGTTTGAAGTTCAATAGGTCTCCTATAGTAATTGGGGGCTGCTAATCACGGCCCTGTACTTAGTTTTTCTCCATCACGTCAGGATTTCGAAAAAAATGCGTTCAAATTATTCAAAATGACCTAATTTGCAATATATTTTTCCATGATATAAGCATAATATTGTACTAAAAACATTATTATTTTATCCTATTAATATATTAGGCTTGATTAAAAAGGAATTTACAAAATATCAAAGAGTTATTTCTTTGTTATAATGGATAATATCTTACACTCCGGATATAGTTCTATAATGAGTAAAATTTCAACCAAAAAGTATGCTATAGGGATTTCAAACATTGTCTGCTTTTAAATTTTAAAGAATTGTGGGAATTTGCTGCGTCTTACAAATTGTATATTAGTTATATGTGCAAACAAGAACTAATTTTCTTACACAAAATATTCTAAAATCCGTAAAAAAAGTTGAAAATTTTTGTTTCAAACTTTCTATAGTATACTTTTGGGTGCCTTTTTTTCAACCCCAGATCTCCAGATTTCACAAAATCTAGACGTGATGGACAAAAACCAAGTATGCAGTTAGAATCAGCGTACCCGAATTAGTTAAGAACACCTCTCAAGTTAACGTCAGCAAAAATCATGTCGGCCTGTGTTATTTGTATAGTTTGTAATTTAATGAAACTGGTTAAGCAAAATGTGAGAGAAAAGGAAAACGTTGGCAGCGTGGCAATGTACAGAACACTTAGCAACCCTGGTCTCCCTGGTTTGATATGCAAAGCAACCCTGGCCAGGCCGTAGATGTGTCGTCGCCTTTGTATATTTGGTCACCACACACACCACACCAACGCCATACTTACGCTTACGCGACTTTCTGCAATGTTAAAATAAAAACGTGCAAAAACTAAACATACCGCTTAAATAGTTTTACAAACAATTATGTAAAACACTAAGCCTTAATGTGTATAACATGTGCAATGACAACTGTTTACAGTTTCAACTAAAGACATTTTTTTTCTGACAAAAAGAAAAAAAAATTAAGTGTGGTGGATAAAGTGAAATTTACGCATTGTACTAAGAAGAGGAGGCGCGCACACAAATACACCACGCACACACACTCGTACACAAGCACTGAACAGGAGCGCCAAATAACAAACAAACAAAACAAAACAACAAGACAACCAAAAAAAGGGCAGCAATAAATAAAATAAAATGCAATCTGTTTAGCATTGAGAAGAAGAAACAATTCCTAAGGAGCTGAATACAATCATCTCACCGGTAGAAACGCCGCCGCTATGGACAAGCGTTACAAATGGTCGGTTTACCCAAAACCCAACTACAGCGATCTACCCTACCCTACTGCTTACCTACCCTACCGCGGTGCTGTAGCCGGAGGTGGGGTGCCTTATTACATCCATAGCCCACATGCCAACAAGAATTTTAGCCGCCTTCAGCATGGATATCATACGGGGACATCCAGACCAAATAAATATCATAAACCACCACCAATAGGAGGTCCATCGGAAAATGCTTACACTGGGCGACGTACTGGTGGGGCTCCTCCATCCGGGGGAGCCTCCTCCAATTCCTCGGATGTGGTCACTCTCATTGTGGATAATAAAAATCTCAAGCGATTAATTGTCTTGCATGTGAATATGCTGCAGGAGCAAAGTGATAAGTTGGCCGCAAAGGATAAGGAAATCGAAGAGCATAATTTAAAAATCAATAAACTCTTTGCCCAAAATGATGAATTAACGCGAACGCAAGCTCGTCTAGAGGCGGAGTTGATAGAGGCCAGAAGCCAGTTGCGCCGCAAGCAACAAAGGGATGATCATCACAAAAAGGACAATGACGATGATGATGATGATGATTTACCCAGGCCGCCTGCGAAGATTGTACGTCATGTGGAAACACAAACAGATTTTGATTGGGACGTTCCAGAGCCAAAACGATTGAAGGCAATTAATGCCCATCAGGAAATTGCAGAACAGAATCAGCTTTACCTCCAGCAGCAGCGGCAGCGGGAGCAGCAAAAGTCACAAGCAGAGGAGTGTTTGGTGGCAGAACAGGTCAGACCGGAGCCTCAACCAACGCTAGCCCAGCTTATGCGACAGTCTTATGATAACCAACCACATATGCTGCCTCTTTCCAATGCGAACCAAGTGTCCAATGTTTTGGTCACCTCTGTCACAAATCTGTCTCCGGCCACGCCCATCGATCCCCGCAGTAAAGTGGGGAGGGCTGAATTTAATGGAAAAAAAGTCAGTACCATGATTCTACATCGTGTAAATCAGGATTCCAGTTTGACTACCACTTCCACCACCACAATCATCAGCTCTAATCATATAGAAAAGTTGGATCAAATGCCGGATAATCAGGCCGAGGAAGAGGTGCAAATGAAAGCCCATGAACAGGAACATGAGACAAGTAAAGTGGAAATGCTTAATGATAAGGATCCCCATGAAATAGAAATAGTCAGCGAAACAATTGTAGGAGCCGAAGAAGAAGTGGTCGAAGAGGTGGTGGAAGAAGAGGTAATCCATGAAGATACGGAAATGGTGGAAGAGCATGTCTTGCAAGATCAATCGACAGAAAAGGAGCACAATGTGGATGAGCAACTGGTAGTGGAAGAAAAGCAATTAGAACAGACAGCACACATTGAGAATGATTTGGCAAAGGAGAAAGAGAAATTGGTAGAAGAGCAAATGGTTGAAACGGAACAGAGCATAGAACACAATTTGACAGAAAAGGAGCAAATAGTGGACGAACGATTGGTAGAGAAGGAAGGGCAAGTTGTCGAAGAGCAGTTGGTGGAAGAGGAGCAGGTGGTTGTCCAGGAGCAAGAGATGGACCATCAGCAAGTGGTAGAGGAACAAGTGGTGGAGGAACAAGTGGTGGAAGAACAAATGGTGGAAGAACATGTGTTGGAAGAACAAGTGGTGGAAGAACAAGTGGTGGAAGAACAAGTGGTGGAAGAACAAGTGGTGGAGGATCAATTGTTGGAGGACCAGGTTGGGGAAGAGCATGAAATACATACAACCGATGCCAATGGCCACATGGAGTTGGACGAAGAAGAGGAAATAAAGGTTAACAATGTGGATGTGCATTCTCCTTATCCAGGAGATAAGCATCAGGTATATTAAATATATTTATTCAGTTTATTTAAATTTTAACTCTTTTTTTTTGTCTTTTTTTTTTTTTGCAGATCTTTGTATTAAATGCAACAGACTCACCTTCAGCTCACTCAACGCCTAATCATCAATTGAAAAAGCAATTGCAAATAGCTGAAGAAGAGGACCAACAACAAGAACAATTAGTGCAAGATGGGCAAGTGGAAATGGAAGTCTCTACGCTGGAATACTTTTCAGATGATGGTACTCAAGAGGAATTTGAGATTCATAGCGAGCAAGTGGTTACCATTAATACGCAAACGGAGGAAACAGAAATATCAAATGATTTTAGAATATCTCCAACAGCAACGAACGACACCCAAACACCCAATTCGCTTTCTGTTCCTGCACCAAGCACACCTCCTCCTGCCCCCCAAATCTATAATCAAGCCGCTTCTAAGATTAACTCATTGGCCGTGGCTCCCAACTCAAAGAAGGTTAAAAAGCCAGCGTTATCATCGAAAATCATTGCCAATCATCAGACGGAAATTAAGGCGCATCATCTTGATTTGCAGGAGCCTCTAAAGAAAATCTTAAAACTAAAACTTAGGCAATGTGTACTGCCCACCAAATCGACAACCTCACCCGCACAGCAGGATAAGGTTACAAACTTCACTCACTTGAGCAATGATAATCATGAGATTAGTATCGAAGAGCAGACGCGACGCAAGTTGCAGGAGCATTTGGAAAAGCAACAGCGGCGTCAAAGTCAAACTCCGCTGGTGTTGCTGAAGAAAAAGTCAAGCGATGAGGTATCAAATACCAGTTTAATATTTCCACCCACAGCAACAACCATTACACCGGCGCCCACGCCTATAACAACGCCCTCAACCACACCAATCCACACGCCCACGTCCTCGATAGAATCTGCAGTGGCTGCGGTGGTTGCTCCACCGGTGGTTGCACCAGCGGCAGTGATAACAGTTCCGCCTACGAAATCGGTTACCAAAACTGAGGAGAAATCCACACAATCACACATTGCAGCTCCTTTGACGCCGCAGTCGATGAGTAGTGTGAGCAGTAGCACTTCCACAAGCACCACAACCAGCAATCGCAAGACTCCCAATAATCTCCATCAAACCTATGGTAAAACCAAAACACGCAGCATCACTACCGGTGGATTTTTGGAAGTTTCGTATCCGTATACGACCCGTTCGTGGGAAGATCAAGATATTCATTGCGACAATGAATTCTTTCTTGAAGAGGCCGATGAACTTCTCGCTGATAATCCCAGCCTGGAAATACCCAAATGGCACGATACTCCAGTACCGGCATCCTCGGATAGCAAAGACATTGAGCCACTTAGCGATGCGGATTTTGTGAAACGTCATGAGAAATATGTAAAGGATGAGATTGAACGCAAGCGACGAGATGAACGGTTCCTGCGCGAACAGATCCGCAGCCAAGAGCTGCGCATGCGGCATAAGCAAGATGAAGTTCTACTTCCATTAGATCCGCTGCCCATATCGACTTTCTATCCCCTGCCCGAGGATATTGAAGGTGTACAGTTTGTTAATGAGGTTCCAGTTCAGGTATTTGGCGATAATATGCCCACTCTGAATCCCAATGACGAATTCAATCTGCCTTGGATAGAGGAGGAAACCGCTAACACTGCGATTGCCAGGGCCAAGGCTCAAGCCAAACCAGTCTCCACATTGGCCAATAAAAAGTTGCCCACCACGGCGGCCGAGCAAAAGCATCAAGAACTGAACTCATCGTTTGTCTTTATCAAGCGGCGCAAACGACGCAAGGCAGGTAAAAGCGGTGTCTTTGGGGGCACCTGAGAGAGATGACGATGAGGCGCAGCGACAGCCGCAGGAGGATGAGCAGACGGAGCCAGCTGACATTGCTTTCATTCAACGCTGATTATTATAATCATTTGTATTTGATCTTCACTATTTTCAAAAACTTTTTTCTATACTTAAATAAGTAATTCTTTACACCATTATTTACACCTTGTCCTTGATTCTATGCTAAAAATAGGTATACACAAATGGATAGAAGTTATGGTAGTAGCTTCTGTTTCACATTACGTAATAATTTACCACTTATAAGCCCTTTTATAGCTCCTGTGGAATACCGCGCCATAGGAAACTAAATCAGAATATATATTGTTTGTAAATAATTTCGATTCAACAGATTTTTCAGATTATTCCCTTGTTTTACTTATGTATTAATTCTGTACGAGTTGTAAATTTAAAAGTGTTACCTATGTCATTCCTAGAGCATTCCATTTGAGCTGTAAAAGGGCCAGTAAGAACAGAAATGAATTTATTTTTAAGCCAATAGTTCTCCCCTCCCAAAGGACCATATACATTTAGAGACGCATCTCAGCTTTATAATTTTCGAATTGGGCTGTTTTGGTTAAACAATTTTTTTTTTTTTTTATTTTAAACCTAGAACTTTTTAGTTATTACTTAGGTATTCTTTCTTAATTATTGTCTGACGTATTTATATTATGTTATATATATATTAGATGAAGCTCTTAAGCAGAATTATTCGGTTTTTTTTTTTTTTTTTTTTTTGTTGAGATTTTGAGAACGCGGAGGGTAGGCAAGTCAGTCGAGGGAGTTCATAACTCAGGTATATTCTCTGACATATATTTTAAATCGGTTTACTTTTCCTTAATTTTATCGTTTTTATAAATTTTTTTGTGTGTTTTGTATATGAGAGAGTTTTTAAGGTCTGCTTAGAGTTTATCACGGATAGAAGAGCTTCATTTTTTAAATATTTTCTTTATTTAATTGTAATATATATGTATGTTTCTTGTTTTATTATCTACCAAAAAGAAGATATATATATGCCTGCTATTGTATAATTAAATAAAACTTGATTTCTTTTCAAGCTGTAAATTCTAGATCCAACAATATGTATATATATATTGACTTTTTTAATTCTTTAAGCAAATATTTTTTCTCTTTTGCGATAAGGCGAAGTTAGCACATATATATATATATATATTTTTAAATAAGATCTTGAGCAATGTCTGAAGCTAAGGCTATTGCTGATGCTTTCCTCCCGTTTGTACATTGTAAACAGACACATGTTTAGGTTATTGAACAAAACAAAGAAAAAAATAAAAAACAGAAAATCGAAAAGTTATATGTAATGTAATTCGTAGATTTAAGTAGACTTGTGACTATATATTATATAATTATACATATACTATTATAAATTATTTTTACTTTAATAATGTAATGTATTTAGCCTTTAAAACTAACTATAAATAAACACTTACAAAAAATTGTTTAACATCTTTTATACACCATGTAATTAGCTGTTAATTAGTTCAATTAAATAATAATTAAAAAACAAAAAGCTTCTTCAAAATTCACGAGTCACCCTAAATAGGAAACCAAAAAAAAAAAAAAAAAAAAATCGAAATCACCCAACTAAAAACTAAGCAACAAACCATCAGCAACAACAACAAAAAACTATATTTGTATTTGTTTAACAAACAAAAAAACGTTTTAATGTAAAGATTTATGATAATAATAATATAACTGATAAATTGTAAAAGATTAAACAGAAAATGCCATTGAAATACTTGAAGTTCACAGGAGATTTCGCTACATCGCGACATCATTAATTGACAAATTGATTGCTAATTGTTAATTACTTATTGCTTTGCGTTAAATACTGATGTCCTGTCGTGGCCCACAGTTCATCGATGGTTTCCAGATTATTTCGCCAAAGTTCGTCGATCATCCTCCATCCTTCGGCTTGTGTTACCAGTACATAATCATTAGTAGGATCCAATGTATGAGTGTAAGAGCTCATTATAAGACTCTGAGCGAGACGAGCAGCAACACAATATTTCAGATAGCCTAATTCCTGTTCAGAAATCGTTTGAATACTGGTAAAACCGGCTAAAAATATGCCTCCGCTGGATAAATCTTTTGCTTGTAGCATCATATATGCCAATGCTATGCCAAGTTCAAAGACTAAAGGCGATTTACTTGTATCCCCGAAATCAATGACACCGCTCACACTCCAATCTAAGCCATTTTTGGCCAGCGATACAACTATATTCTGTTCATTGTAGTCTCCATGGATTATCTGATGATCCAGTGTTTCTAAGGCACTCAAGACTTTGGATTCGAAGGCTTCTATTATTTCCTCACACAAAGTCCGCCGATCTTGGTCTTCGACAGCATAGATGAAATCCCTCAATTGAGGAACCGATTGTAGCATCCAGAGCGATTTGTGTGTTTCATACGCCGTATGCGTGAAATTCTTTAAGGATCGATCCAATTTCGCTAAAAATTCGCCGCTCTGGAATAGCAAATTCTTCGACATTTGAGCCTCGTGAAACATTTTTCCAGGCAGAAACTCAAAAAGTCGCACTACATGGGACTTGCCACTAAGCTGCTCCACTGAATAGTATTTACCCACTGCATTGGCTATGGGTCTGGGACATTTTACATTCTGCTTGGCTGAAATAATTAAAATGTAGTCAAGTAAGTTTTTAAGATAACAGAAACATTTACCCAAATAGAGCAATAACTGATTTTGTCCATCCACAAATTCAACTTTCTTGGAGTCCAATGAATTAAGAATCTTTAACACGTACCCATGGGGACAATGGGAAACAATCAAAGGATTTTTTATGTTGCTGAAATATAAAAAAGAAGAAACAATAATTTAATAAGAAATCATTACTATTTAGTTTCAAGGAATGACGAAATTTGTAATTTATTCGTTACTTTCTACACCACTTCTTTGTTTTTAAATTTTTACCCACTATTATTTGATTTTAACCCTTATTTACACCACATTAGGTTACTTTCCAACACTACTTTGTTCTGGTCACACTAAACAAGGTCTATTTTGGCGGTAATTTGTGCTCAGTTTTATTGGTGTTTTATTTATTTGTGTAGTTTATATTTGGCCATGGGTATCACGGGCCTGATACCTTTTCTGGAGAAAGCATCCAAGAAGTTGCAATTAAAGGATATTCGCGGCTGCTCTGTTGCCGTAGACACCTATTGCTGGCTCCACAAGGGTGTCTTCAGTTGCGCCGAGAAGTTGGCCCGTGGAGAGGATACGGATTTATATGTTCAGTACTGTCTTAAGTATGTCCAGATGTTATTGTCGTATGATATTAAACCAGTATTGGTCTTTGATGGACAACATTTGCCGGCCAAGGCATTGACCGAAAAGCGGCGCCGGGAAAACCGTCAGCAAAGCAAGAAACGAGCTGCAGAGCTATTACGTCTGGGACGGGTGGAGGAGGCTCGCTCCCAGATGCGTCGTTGTGTGGATGTCACCCATGAGATGGCTTTACGGTTAATTCAGGCCTGTAGGGAACGCAATGTGGATTGCATTGTGGCTCCCTATGAGGCGGACGCTCAAATGGCTTGGCTAAATAAGGCAGAAATAGTCCAGTACATAGTCACTGAGGACTCTGATTTAACACTATTTGGCGCCAAGAAGATAATTTTCAAACTAGACCTAACAGGCAATGGTCTGCTAGTGGAGGCGGATAAGCTGCATCTGGCCATGAGCTGTCGCGAGGATCGATATCATTTTGACAAGTTTCGACGCATGTGTATATTATCAGGCTGTGATTATTTGGATTCATTGCCCGGCATTGGATTGGCCAAGGCATGCAAATTTATACTTAAGACAGAACAGGAAGACATGCGTAAAGCATTAAAGAAGATTCCACAATATCTTAATATGCGTAATCTGGAGGTAAGTTCCTATACAAGGTTACTAGAAACTAGTTACATGTATTTGAGTTTTGTTGCAGGTTGACGACGACTACATTGAGAACTTTCTCAAGGCCGAAGCCACATTTAAGCATATGTTCATTTATAATCCTCTGGAGCGTCGTATGGAGCGACTAAATGCCTTAGAGGATTTCGAGACTGATGTTAGCTTATGCAGCAATGCCGGAACATTGCTTGCAGATAGCCAAGAAGCCTACCATTTGGCTTTGGGCAATTTGAATCCCTTCACGCTCAAGCGTCTGGACAATTGGGATCCGAATAAAGACCAAGCCAAGCAGCCTACTGCAAAGCATGTGAAGCGTGCGAAACATAAAAGTATTTGGCAATCTAATTTTAAGCATAAAGAAACAAAGCCGGCGAAACAAATTCAAACCTCTTGTGCTTTGTTATTCAAAAAGGTCGATTTCAATGGTCCGACCATAGAAGCGGAAATGCAAGCCAATCAGCGTTTGGAGGAGGCCAAGCAAACAGAAGCTGAAGTCTTTAACATATACAGCTGTAATCCAAAGCGAAGGCGAAGAAGCAGTAGCAGCTCATCCACAGAGGAGCGTGAACACACACCACCAGCTTCGCCAGTGCAAAGTAAAAGTCGCCATAATCCCTTTGCCAAGGAAATGATGATAAAGCAGCCAGGATCTCCTGTGTGTGAAAATGGTTCTCTACTGCGTTTACTAAGCCCCAAAAAGGGAAGTCCCATAAGCGGTGAAAGAAGATCCGGCGGTTCCGATATGCCGCGTGTGAATGCTATTAAGAGAAGCATATTTGTCAGAGAGCAGGTGGAAATAAGAAGCCGTTTTTTTTCCAGCAAAACCGATCAATCAGATAATATTAGTGAGCACAAGGATACCCAAAAGATAGATATTAATTCTCCTAACCAAAAATTGTTAGTAGAAGACGAACAAGAAGAAAATCCCGTAACAAGTAAGCAAAGCAAATGTGATGATTCCTCCAACAAGGATGATAACGAAGACCAAGAGGAGACTTGCTGTAAAAAGCCAAAATTTGAAACTCTAGATGAAGTTACCGACTGCCCAGAGCCACTAGAAGACATTATTTTACTATCGGATGATGATGCTGCTAGCTCAGAACGACTAACCCCTCCGAGTAGCCAGGAGACTGACAGTTCGGTTTCTACAAAGTCATCGGAGAAATTTAAAAATTTTGAACTGCCTCAAACCCGTCGAGTGGGTCTGTCCAAGCCACCCGCCAAGACTACCTCCAAATCAACAACAAAGGCTGCCAAATTAGCCTCATCCACTGCCATAGCAAGCCAAACGAAACTCAGCATGTTTGGTTTTCAAAAGAGACCTGTGCTTAAGTGACAAGATTCTTAGATTAAGTCTTATTTATCATTGAAATGGGCGAAGACGTTTCCAACTGCTCCCCCTACTGCTATCTCAACATTTATTGTAATAAACGCAAAACATGTTATTTATCAAAAGCAAATTTTTTGTTGAAGTCATCAAGGTGATTGCCGACCCAACCCGTCCCGCACCTTCAACTGTTTATTCACGCTCAAGTGGATCGACTAACGACTTTAATTAGATCTCTATGGCATGGGGTGTATAAATAGATGAGTTTAGCTCTATATACATATGTGTGTATGCCTCCCATATTGGTACTCTACACTCATCCGCTTGAAAAACGGCGACCTCCCTTGGCCTAGTTTGTTTTCATGTAAAATTTTATCATTTGTTTTGCTTCTGTTTGGATCATTGAAAGCGAGTCGGTCAGACCGGCAACAAAGGCGCGAGAAAAAAGGGCAAAGAGTTCTTTGAACTTTTCAAAAATAATATTTATATATTTATGTATGTTTCTTAAATTGTCTACAAATTATTTTTAAGCATGGCTATGTTGGGTTGTTCACCTTGCATGATAAAGCACCAAAAATTTCTGTACAGATTCTTACTTACCCATCTTCCAGTATCAAATAGTTGCGATCATCGTAGGCCTTTAGCTCCTTGACTTCGTTTATTGAAATGCCATATAAACGTCTCACCAATGATTCCACATCCTCAAGATGTACAGTAGGCTTGATTTCTGAGCCAGGTTCGAGCACTTTATTTTGTTGTTTGTTATGGTTTGTTTCTCCATTTCCATTGCCTATTGCATTGCCATTGGAGGTCAATTGGTTCTCCTTGTTCAGCCTTTCGGCATCATCGTACTCATGATTTAAAGTATATGATTTCGATTTGGACATGTTTGTTAGCTCCACATTATTCCATTGCTCCATTTTTGGGGTGTGCGAGCTTTATCGGTGGCAAAAACAAAAAAAATAAAATAAAAACAAGAAAAACGAAACAAAACAAAGATCAGAATACAACAAAATCTCAAGTGAACGATACGAAATTCCGAAGCAGAATGAATTGAATTTCTGTTTCAATTAAACAAGTTGTTGCTCGGCATCGTCGCCGTTGCCGTTGAGGTACCCGTTGCTGTCGTCCGTTGACGTCTTCTTTGTGTGTCTCTGTGTGTGTGTGTGTGTGTGTGTGAGCCCTGTTTTCTGCTACCCGCGCTACACTGTCTCTTCTGCTATTTTGGTTATTTATTCAATTTTCGATACCCTATCTAACAAGTTGAGTATATTAATTTACCTATGAAACTGGCTGAAATACTCTTTCTTGTCCTACTCACTACATAAATGTTGACAACATTTCATGTAAATCGTTTTACAAAGCAGTTTCTTTTAGATGGCGCCAAAACAATTGAATTACTCGTTATCGGGTTAATTTAATTTAATCAATTACTCAATTGTTACGAGTTACGAGC
Source organism: Drosophila tropicalis (assembly GCF_018151085.1). Taxonomy (NCBI): domain Eukaryota; kingdom Metazoa; phylum Arthropoda; class Insecta; order Diptera; family Drosophilidae; genus Drosophila; species Drosophila tropicalis. Next base: position 324,515 of record NW_027172753.1, on the reverse strand, counting down.
AAAATATAGTATCTAGAAGTCGACATCCGAGACTTATGTTAGCGTCACCTTTCTTTGTAGTCTATATTTCATCAGTGTTTGCATTTTGATTACGAGACTAGGTATGCCCGATTTTGTTTTGTTTTGTTTTGTTTTGCTTGGATTATATATTCATTTGTGCTTTTTCTTCTCAGATTATTTATTTGCTCAGTGCATTAGGTCTTTCTCATTTTATCAGTTGTCGTATTGCGTTACCCAATCAAAGCCAACAACTCGAAAGTCGTGATCCATTTCACTTAACACCCTTAAACACTGACAAAGCGCTATACCTACATTACTGTGTACATATATACGGTTACAAAACTGATCAGGTATCATTGGACTACCTTATATTAATATGAATATTGACCCCCTTTTTTGTATTACCAAAATGATTGATAAGATGCAAGAGTTAAGTAGTTTTACATACTTCAAATCTACAAATATCTAAAACGTATATCAAAATGAGGCTTGGGTAGTACGAATTAGCCGCCACTAATGTGTGGAACCGTGTAAAAACGAAATGGAATCGAATTCCAATGGATATTAGAGAAAATTTGGTAGAATGCATGCCAAACCGTGTCATTGGACATAATATTCATTTTAAGTTCGGTCTTTAATTCCTACCAAACATGCAAAAATGAGTTTATGTGGTTGTTTTTAGTTTTTTTGATTTAAATTTTTGACTCCACAGGTATTTCTTAAGTGCTAGTGCATTGTCATGGATTCTAGGGTGAAGAGGTACCGAATGCCATACCTCCTGTTCTCGCACTTAATAGACGGTCCTTGTAGTTGAGCTTCAACAATTCTATGCAGAAGCTCTGTCTGGAACCGCTCCAGAATTAAAATTTTTGAGTCAGACGCCGTGCCCCATAGTTGTATGGCATAAATCCATACAAAATAATAAGTCTAAAATATCATATTTTGTTTAAGTTGCTTGTATGAATGGTTTTTATGGATGGCCAAAGTCAGTTTTGTGAACATCCACTTACTTTTGCTCGCCACTGTATCAGAGAACGACTAAGTTAATATGCATGTTTAATCTCAAGCCCAGAGCCGCTTTCAGATCATCGAAAAGTTTATTTAATGTTCATTAATTTACCAAGTCACAGTTTTGAGTAAAATGTGTGAAGTGACAAAAGATTATATTTGCCAAAGTCTTAAACAAATTCTTAAGAACGTTTTTGAAAGCGATATTTATCTCTGCAAGTGAGACAACAAAAACATTAATTTCATGAAGCTTTTATTCAGTCGATTCTTGGTCTATTTTGAATAAAAATATTTATTTTAAAATTATAATGATTTCTTTATATCTCTCACAAATGAAAAAAAAAAACAAATTTGTTGTGCCTTTTGGTTAATGTTTTTTTCACAAATCGTATCGAAATTAATTAAGTTTTTAAGCATTTTCAAAGTGTTTGATCCTATTTTAAAATTAAAATTTAATTGAAATAAATCATTTTGAAATCGGTAAGATTGACCAAAATAGATTTTAAAATAATTCGATAAAAATCCATTATCTTTGCAATTCTGTAAAATATAAAAATTAATATTTGTCAGTTTAGTATTCCTAAACGTTAGCTTTGTATTACCTAAATTTGATCAAGGTCGGATGATTATATATCATATAGCTCCCCCGAAAGCAGTGACTTTTGTTAATAACTTCGTTACTTTAACAATTGCCTGTGCTTTCCTAATTACCGTTGCGACAGGTGCAAAAATTGAAAAGAATTACCTGGCGATCAATCACACAATTTTCCCGACTAAACATAATTTTGAATATCTAAGTGGCTGTAAGACCAACAAATTCATTTTAAACTATAGCTATTTGTGATGTGTAAGTAGCTTCTCAAATTTAAGATCTTTATAAGTCTAGTGTTTAAGATTAAACATAGGATTCATCTGAATCGGCTGAATCACGAATTTAGACAAACAAGACCAAATCGGGGCATAAAAAAAAAACTAAAACAAAACTGAGCATGAAATATAAAAAATACGAGGATACGAGGGTCATTAGCATAAGTATTTCTTAAATTGTCGTCTTAAATTGATGCTTAAGGCAGTATAGACTATACTATATACATATGTATACACAACACTTTGGTTGTGTTATTTTAAAACAACCTTTTTGGAGATCATGGAAGTCCTAAGTGCATCTCAGGCAGTATTAAAAATTGATCTTTAAAAATCAAAGAAGCTAACATCGGCTATGCCGAAGTTTGTATACCCTTGCAGTCCTTGGTAATAATAATTTTACATGTTCAAAATTTGTTTTCTGCTACTCAATTCATGAATATACAAACAAAACAATTTTACTCTCATATTATCACATATGTAAATTTCATAGCATACTCGATTTTTATGAAAATGTTTCTTCTAGTTCTTCTAGGCAATAAAAAATCCAAAAATCGAAAAAAAGCTCATAATTTTTTATGTTTTTACCCCAATTTTACTACTAGTGTCTAGATTTACCTATTATATTATACTTTTCACAAAAAAAACTTCTCGAAAAACTGTGATTTTTCGGGCTAACATTGTAAAAACCCCGCAAAGGTGAAAAAAAATTTAAAACATTAGGCTAAAGAAATACAATTCTTTGATAATGACTTGAAAATCATCTAAAGTACAGATCTATCTTCATATACAGTGGGGGTCAAGAATGTAAAATTGTTGAACTTAGATCCTGTTTTTTCCAATCCCAAGTATCTAAATGAAACAAAAACTACAGTTATTGGTTGTTTCTTGTATAAAGATAAACTAGTCCAAATTCTGTCGTCCCAGCTTTCTTCCCTTTTTGCACTAGGTGGATTTTAAGACAAAATGTCAAAGAAGTTAACATTGGCTGTGCCGAAGTTTGTATACCCTGGCAGTTCTTGGTAATAATATTTTACATTTTCCAAACTCTGTTTCTGTAACTCAATTCATCAATGCACAGACAATTCATCAAGACACGGACGGACAGACGGAAATGGCTATATCGACTCAGCTTCACATGCTGATATATACATACATACATACATACATACATATATACTTTATGAGGTCGGAACCCTCTCTTTATGTGCGTTTCAAACATCTGAACAATTTTATCATTCCTTCTGCAGGGGTATAATAAACCCATTTAGGCTGGTCATTCACTATTCACCTATGTATATATCTATGAATCCTAATTTTGGTTTTGGGACCAATTTGAAATTCTGATTCTAATTTTAATTTAGATACTTGTGATTCGAGAAAATCAATCATTTTGCACATTTTGTATTTTGGAACTTTAACAATTTTAAAAATACAAAATGTGCGAAATTCGTAACCGCTACTGTATGTATGTATGTATGTACATACATATGTACAAAATTTTCTACTGTTTTAAAATTAAATGGATTATTTTGCAGTGTTTTACATATGTATGTATGTATGTATATGTATGTATGTACACATGTGTAATTATAGCACCCACTTACGTGTGAATTAGAACTGACTCAAGTTTTGATTACTCAAATAATAAAATATGAGTGTCTTTAATAGAGTACATACTTGGTTTTTAAAAGATCGTCGATAAGACCAGAGGGGCGATAATGCGAATGCACTGACTATATGTTTTCCCTGTCTACATATGTACATATATAGCCATTGAATTTATAGCACTTCGATTTCTGTTATGTAAGTACCGATTTTGGTTTACTTCATAAGATTCAATAGCAAGTTTTCAGTTGATAATAATAATCCATTCAACGAATCGATTTCATACAGGACGTTATATATGATAAACCGAGATAAACAGAACTCCAAGCTTCAGATTAAAATCAATATACTCTTTACAGTGTAATTGTTTCAATATACTATAAATCTTAAAGTATTATTAAATACAAATAAGAGAATGAGTTGATGAAATGTTTTTCACATTTGTTGGTCAAAACGGGTTAAATTGTATCTGATTTGTAGACAGTTTTCAAAGTATTGGTTGACCTTCACTCAAAATGCAGGTTTATTGCTCATACGCAGTGTTGTTGAAGTTTTCCACTGGCCAAATCGTAACGTTAACACACACACACATCACACTCAGTCAGAAACATAGACACGGTATAATTAATTCAATGAAATGCATGTAAATATGCACAGCTGATTGCTAATGAGAGAAATCAACAAACAAAAATTGTTTGTATTTACATATATATGTATGCATGCTTTGAGTTTAAAATTCTGATGTACATATCTATGTACATATGTAATACTATGTATGTACATATTACCTGTGGCTTTTAAACTGGAATGACTAATTTTCAATCTCGGCTCAATTAGAATCTCAAGGCCAAGGGCTATGTTTTGGTATTGTTGTTGCGTTAACTTTATTAATATGCGTATCAACGAAATGAGAACGAAGGCAAATGAATAAAAGTACGTTGGGCATCTAATTAGTAAAACAATCAAATTTGCATTGATTTGTGAAAATATATAGAAAACGAATGTGTTTAACAATAACAAAAACCACAAATGAATTAACACATTTAAAATAGTTGCAAAGCCAAAACGTTAACATGCGAATGTCAGTATCAATCAGCTGCTGTGCTTAAAAATACCCTACGCGTTAGAGATGACACCTTTTAAGAGAAAATTTTTTTCTGTATATTTTAGATATCGTTTAAAAATGATTTAAACAAAAGAAGTTTTTTTGACCCACATATAATTACAAAACAATAATATATTAATAAACTCAATCAGTTTTCCAAAAATATATATTAATCGCAATAAAAACCTAACCGCCAAGCATGGAAGAAAGCTCACACATATTGTCTTCACTTTTATATGCTCATCTCTATTTTCTCCCTTCTCCCCCAACAATCCGCAATATCTTTCATTTATTTTATTTTGTTTAAGTTTTGGTTGATTAAATTCCCTTTTTTATTTTAATTTTAAATGCTTTAATTGATTTTTATTAATTAAACTATGGATCAATTATATGTGGAAATCGAAATAAGCACCCAAAAAGCTGAAACAAAAATATATACAAGTGTTTCTTCTTTCATGGCATTCTATGTCCTACGCTATCTAAATGAACCAAAGAATATACAGGTGTGATACTCAAAATGGTATTTGAAGCTTGACTTAGTCTTTACTCGATCTCTTTCTCATTTTGTCCTCAGGTTAATTTTGTATCCAATAAAATCAAGGGAGGACGCATAGCTTTACGCAGCTCACAGCTGCAGTTGCATCGGGAGCTGACGGAGCAGAATATAACATGTCGCGAGGCCGCTTCACTGTCTGCCATAAGGGATCTCCGATTGCCCATTTATGCCAAGGATGGCAATACCTATATAGCTGGAGCTTGTGCTGTCTGTCGAGAGTTGATTGGAAGGCAGTCGAATGTGGAGCTCTCCAAACTGTTGGGATTTAAAAATAGTTGCCTGCTGGCCCCGGCTGAAGCCTCTATTTGGACACGCTTCTGTGAGGTGGATGTTGTTCAGGCTGTTAGTCGTCTACTTGAGGGTCAGGAACTTACGTCTGTTCCTTTGGAGGTGGTGAGGTTTGAAAAGCATATGAACGAGCCGGTTCGTATGCATAATATATATAAACAGGCTCGGGACCAAGCCAATCAGATTGATACTAATGGCCCAAAAATCAAACGGAAAGAACGGGTGGTCATTGATTGTTCGACACCCAAAGAGAATTTGCTTATCGAACATCGTTTTGCCGAAGGTGTTAGCTTTACCATTGCCGATTTAATCCTGTATCCCCTTATGAAGATAATTTTCCAGCATTGTGACCACATGTTGCAGTATTTTCCATTGACTAGCACATGGTTAAGTGAGATTGACTCATTCGATGGTAATTGCTCGAGAATATTGCAAGAGTTAATTATCTCTGCAAAAGTGGAAAAGAGAACTGAGGTCTTAACTATACCCGATTGCCAAGCCAACAGTTTATATAAGGCCGATCCCAAGCGTTATAAGCCTCGAAATCGCATTTACACTAGCCAGGAAGAAGTGGACATAGCTTTGGCCAAACTAGAACCACTTGGCATAAAGTTTTCAAGTAATTCGGAGCACAGCTATGGCCAAGAAGTAATCAACTGGCAAGAAATCGAACCTAGTCATGAAAAGAGTTCGGCATTGCCAGAAAACCGATTGGAAAGGAAGCGCAAGCAATTAGAGAACATGGCTAATGCAGTTATTTCCCTAGCCCAGCCCGGAGATCGCATCGTAGACTTCTGTAGTGGTACTGGTCATTTGGCAATTCTTTTGGCCCTTCAATTGCCCGATTGTATAATTATAGTGCTAGAAAATAAGGCGTTTTCTTTGAGCCAGGCTCAGAAGCGAGCCGCAGAGTTGAAGTTAACCAATTGTGTCTTCTACCAATGTAACATTGACTATTTTGTTGGTCAATTTGACATTGGAACATCGCTGCATGCCTGTGGCACTGCCACCGACATTGTCCTCCAGCAATGTCAAAGAGTGCGGGCCAGATTTGCCTGTTGTCCTTGCTGCTATGGTTCACTGCAACCGATGCCTCACATTTCGTATCCGCTAAGCAAGCAATTCCAAAAGGTCTTGACATTCAACGATTATCTATATATAGCCCACGCTGCTGATCAGGCCCACGATTTAGGCACCAAGAACTGTAAGCCGGAGATTACGGCTCAAGGTCTAAAGTGCATGTGCATTGTCGACACAGATCGTAAATTACAGGCCGAAGAAACGGGCTATAAAATGGTGATCCTAACACGACTTAAACCTGAACAGTGCACGCCAAAGAATCATTTGCTAGTTGGACGTTATGAAAATGTGTAACTGAAATAAATTGAAATGAGAACCTTCGATAGTTTTATAACGTTTTTTATTTGAGTAACATTAAGAGGCTAGGGCTAGGCTAGATTGTTCCAGATGTAGAAAAAATGTAAAGCGAATATTTGCTGATATTTCATCTAATGGATCGTTATGGGTTGTCCGCCTCGCAAGGCCAGCACCAAGTGCAAAACCGATCCGCCTTGCACTTTATAATCCTGCGCCGTTTTGTCATCGTTCCTATTGGGAAATATTGAAAGACAGTTATTTCTGAGGATCCATTGGGTATTGCAGGAATACTTACATTTGTTTGCCGGAAAAAATTAGACGCTGTTGCTGCGGTGGTATACCCTCCTTTTCTTCCACACGCTCCTTGATGCGATCCACTTTATCTGTGGGTTCAATGTCAATTTCAATCTCTTTGCCAGTCAGAGTCTACCAAAAATGAGATAGAAATATGTGTAATTCCTCTAACTGTATAAATTTTGGGTTTTTGTTGTTGCGATCTGGCTGATGCTGACGCATGGCGCCTTGTCGAAATAAAGCCGGCAATGAGGAATGAAGTTTGTTGCCTATAATATAATACACTCAACTTACTTTAACTTTAATCAACATGTTATTTGTGTCGACGTTTTTCTAAAATTGATGAAATACTAAAATTTGTAATTTTTCTATTACTATATATTTTTTTTTTTGCAAATTTGTTGTTGGGCTTAGCCGTGTTGCAAAAGAGTTAATTGGTGATGGCATATGCAACACTGATTTGGCTCAGTGTTGACTAGTGAGAAGTTGTTTAACAGCTGTTAAAAGATTCCGTTCACTTTAACAGAATATGTTAAAAGTTTAAATTAAAATTTGAAACGTACATTTTCAAAAACAATTTTTCTTCATCTATATTTTTTCCGATTGGGAGTCACCTTAATTCAACTTCAATTAATTTAAGAAACCAATTAAATTTCAAGATCATAAGTCTTGTAAACCACTTCATCAAAGCATGTAATCAATAGTTTTTTTTGTCTTGTCTTTTTATTAGAATTCTAATTAAAATCTATACTGTTTAAAATATTTACAACTAAATCAAATGCACTTTGATGTTTGACACCTGAGATCTCCATGTACGCTGAGATTCTAAGCGTTTTTCTTCAATTTATTCCAGTTACGTATGGCCTCCCCTATATGACGAATATCTCTTGCATAGGTACGACAGCATCCACCAATAATTTTGGCACCTAATTGCGCCCACTCAGGCACATAGTTGGCCAACGGCACGCAGTGTTCACGACCTTGCCAACCATTGGCAACATCATAGACTTCTCCACTATTGGGATACACGACAAGGGGGATTTGTTCATCGACACTTCGTTCACCATTGAGGCTCTTAAACAGGGCAGTAACAAATTTCGGATGAACACAATTAACACCGACTGCCAAGCATTTGTCCAGGGCGTTCCTCTCACTTAAGATATCCCAGATAGAATTTGCAGCATCCGCAAAACTTTCACCATGAGCTAAACTGGTTTCATCTTTGCACTGGAATGCAACCCAAAATTTCACATCAGGATAGTCATCACAAAGCATTTCGACCAAAGCTTCTGCTTCCATTTGACAAGGAATTGTCTCAATGGCCAGAGCATCCACACCAGCCTCCAGGCAAGCTTCAATTCTTTGACGATGCCAATCAGTTATGGTCTTCGCGGGAACAAAATCTGCATAGCTACCCGTATATTCAGAGCCATCATGCAAATGAGCTCCAAATGGTCCAATTGATGCAATTATCAGAGGAAAACCTTAAAAAAAATAAATGTCCTTGTCAGAAGAACTCTTTAATTTTTGCTAGATATTAACTTACCTTCTGGCACAGCCAATTTCGCTTCATAACATTCAGTGAGATATTTCTCCTTGGCTATATGAGCCAATCTCACAGTATTCTTTATCAGATCAATGCTTTGCTCCTCATCCAGCTCCAAATACTCCATATAACCTTCGACACTGGCCTGATAAGTGTTCGTCAATATGATATCAGCTCCATCTAAAATAATTAATTGTTGCTAAGTGAAATCTAATCGATTCAGTTTCGAAAGGGATATAGCTTGCTGTATCGTTCAAATTAAACACTAAACATTGTATCCAACGGAAAAGTGTGCTAATTGAAAGATATAGTCACAAAACTCAGTCTTAAACATTTTATGAACTATTAGACTAAAGTTGGTTTTATTTTATTATTTTATGTTGTTAAATTTAGAATAAAGAAGTCTGGAAAGGCCGTAGTAAAGAAAATCTTAGCATTTTTTTTTTAATTTTCGGATCAGGATCAGATCTTAAAAAAGCAATTTGTAGAGTGACCAGATATTACACTTTCAAAGTCGAGATCAACAGGATGCTGTAAGCTTTTTACTGCAAACTAGGTCAGTTTTTTTCTTCTTCTTTTGAATGCAACTTACTCTGCAAAAAGTCCAGGTGAGTATTAATGACAGCACTCATATTAGTGGAATTGAAACGGGCACTCCACAATGGGTCACCGTCCACCGAATTGCCAACATGTACGGTCATCTGAGTGCCAAAACCGCCATCTTTAACCAAAACCCGCGTCAGAGCCATATTCACAAGTTGCTGGACAGATGTTCCTATTAGCAAATAAAAAGCAAGTGTTTGCCATTTAGGTGATAAGCATTTTGATTACTCTTTGTTTATGGGAACCTTGACATCTGATCAGCAATTACAATGTAACTATAATGACCGTTAGAAACAAATGTCAGCCCTTTACCCACTTATCGCAAAAAAAAAAAAAAGGAAAACGACAACAAATTGTTATCAACAGTTCAGTGAACTTCTTTTTAGTTGGAGAAAACAAACAAATAAATAACAAGAACAACAACATTTAATTGAAATTGAACATTTGCCAGACATGAGATATGCGAATAAGCTCATCAAGACTCACCTTGAAATTATATTTATATCAAGTATAAATTAATCCTATTCAATTACAAAACAAGCTTCGTTTGAATTACAATTGCACTATATACTATAAAGATAGATATTCGCCAAGGGAATATGGTCTGTAGTTCACTATAGTCGGTCCAACAACGTTTTAAGTGTTTTACAATGATGTCGGGTAGCTTTTATAGGCTGCCCGCTGGCTCAGCTGGAGCAGCTCGAGCCTCTTATCAGCATAAAAACAAAATATTAAAAAAAAAGTAAACACACGATTATATATGTATACACATATGTACGTATGTATTAATGTATGTGACTGATTCTGAAACTAGACTGGTAGGCAAGTGCTTTCTGATAAGCCAAGTGCACAGCTGCTAGACAACATGAACATATCCCATCCCCAAGCCATCTCACAGACTCGTCCCGGTCCTTGTACCTCTCAATAGCGAACGGCAAACACTGTTGTATTTCCTTCAAGGCTGATGAAATTGTTTATTGTCAAAGTGCGTGGATTGGATTGGACAAAAGTCCAAGAAAGACTCATGGAGACCGCCCAGTGATTCAATGATAACCTCTATACAGCCCAGCCGGTGCCGACTAGACTCACTCTTCGAGAGGTTTATTGACTGCTTAGAGGGTATCAATTGGGTATTAATGGTTTAGTCAAATGTTTTAGCCTACTTAACTATAATATACTTATGTACATACCTGCAGAGCTTGAAAGTGACGAATCTCAATACCCTTGTAGAGGAATGATTTATCACTATCACTTAGCTAAAAAACTACATACATTAATTGAGTTTGTTATTTAAGTTTTCTATTGGTACAAGAATTGATCAAATTGGACGAAAATACTACAATAAGGTGAAATCGGGTTTTGAGGTTCTTGACAAATACTTTCTCTCATTTCCCCTTTAAAGGATAAGCCAGTGGTTTGAATGGTCAAGAACCATAAAAGACTACAAATTTCGGGAAGCCCAAAGTTAACTTTTTTGATATTTCAAATTTCAGCTACTTTTATCCAATCCCCCAAAATTGAAATAAGCTTTAATTGTAATTTAAATATCTTAAACAAACTCTGTTAGGTAATTTTCGAAAAAAGTGGTTTTAATTGATTAAAAACTATTCTTAAGTTTGTATATTGGCAACTTCGAGAGGATCAAAGTTAAAGAAAGGCACAAATTCATGTAAGATTTCAATATAATGCAGTTAAATTAAAAAATTTAAAATTCAAAATATAATGCTATAAAAACAATAACATTTTAAATTTAAAATTCGATAGATTTCTGATTATATTTATTACTTAGGATGCAAATATTTGGCATAAGAGAAAATAAGTTGCACATTTTTTTGATGTATTCGATTTCGAAAAGTTGAGGGTACTTAGTCTACCCTTAATCTTAAAGTATATTAATTTGCACTTGTTTACCCAGCAATGTGACATATCTGCGCCGTCTCGCACTTGGCTAGATTCGTTTTTCTTTTGCTGATTAGACACAAATAAGCATAAATCAGCTTGTTTCAATTCCCATACATGTGCACCTTATACTATATATGAACAGATTATATATGGAGATATGAATTTATATAAATACATATATATGTATGTATATAAATGTTATGGTGTATACATATAGATAGATGTATATAGGTCTAGGTCTAATAACATAAACTCGATTTCGCATTTAACAAGGCAACAAAAATTATATTTGATTGCTGGCTCCCGCAGCCATGGTATCAACAATTCGGCGGATTTGCTCAATATCGTCCGGATAGACGCGACAACAGCCGCCAACAATGCGAGCACCCAGTTTAACCCATCCAGGAACAAATTCGACAACATCTTGGCCAGAGCCAATCCATTCACCGGAAGCACTATCGTAAATCTCACCACGATTGCTATAGACAATAAGCGGTATACGGTCTGGACCGGCCAGAGAATTAAGAGATTTAAATAAGTTGGAGACAAAATTGGGATTGACACAGTTTACACCAATGCCCAACAATCGGTTTTCTTGGCTAGCGGCTTGCACCATCCTCCAAATGGTGTGGGCAGCCTGGGCAAAAGATTCTCCATTGGCCAAGGAAGTTTCATCCTTAAAAAGTAAGTGATAAAATTTTAAACACAATTAGGAGACAAAGTTGACTCTTGCTTACCCGACACTGGAATGAAACCCAGAATTTTACATTGCTATACGATCTTAGGATCAGTTCGGTTACTGCTTTGGCTTCTAGCAAACAGGGCATGGTCTCCACAGCCAGTCCATCGACACCGTTTAATAGACAGGTGTCAATTCGAACTTTATGCCACTTTTGCAACAATTCCGTTTGCACCTGGTCGGAATAGTTCCCTGTATATTCGGAACCATCATGCAAATGTGCGCCATATGGACCGATGGAGGCCAAAATTAATGGTAGTCCATGCTCGATGTGGCGTCCCTTTGTTGCAGCATCCTTCAGATAGTTGTCTTTGGCCTGTTGCGCCAGGTTTACACTTTTGGCTATCAGCTCTATACTCTTCTCCCGTGTAATTTGAAGATGCTTCATGAAACCCTCCACGCTCGATTGGTAGGTATTAGTTAATATGATGTCCGCCCCGCTCTGTAGAAAATCCACATGAGTTTTTATCACTGCCTCAGGATTGGAGGCATCGAAACGTGAACTCCACAAAGGATGACCATCGACCTTTTGGTCCAGATTACGACTCAATTGGCTGGAAAAGCCACCGCATTTCACCAATACACGGGATGACCAATTGTTGCTGCTGCTGCTGTTGCCGGCGTCCATTTTGTTTCTACGTGATATTGCATATACTAAACTTTAGTAACTATAGATATTAGCTTTTTATAGCACGATTTTCTCTTCCACTTACTTGTTTTTTGTTTTTTTGTTGTATTTGCTTTTAATCAGATATACGTGAGATTATGAGTTTTATTTCTGTTTTGCTTTGTTTTTGTGAACAGCAGTTTTTAGAATTTTCCCCGTGGGCCTGCCAACTTGTGCAGCTTGCACAGGGGCGGAAATGCAATTTTCGGTGGCTTATTTGTCGTTCGTTCCCAAAAAGACAATGGTTATACGGGCTTCCATTATCCCTATTATCCGGGATAAAGTTGAGTTTGTTTCCATCTCTCGGTTCAAACTAAAGTTTTTTCTACACACATGTTAAACGATGTGTATTTGTTTTTGAATTGATTCAAGGATATGTATTTTTAGAATTGTAAGTCCAAAATATTTCAAAATTTGGCTCTCGATTTGACAAAGTTTTTTTTTTAAATATTTAAATTTACATTATTAATAAAATAAAAACCATTTCTCTTCTATATATGTAAGTATTTAGCCTTTTATTATCAGAGAGAGAGCAAAAGTATTCGAACTCCACTCCTGATTATACCACAACATGGCTCGCTCTCTCTCTCTCCCGCACGTGCCTATCAGCTGTTTAGAGTTGAGGTTATATTGTTGTTTACGATGTAAGCAAGCAACAAGTTTATGGTACAGTAAAGTCTCAATAATTCGTATCTCAATGAGTTATGAGTTGGATTCGTCTTCGCTTGATATTGATAACTGAATTGAAACACATTTAAAACTTGGTGTAGGTATGTAAATATGCATAATTTATATAGGCGATATAATAATACATATGCAAAAACAAATTGATTGCTAACATATATGTAGATATGTATATATATATAAATATTTGTAGAATAATAAGCTGCCTTAAATACATTTGTTATTGAATGTTTTTTTTCTCTGTTTATAATTGATCAGGTTAAAGGGGGAGGGGACTAATAATCACAATATACAAATTTGTTGCATATAAAATAAATAATTAAGGTGCTGGAAGGACAGGGAAAGGGAGAAAACAATAGCAAAGCAGTTTAAACAATAAATGTAACTTTGGTAATCTTACTCAATGTATAAATTCTAAAACGTTTGACATTCTCTCGATTTTATGTTTTTAAAAGCTAAAATTACATTTTGCACTAAATAACAATAATAGGTATGTATGTATTAACACAAGTTAATGGATGATTCCGGTATGTATTTATATATTTTTAGTCTGTATTTCATATTTTTAATATTATTCCAAAAATACAGTTTATGCATACATATGTATATATAGATATATATATATATATTTTGTGAAGCTTTTCTTCAATTTTCCTTTGTTTTTCAGCGGCCACTGTTTTTGAAGAGGGGAAAAATGGGGTAACACGGGATGAATAATGCAGCAAATGATAGAAACTCAGAGATAAGCCAAGTAATACAAAAAAATTAACAACTTTCAGTCTCTCAGGTCTCTGCTCGTCATTTCTGCAATGATATTGTAGACAAGGATATTGTAAGGGGATAAGGATACTCCTTCTAGGAGAATAGATTATTGCGTCGTTTTAGTGAGCCGAATTTCTTTTCTGCCTCCAATAGCATTTTCTCATTGCGGACCACTTCGAATGGTATGGTCTTTGAGAGACGGTCCATTTCATGATCGGAGGGGAAATCTTCAAAACTCATATTACTGAAACCGGTTTTAGCTGAATTTTGTATGGTATTGGATTGAAAGTTCCGACTTCCCGCACGATTCTCATCCTGCTGCCGATCATCATTGTGCCCACCCTTGACGTCGTCGTCGTCGTCATCGTCATCATGGGATTGATATTGCAGGCGTTGATGTTTCTGTTTGCTGCCCGAACTTAGGGAGGTGGTGGATCCCAGAGCGCCACCACCGATGGTCGATGACTTCTTGAACGCGTGTCCTTTTACCTTTTGGGTAAGTTTGGCCACTGGCAGAACTCTTACAGCCAAATTGGATTTCTCCTTCCTCGGTTTCGCTGCAGTGATGGAGGCGCCGGAGGAGGCGGCGCCGACGGCGGTGATATCAGGGCGATCCATTTCGGCAGCATGCAACACCACGGGCTCCTCCTCATCGTCGGGCGTGAAGTCCGAGCAGCGATCTTGAGAGATTTGCACATAAGCATTATCCGCAATTGGCAGCAAGGGCTTCAGGTGCTGAGGAGGTTGCGGTGCAGGAACTAGAACTGAAGCTGGTACTGGTGCTGGCAGAGGTGGTGCTATGGCTAGCACAGAGATTGCTTGCGGTGGACAACTAGAGGAGGACGAGGAAGAGGTGTTGGAAGAGGTGGACGGCACATTCACATAGACACTGCTTGGACCACTTAATTTATTGATGTTGTTGTTATTATTGGTAATAATGCTGCTCAATGAGGGTTCGGGAGTTTTGTTTTTGATAATGATTGAGTGGTTTATGGTCACCAGTTGTGCTAGTTGTGGTTTCTGTGTTGGGGCAATGACAGGAGGAGGTGGTGGAGGCACTTTGATTATATTATTGTTATTATTATTATTGTTGTTGTTGGTTTGGCTGGGAAATTGGAGCTGGAGCTGTTGTTGTTGTTGCTGTTGGTGTAGGTGATCACCTGTCACATCAACACATTTGGGTATTACCTGTGCAAAGGGCTCCGATCCAAATAGATCCCGCTGCTGGCTTTCATCTCCCTCCATCTGTTCATCCACATTCTGAAACGGATTGAATATGGGCTCATTGAATTCATCCAGCTGCGGCGGCGTTGGCGTTATTTGTGCTGGAAAATTGGCAAAATTCGCTTGGTCTCCACCCGAACCCTTCACAGGTGTCGAGGTCCACACCTCTGGCTGATTGTTGGGCTTTGGCTTGGGTTTTGGTTTGGATTTTCTTTTAATGGGCAAACCCACTGGCAGTTTAAATGGAGCCATAGCAAATACATCCACATCATCCTCTCTTTCCAGCTCTTTCAGTGGATGCAATTCGGCGCCACCTGGGATTGGCCCTTCCGAAGGAGATTCATTGCTACTTTTACTTTCCCCTGAACCATAATCCAGTTCATCATCCAAAAGCAAAGGACGATCACCAAATTTATGCAGTAAGTCACTTGAAGTGGGACTAAGCTCATCTGCATTTAATGTGGCATTTGGATCACCATTTGCTGCGGCCGCTGCTAAACGATCCTTTTTCTTCATTCTCACCTTGACCACCACACGACTGCGCACATCATCCTCGTGGGTGGTCACACTTTCACATTCGGCATGATATGCCGAACTGCTACAGGTCTTGACACTCTCGCTTATGCCATCCATATCCATGGCCAGGGGACGACGTCCCAATTTGGTCTGCATTGAACGCGGATTCTCATCAAAGAGATCATCATCTTCGGCTCGCAAATCACTGGCGGAACCAATTGAATCCCCATCCGAATCGGCAGCTTTCGCCGATTCTGCCTCCTGTGCCTGGGCAGCAACAGCAGCAGCCATTATATTCAACTGTTGGGCCGCCTGATGAGCTGCCGATGTTGGCTTTTTGGTGGCTCCTTGCCTCAGTTTCTTCACTATGGGCAAGTGGGTGGCAGTCTTGTCCACTTTGTGATAGGCCACCTGTTGGATTTTGTGTATAGTTTCAGGTATATTGCTAGTCACCAATTGCATTTGCTTAAAAATTGCCGCTTTACTGCCACTCACACCCTCGTCGCTATCTTGTTGAAAGAACTCATTGGCCGAATCCGAATCATCCGATGTGGGCTGATCATTACTGCGAAGTTTCTCATATTTATTACGATCATCGAGTGGCAACTTCACATAGCCAGAAGAACCCTCTCCTCCTCCACCTCCACCACCACCGACTCCCAGACATTCCGAGTCCGTTTTAAGTTTACAACTTAATAGCGAGGTCTTCTCCTCACTGGATACTTCCAGTGTAGGGGACAGCAGCCATTTGGATGAATCGCCTGCTCCAGCTCCAACACTTCCGCCGGCTGATGATGATGTTACTATTCCAGAGGAGTTGCTGCTGTTGCTGATGATGAATTTAGCTGTGGATGAGATTGAAGGACTTTTATGCAGTAAGGTAATGAGATTACGTTATACGATTCAGCTGGTTAGCAACAAATTGAATCACTAACTAAATAGTTATAAATGAATGGGATTAGTTAATCATGTTTGTGTGAAAAAAATCAAATGAATCAATGAAAATACTGTCTCAATGAGCCCCCAAAACGTAATACAATTACATAATATACAAATACATATAATAACTATATATATGCGTATATATAGTAAATTTATTTGTTAGTCAGAATGGAAAAACGCAACTCGTCATCGATGTGCTCTTAAAATAAAAAAAGATTTCTCATGCTTTTGCAGATGTGAAAAAAAAAACATTTCCTCTTTTTAGTAACAAAAATTAGTCTATATAATTAACTAAATGTTAGGTTTTAGTTATCAAATACAGTTAGTAATTTAATTTAAACCAAAGTATGAGCCCACAACTTAAGAAATAAAAGTAAATACGCGTAAAAAAAGTTTACACAAGACGACAAAAATCAAAACATTTCTTAAATTTAAACTAAATCATTAATTAAATATTGAGGAATTACTTAATTACAAATGCAGCGAGTCACAAATTTAATATTTTAAAATTTTGATTGCTATTACGGTCAACAACTCTTAGTTGGAGATAATTCTTTCATCGACATGCTTTAAGAAAGCAGTAAAACTTCAGTTAGAGTTAATTTGTTTAAATATAGAAACATTTAAAGATTTTTGTCATCCTATGTTACTTATTAACTATGTGACCCATTGTATATATTTTCTTAGATTTCTTTCATTCATTTCATTTTGTTTCTGTATTCATAATTACAATTTATTGCATTTGCTTGGCTTTTATTTATAATTTCTTTTTTGGTTTATCTACTTTTTTTATTGCTTATACATTTTGTTGTTTCTGTGTATTTTGTTGGTTGGGATTAACTTACTAATTAACGTTTCATATATATAGTATGAGTGTGAATATATATAAATATATAGTTTTTCTATTTTGGACATCTGATCAATGTGTGTATGTGTCTTGTTTTACCTGACTTTTGTTGCTTTCACTGCGCTTGCCTTTTTATTTAGTATTTCATAATACCTTTTGATTTTCTATAATTTAGATCTTTGGATTAATTGTTTTAACTTATAAAGATTTATTACTTCTTTAGTTTTTGTTTGTACGCCTAATTGAACATTGTTTTTTTCTAACACGGAAGAGAAGGTAAAGATAGCTGTAATCTGTATTAACATTTAGTAAATGTCGAAAATGGTTTTTATTGTTGAAGATTTTGGTTTTGTTTTAGGTAGTTTCGGATGTATTGTCTATACTTGGATTGAACAATAACAAGAAAGTTTATTTGTTTATCGTCTGCCACATCCGGAGTGAACGCAGCTTGATAAGAACTTTGAAGAGAAACAATAAAGATTTAAAAAATATCAAAGAAGTTAAATTCGGCTATGCCGAAGTTTATATACCCTTGCAGTCCTTGACAATAATAATTTCACATGTTCAAAATTTGTTTTCTGCAACTCAATTCATTAATATACAAACAAAACAATTTTACTCTTCATACTATGTACAATTTGTTCTTCTTCTTCCCTCATTCCCTAAGCAAAGCAACGCACGCATACACATACAGTTTATGTAGCGTTGCGTCTGTGTGTGTATGCATGTGCTCTGTTGATTTGATGATGACGTAGTAGGCAGCAAGCAGAGCTGCCGGCAGCGATTGAACCGATTTATATAGACTGTAACTTGTGTTCTATTTATCCGATCAGGGTCAAATTTTGGGATCTGAGATTTTATATCAAATTCTATTATATTGGTGAATTTCATGGGGATACTCCAATTTTTGCAAAAATTTTTGTTCCAGAGCTATATGATATAGTAGTCCGATCCCAAAGATTTTCATACTTTATCTCACCCGGGTAAAAAAAAGCTCCCAAAAAAAATTTCATCCCGATAGCTCTTAAGATGGCTGAGTAAAACGCGTACGCACCGACGGACAGACGGACAGACGGACAGACGGACATGGCTATATCGACTTAGCTTCTCATGCTGATCAAGAATATATATACTTTATGGGGTCGGAAACGTCTCCTTCTGTGCGTTACAAACATCTGACCAATTTTATAATACCCTCTGCAAGGGTATAAAAAGCATCACCCCGCCAGCGAACTTCGGCTAACCGAAGTTTGAATACCCTTGCAGATAATCTCGACTTTTTGTCTTTTACTAATGGAAAACTTTAGTTTGCTTGTGATTTTTTTTAAGTGTGTACTTATTTGGTTCACTTCGGTTTTTTGAATATTATTAAAAATAATTTCTGATTTTTAGTTAGTGATCAAAAAGGAACATTTGAAAAAGAAAATGTTTATAAATCAAAATGATAATCCTACAACTTATAATTCAACCGAATGTGAGTGAAACAAACGGACATTTAGGGGGTATTCTTGGTTGGGTCCCTGCTTATTGGAATTATCTTTGAAATCTTAAAATTATAATGGTAGAAATTGTGGATTGCACTTCGTTTCATCACAATCGGCACAGAATTACGATCTTTATTTTTCCCCCAAAAAGAAGAAAAACTGGTTTTGAGAAAAACGCGTTTCAAAAACCCATTTGGAAGAATATTCTCAATTCTTCAAAGAATAAATAAAACAAAAATAATAATAATAATAATAAATAACTAGTTTTTAACCAAGAATACCCTTCTAAGTAGAGTTACTATAATTTTCTATTGTTTATAATTTCTTAAATGTTCTTAGTCGTTGCTTTCTGCGAGGGTAAAACACCGATCAATCAAATTTAAATATATATATAGAAAAAAATAATAAAAATTTCATTTGCTTGAGCAATACAAAGCCTAAATTATTAATCTCTTTTCAATGGTTTTGGTTTTGTTTTTAGCATAATTTCAGTTTTAGAATTGCACGTTGATATAATGATAACAGATAATAATATTAAGTTAAGATAATTAAATATTCATAAATCATTTCTTTTTTTTTTTTTTTTGTGATATGCAAATAATTGCCTTATTTCTCTCTTGCTATGCCAAACAACATGAATAAATATATGTTTATAGATGTATATATATAATTTTCTGTACTTAATAATTATGTTAAATTTACATAGTATTACAGGACACTCGTACACAGACACACAAGCATTTACATTTTACATACAATTAGATCAATAGAATTGAATTACAAGACAAAATAATTAAAATTCGAATTTTCGCTTAATTTGCTTTTCTTTTCTATTTGTTTGTCCACCCACAACCACTAAGTTTTTGCTTTTACTGTTAATTCAAGTAAGTAATACATAATACAATACAATAATAATAATAATAAGATTAATAATTAGAATATGTTTTGTAACTAACTATTATTCTCTAGCATTTTAGGACCAGCACCAAAAAGTTCTATTTTATTTTGTTAGAAGCGCTTAGATTTGATAGAAAAGAGTTTGTTGTTTAAATTGCTGTTTGGATTATGAACAAATAAGCAAATCAATTGTACAATGATAAAGAGAAAAGTTTTAAATTATTTAAAATTTACAAATTTAAGATTTTGCAAGAAATCAACGTTAAAGTTGTTGTTAAATTCAAAAAATCGTACTTTTTACAAATATTTAAGTAAATTTACAAATTGATTTGCCTAATTCGTCATGAGAAAGCCCAGGAGAATAGTAATAGAATCTAAGTCAATGTTACACTACAAAGGGACACAATTTATTCTCATTTTCATTTTGGGTTAGTAGTGGTTGAAAAGGTGGTTTTGCTTGGTGTAATTATTGTTGTTGTTGTTGGTGGTGGTGCATCAATAGATATTTACAAATAGATATTGCATTCAAATAGGCAACGCCTCCGACACCAGTAGAGTGGGATTAATTAACAACCCATTAGGTTTATGGCACACTAAAGGTGTAATAGGTATTTTGGTATCGCGGAAAAGAAATGTCATTTTCTCTCTATATATGTATGTATATGATGCAGTTGCTGTTGCAGTTGGCTGGCTCTACTTGTTGCCGTAAGTGCTGATGTATCTTCCACCTCCATCATTCTGCCTTGGGTGGGGGGCCAAGCTTTGCTTATGCAGCAGCAAATCGTTTACTAGGTAGCTGTAGTTGGTATTTTAGACTACGTCTACGCACAAATCACTTTCTGTACTTTCTGCATCGAGATTGAGAGCAACAAAAGCAACAATCGGAAAACTAAACGTATATCTGGCATATCTTTTTTTTTTTTTTTGATTTTTTTGCAAATATATATATATATATTTTTTTTTTTTTTTTTTTTTTGGATTTGTTAAATATGGGAAAGTTCATGCTTTACCTCCGGTTTTGCGTAACGAGCTGGCCTTCTCACGCAGTCCGGGTGGCAAACTGAATGGAGCCGAACCAAATGGATCCTCAGGATGTGGCGAAATAGCGGCAGCAACAGTGGCAGAAGGATTAGGGACAGCATTATTGGCAGGCGGAAAAGATTGATGTGAAGGAGCTGTTGTCACAGCGACAACCACATTTTGTTCTGTAGGCGTTAACGTTGAAGTGGTCGATGCCGATTTCGCTGTTATACCTATGGGAAAAGTTGAAGAAAATGTTAAAATAACTTAACTATCAATGTATGTATCAGTGTATGCAATTCCTACTTACTTCCTTGACTGCCCCGTTGACGTATCTTATCAAATTCCGCTTCAAATATATGATCCTCGGTCATTTGACTAAATGGCTGCTCTTCCTCAAAGGGATTCCAGGCCTCGACACGTTTATCCATTGTTTGTCGTCCGCCAAATTCTGTGCTAGATAATGAGGCAGTTGCAGTCGCATATATACCCGGATTCGAGGCTGCAGTGGCCAAAGTCACTGGCTGACCATCACCGGCAGCGGCAATATTATTGTTATAGGGTGCCAAAAACTGACTGGTCTCATTGGCGAAGGTTCTGCGAGAATTGGTGGGGAGGGGAGTGGATGAGTAGAGCAAAATGGAGCAAAAGAAAATGTACAGAAAATGAAATATTAAATTTATCGCATTGATCTTAAGGCTACAAAAGGCTATTGACTCTGCGGCTCATCATGGCTGGCATTGTCCTGCAGATCAATTGTAGCTCTTAAGGGGTAGAAGAGAAAGAAGAAAAGTCGAAAGAGTGAGAGCAATTGAAGGACAGAAGAACAAGTACATATGTATGTGTAAAAGACTATGAGTAGAAACTTACTTATTAAAGGCTGATGTATCGCTAACATTGCGCCGATGACCGCCCGTATTGGTAGGTTTGGGTGGCGTTAACATATTCTTTGTGGGGGTGCCACTAGAATTTGTGATTGACGCATCCTGCTGATTTAGATCCTCTTCTTTTGACTGCTTTTCAGGCACTCCTGTACCGGCTGTTGTGGATAAGGATGTTGTGGCGGTGCTGTTAGTATCACTGGTCTCGTTAAACGGATCTGGATAACCGCTTGACTCAAACAGTTGACTACCCACTGAAGTAGTAGTCGATGCTGTTGTTGTTGTTGCAGTTGCTACTGCAACTGGAGCTGCAGGAGCTGAAGGAGGAACTACACTGGCTGGCGGCATTGCTGGAAAATTGGCCTGAAATTGCTCGACCACCGGTTGCGGCTGAGGTGAGGTGATATTTTGCCTCGGCGATGGACTTGGCGGCAAGCCCAAACCTAAGCCAGGACCACCGTGCGCAACGGCCGAAGATCCTTTAGGTCGAGAGCGTGGAACCACACTAGTTCCTGCCTCTATTACGGATACATTTTGAGTTTTTGCATTCGCCTGTTTGGCAGCAGCTGAATTGATTCTCTTTGCCTCCGATTCAAAAGGCGGTACAAGCAATTGATCAAAATTTGGAATGGGAGTTTTCTGCAAAACAAAAAGAAGAAAACACGGTTTAGAGAGTAGAGCTCAAACTGTTTGAATTTTACTCACATGTAAATTCTGAACGGGATTATCCTTGCCGGCTAAACGGAAAGCCACTTCACAAACTTGCCATATATTCGGACGCCTCTCTATATCCGTGTCCAGCATGTATTTAATCAATTGATGCATACCCTTCGAATATTTTGAGCTATCTGGTATGGCGAATTGACCATTCTGTATGGCCAGAGTGCTCTCGCCGAATGGCAAAGAGAAAAAGCATAGCTTGTAAAGCATACAGCCCAGTGCCCAGATATCAGCTTTCGTAGTTATACTCTTGCCACTATACAGATCAATCATTTCGGGTGCCCGATACGACAAGGTCGTATACTTTTGTATCTCCTCCTCAACCATAGTCACACCATGTTGCTGTGGATTCAACGTTTTGCCCGTAGCTGAACCGAAATCGCATAGGACAAAATTACCGCCATCGGTCTGCAAAATATTCTCGACTTTAAGGTCACGATGTATAATTGGTGTTTGGCAGTAATGCAAACGCGAAACTGCCTCGGCAATATCACAGAAAATGGTTAGCACCTCGGGCTCGGTGAAACCAATATGTAATCTGTTAGAGATTTATGAATTATTAGCTGGATTCTACCAATGGTGATGATGTGTACACTTACCTAGCATTCATCATGGCCAGCATGTGATGTTTACAATACGGCATCAATAGCAGAACCTCGCAAACACCATTCCCCGTGGGCGTTATGCTGGAGTCCACATAGCCAATTATGTTTTTATGACCGCTCAGATTGCTCTGCGAATTTCAAGTTAGTTTTTGTTTTATCAATCGGATTAAGATTAATTAATGTTATTAGTGAAACTTACTGCAATCTGTATTTCCCGCTTGGCCACATTCAAATCATGATCATTATTCACATACATACGCTTCAAGGCGTATTTTGTAGCCGAGGCATTGCCTCCACCATTGCCGCGTGCCAGAAAGACCATGGCAAAGCCACCTGATGGAGAGGATGAGAGTCATTAGTAAAATGATATGCCAACAAACCGCTGACAGCTGTAGACAGTCTACAAACAAAGAAGAAACAGCTAAAGAAAGGTAAATAGTGTGGGTGTAAATCATTATATCCTTTACATGTTGACTTAAAACAGAGTTCTTTTTTAGTCTTATTTATCTCTGAATTGATTTAAGCTTAGACAATGGAAAATTTTTAACTGCTGTGTCCTTTTTTGGACTAGTATAACTTTACTCGCATGATTTTTAATTTTAAAAAAGTCTTCGAGATTGAATCTCGTGGATTTTATTAAATCTAATAGTAGTAGTAATAGCAGACGGATCTATAAAATATTTTTGAGGAGGATCGAATAAAAGGATCCTAATTTGCTATTTTTGGTATCAAAATTATGTTTTATTAAAATTACACGACCGCTTCAAAAATTTTTTGGGTGGTTTCCAGCCCCACGGACTTTCCCCTGCATCCACTCTAGGAAGTAGTTCTAAAAGCCAGTTCTATTCATCACCATTAAAAACTAAATATAATAGTTACAAAGCAATTATAAATTTTTTATGATCATTTAAAATGTGTCAGTTACATTAATGGCCTAAACTATTATATGAGTTCTCTAAATGAACGCCTACCTCTCTCATTTACATATCTTTTGATAACCCTTTACCGTTAGTAAAGGGGCAAATGGGTTATTAAAAATTTGTTCATCAGGTTAGCGACATTACAAATAGATTGGTCAAAAATATTTTTCTTAGGGAATTTTTATGTTTTATTTAATATTTTTGTTAACTAATTAATATTGGGTGGTTCCTGATTTGTATTTATAACTTAGGTAATTCTAACCATACAAATTGAAAATATAGTTTAATAAATTTAACGAGCTTCAATGACCTCTTCTATAAGGTTTAGGCCCGGCCAAAGAAGCAATACCACTTTAAAATCTCAATTGAGGAAATGCTTTTTTAAAACGTGTTTGTAGGTCTCCGCATTCATTCGGGATGTTAAGAAGGGCAACTCGAAGGTTCCCTAATATGAGATGTGACCCCAGAGAAGTAACAATCAAAATGTTTTTTTTTTTTTTTTTTGGTAAAAAAATTGAATAGTTTTAATGCACAAAATATGAGTTTCTTCTAGATGATTAAGTGGCGCTAACCCAATGACGCGCACTGTATATTGCTCATACGTACATACATATGTATGTATTATCAAGTTAATATAACACAGATGAGTTCCAAACTTTTCAACTCTATTAAAAGATAATAGTCATTTTTCGGGTTTTCATCTTACGATGATTGTTCATACATGTATTATATATAGATGTCTGTCATTCTTAATTCAGTTTTTTTTTTTTTTTGCTTATTAATAACAAAATTAATATAACCTTTTTTCAAGGGTATACAAAATATGTAGATATTTAAATAAATACATGAAGATTACACAAGTATAAAGTTTAGGAAATGAAAAAACTGGAGACCGGTAAAATCAATTCTACACACTTATGAGAAGTACATGTCGAAACCTTTAGGAACTTTAAGGTAGCTCCTCCAGTGCTTTTTTGTTTTTGTACAAAACGCTTGGCATGTATTTTGTTTCATATTATTGTAAATAGAATTTAAGTAGACCCCCCTCCCCACTAGACATTACCCACCCTTCTATTACCCAGATACCCAAACACTGAATGTGAGTGATAAAAAAAGGCAACGCAATATACTAAACTATTGAAGGTCACGTATGTACATATACAGCAGTAACAACAACAATAGCAACAATAATAACAAAATCAGCAAACAGCAAATAAAACATTCAATTGACATGATGGGTGGGTGGGGGTGAGACCAAAAGTCGTCGAGGGGGGTTAGAAGAGTTAGCTAGGTGAGAAAGAGGAGAGTCAACTTAAACGTAAGCTATTGCTCGATTTTCGTTTGTGAAATTATAACGTCAAATGTTAATCAATGCTGAAGGTTGAACAAAAACAAAAAAAAGTAACAAATAAAAATAAAAATGCTACAACAACAAAAAGAAACATATGCATACAATTGTAACGAAGCGAGAAAACTTGAGAAGGCAATTTGAAACGCAAATGAGCAAATAAGCGGAGAAGACAGAGACGCAGATACAGGTTCCCCCCATCTCCAAGACATCCCCTTCCCCACCCCCACCCTACTCTTTAAGTGTCCACTTCCATTTATCAAAAAAAAAAAAAGAAAAAGTGGCAAGGGGTAATAGAAGGGGGTCGAAAGAGGTAAAGCTCTTTCGTTCACCGTTTGTCGCTTAGTCATTGGCATTTGTATACAAAAGAGAGTGGAGAGAGAGACGGGGCAAAAATTGAACCTAACTAAAAGAAAGCAGGTAGCAATTAAAAACCTTACAGGGGGTCGACCAATAAAGTACTGTGGGTTAAAATATGTGGGATCAAACGTTTTGTTTTTTACCTTTTTTAAAATTCTGAATGAAAGTAACTAATTGTACTTTTATTTGTTGACTTTGAAGATAAAATATTGATTTTTTTCACTTTTATTTCCTTGGTGTCCTTGTGGAGTTTAAATTTGAGAGCACATTTCATTAAAAACATCTTGGACAAAATAAAAATTTTATCAATTCAACTTCCAAATCGGCTTTTAGAACTAATTATTTTTCTACCCCGATTGAAAATGTGTTATAATAGTCAAGCCTTTTTCGTTTTTGTTTGTCATTATAATTACTAGGTTTTTAGTTAATATAGGTAGTATTTCAAAAACGATATCAATCTTTTCAATATGAAAATCAAACCCTTTTTAGCTAACACAATTTTTTCGATTTCTATAACTATTTTGAAAATCAAAACTTCAAAAATATTTCGTAAAAAGGTTCTATTTCGATTTAAAACAAATTTATTACACCAAAAAAGGGTTTAATTTAGTCAAACATAAATACTTATTCTAAATGAATAAGAATTATGCAAATCTATGGTGATTTTTAATATATATTTTATCATATATTTTACTATTTGTTTGACCACAACTGTATGGTATAGGGTATCAAGTCACAGCTGATTGAATAGAGACAAAAACCACAATCCTTGCCAAAATAACCAACAAATTGTAAATGTAAAAGTAAACTCACAAGGGAAAGAGAGAAAAAAAATAAATCTATATGAAAATAAAATTGTCAGTCAAGGTAATCAAAATACTAATGGCAAAAAGGAATTTAGTTTTTTCTTTTATTTGCCAAACAATTCACATTTACACATACAAATCGCTTTTGTACATACATATATACATACATATGTATGTATGGATGGTTGGAGGAGCATTATTCACTTTAGAATTCAAGGACAAGGACAACACAAGACCAACACAGGCGAAAGTCCTTCGAGCTTGAACTTTGTCATTTGGAACAGGGAGCCAGGAGAACGAGTAATAGACAAAGCGCTACTGCTGCTGCTGTTGGTTCTTGTCACTTCATTGGCTAAATTAACATAATTGATTCAATTGATTTGTGGCTTTTATTTTTATGGAAAAACTAAGTTTCTGTTTCTCTGCCCCTATGCCGCTTGCTCAATTAATGTTTCTGGTTTCTGCTTTATTGGAAATTTGTAGAATTTGCCAGTTGGCGACAAGTGGCGCCCACAATTACTTGGGAGAGTAGGAATGGTGGGTGGGGGAGAGAAGGAGGGTTCAGGGACAACTTTCTGTTATTTCTTATCTACTATTTCGTATAAACGCCCCACATTTTCGAGACAGTTGCTAGTTATACTTATTTCTTTTATACATATAGCAATGTTTATCTAATCTAACCGGTCACGGTGGGGGAGGGGGGAAGCAGAGAGCTCCCACCTGTATATCAAACAACAACGATAAGCATAATACTTGCTACGTGAGCCAGCATACATTCATTAGCCGGGGAAGGGGTATGGGATAGAGAGAAGAAAATCTCAACCTCCCTTTGGGTTTTCCATTTCAATAATTTTACACCATCTCACCTTCGGCCAGGACATCTTCAACGGTGACCGCAACGCGTCCCACTGTAAATACTTTGCCCACAAATGAGTTTGTTTCCTTAGATGATGACACGCTGCTATTGTGCGAATTATCCAGTCTCGAGTTTTCATTTCGCTCGAATTTTGATAGGATTTTCTTCATTTTCCAATTTTTTTTTGCAACAGTGGCAGAGCAGCGGCTGCGGCGTCGACTGCACTGGCCTCTCACTCACACACACACACGCGCACACTTCTTTACTGATGTTGGCGTTTAATCAGTTGTTGTTGATTATCGTGGGATAGCCGCTTTTTAGCCTCGAGGGCAGTTAATTAACATTTAACTAGAAGTTTTCTATGCTTTCAATTAATTTTATTTTGCGCACTTTCCGTTTTTCTTTTTCAGAAAAGAAAGTTGTTGCCAACAACCAACAGAGATAAACGATAACTACAAACTGTTCAACAGACTCACAGATGAGCCTGATATCGATAAGAATCGATATACCACAACTACTCGTTTTAAAGAGCGCTTACTCATTTTGGGAGCCTAACGGTTGCCGAATTGCCCAAGTCGAGTAAATACTTACATATGTACATACATATGTATGTATGTGTCGAGAAATTTAAGTATCAAAGACTTGCGATATTTCCCGACCAGAAGAAGAATTTTAACATTTTAGTAATTATTTGTTTAATTAGCGTTCATTTTAAAGGCAGAGTTTGTAAGAGTAATAAGTTTCGGAAATTTGATTACCTGCTTATACCATAATTTACATCATTATTTATCTGTGTTGTTTCTTTTTGTAATCTTTTCATCTGTACTGATTTTATTTTTATTATTTCTTATATTAAAATTTAAATTTATTAACAAATTAATTACAACTTTTGTTGCACTTTTGATTAACATTTATGACCGAAATTTTTCATTTTACTGGATTGTTATGGCGATCACGAGTGGATACATGTTTGAACTTATTATTAAAGATATGCACAGTTATCCGTATAGCATGACAAGTAGTCCACCAAAACATAACAACGATCGGCGTCGTACATGGGGACCAAATAATGCACATTTCAAAGCAGAAACCAGTTGAAAACTCATATAAGAGTTATTAGCTCCACAATCAAAAGATTTAAAGAGATCGACTATATGGCAAGGAGGAAGAAAACCTTATTAGCCTAAAGACTCTGGAACCGGGCAAAACATCAAGAGAGAATAAATATTTTAATATAAAGATATTCCCTATACGCTCATAATAGCATTGATCTCGAAGATGTAGTCCTATTAAGCAGCATGAGCAACAGTTGGGTCCAGGCCAAGGCTTCGAAGTCGTAGATAGTACCAAAACAGGAGTGGAGTTTAAACGTTTGTCTCTGATCTGCTGGCCCTTTTCTCAGTCGACAATTTAAGGAATTTCAAATGGTGAATCCCCTATAATCAACACTGTGCCAGCCAACTCTTATCATACCGAGGTTTCTGCGTTTCAGATTGCCCCGTTTTGCTCAGTGTGGACCGATTCCACCACCACCACCACACTGCCTTAGTTTGGAACAGCTGATTTTAGTGGTGGGTGATGTTTTCATTTTCGTGGTGAGCGCGGAGCTTGGTTGTGCCGCATTTATTTATTTATTAAATGTTGTAAACGGCAGCGGATTACTTCGAACGCAAAACAAATGGTACATCGAAGTTAATTGATCCAGAGGAGGAAGGTAAGGGAAAAATGCAAACCAAACAGCATCAGCCGGAGAAGAACGGCAGCAAAGATGATGATGAACAACAATCACACTCACAACAAAAGCAACAGACGCAACAACAAGAACAAATTGGCCTGACCACGAAGGTGGCTCTTGGTCGGCTTCATGAGGAGATTAATAAGGTTCTAAAAGAATATGAACAGCATTATGCCAGCGAAAGGTAAATGATAAAAGTTAATGACCTTGACCGCCCCTTTATCACCGTGTTACCAATTCTTTTTGTTTTCACTTGAAGCTGTTATCGAAAATTGCGGGCCGCGTTTGTCAAGCGATACGAAAGCCCCCTGGGATTTCTGTCCATTGGAACGACTGTGATGACAGCCTGTGCATTGCTAATCACTGGGATGTTCTGGCCAGCCGTTGCTTTACTTGGAGTTCTGGCACTCGATTTGATTGTCGTGATAAGGGAAAATAATTTACGGCGTACGGAAATAATACGTAAAGGATTTGATGCTCTTAGTGAAATTCATCTTGCCGAGGAGCAATTTAGCGGGGATTGGAACACTTTTAATTATCCACATTTAAGTAATCCGATGTCACCCTGTGTATCGCTGCAGTGGACATATCGCGATGGCATTATAGTGAATTTACCCTGGGCCCTGCTGGTAAAGGGAGATTACATTGTCCTACGACCCGGTCATATTTCACCGGGTCCCTGTCACGAAGTGGTTACGCAAAAGTTTTTCAATTCAAATGAAATCTATGGAGCCTCTCAAATGGGTGATCCACCCGTTAAGCCTGTCGCTAGAGCGCCTTTACCCGATTTAGTATGCTGCTTGGAGGAGACACCCTACTTGAATAATTTAAAGATCTGTCTAAAGAACTCACTGAAACGGCCACCCACCATATACAATCAACAAAGATATTTAGTGAGCTAATCATTTTTGACTGGAACCAAAATAGAATTTCACTAAATATAATTCTGAATCTTGTTTTTCAGCTGGTCACCAAGTACATTCAACAATGGGGCTTCATTAGTTCCTTGATCATCACCTTGATTTTTGGTTTAGTGCATTTACATGGCTATGGACTGCCGACCGATGTTAAGCACAATTGGCGTTTTGTCCTCATCGAATCACCTGCAGCGGCAGTTATACCTCTATTGCCCTTGATCTTTCCTTTGATGTGGATTGCCATGAATCTGTGGGGCATAGCTCGATTGCAATGTTTTCTAAAGACGCCACAGGTAGTGCTTGAGAAACAGGCCTCTAAATCATTTGAGGAGGACTTGGACACTCCTTCCTATGACTATGAAAATATGTCGCTGTTGCGTTCAAATGTTTTGCGCATTTGGCTTCAATTGTGGAAAGGTGATAGTGAACTTTTGCCACGTTCTGCTAATTTGGTTCAAGTTTTGGGATCCATTTCGGCTTTGTGCTGCGTGGACAAGAAGGGGATACTGTCGTGGCCCAATCCCACTGCCGAGAAGGTTTTCTTTTTGCACAATACTGATGAGGAGGTTAATCTAGAAGATGGCACACATAGTCAGTCATCTGGAGACACAGAAAGTGATGATTTGCCCGATGTGGATGTGGATGAGGATCATAAGGAGCGTGGCATCGTTGCCGAGGTATTGGATCTGACACACGATCAGCATTGTCCATTTCGTTTGGAGTTCGATGATCACGAGTGGAAGGCACATATAAAGTCACTAAAGCCCTTAGGTAAGACCAATCAATTTCGACTTTATTGTAGCAAACTTCATATATTAGAGAATTTATCTTAAGGTCTGGCCATACTTCTCAACACCTGCTCGCCGTTAACCCATGAGCACTATGCCCAATTCTGTGGTCATGTCACCGCTGTGGCTATGCTTGATAAAGATTTGGTTCCCGTTACAAATCGGTATGCATCGTATGCCATTATTGAAACCAGTAAAAGCTTTTTGCATGGGTACGTACTACGTAGTTCCATTGCCATACTCATTACTCTTAAGACTTTAGACCTAATCCAACAAAACAAAAGTTATAAAATCTACAGACAACAAATCAGCCTGACCACAACAAACATTTTTTTAGTCATTTATTTGGGTTATATATTTTTGATTTTTGACCCAAATCGGATAAAAATTGGTAAAGTTCAAACAAAACAAAACAAACAAAAAAAAAAGTATATCCAAAAAGCGTAAAAATTACAAGTATTTTTTGATTTCCATGTATGTATTTTGTATCTCCCTAACAGCAGATTAATCCATCTATCATTTAATTTCCAAGAGATAAGAGTAACATTAGTTTTTCCTTTGGTAAAAATTTGTTTATCATATTTAGTTTTTTCCCCTACTTTCCAAAAACTAAAGCAACAAGCGCACACACATTTTTTTTTACTATTTAATTGGCATGCTATTTTAAGTAACAAACAACAAAAGCAGCAAACAAAAAAATTATTATGTAGTCCAAGAACGCTTAAATATAGTCATCTTATTTCCAACCTCCCCACCCTACTCCACCCACCTAACTTGCCTGCCGCCTGCCAACCCAATCCGCTCATGCTATGCTTGACTGCCTGCACGCCGTCTTTTTCATCGTCTTCTGTGTATCCAGTGTTTTTGTAACCAGTTCTAATCGGTTATCTTTTGATTCATTACCAGACGCTGCCTGTGCGAACTGGCCAAACAAATTGGATTCACTGATCATGCGACCGATCGATTTGCTTTGGAGGGACAATTGGCCAGCTATAGGCATTTGGTAAGCAAAGTGATCCATTACGGAAAATAACATTCAATTAAATTGAAATACCCAATTGGAGCCGGCACAGTCTACAATTTTCATTGATATTCTGTTTTTATCTTTCAGCAACCAGATGTGGTTCGTCGGGATATACGTTTCGCTCGTCAATTGCAGCTGTCGTCCAAGGTGAAGGTTCCCTTTCCTCACTCCCTATCGGTAGTGATGCGAGAGAATCCTGGCGGTTATTTATCACTTTTCACCCAGGGTACAGCGGACATTATATTAGACTGTTGTGATGATTTCTGGGATGGCAAAGATTTGCGTCCGCTCTCGCCGCAAGATCGAAAACGTGCATTGGATTTTTACCAGCGAAGTGCTTTGACCTCCTACTGCACGGCATTTGCTTATCGTCCTCTGCGTTGTGGCATTCAAGGAGCCTTAAGTGGGCCACATGGAAATGGAGGAGCTATAGCGTATCTGGAACTGCCTCCGGAATCAAAATTGCGTATGCAGCATGTGGACAAGACTCACTGCGATTTCCAGGGTGGTCATCATGCTAAGCTTAGTCATAGCATAAGCACCGATTCACTGCTGTTCTCGGAGAGCAAGGATGAGGACTGCAGCGATGTGGAGGGATGCTTTGAGATGCAGTGCCATCAGGTTTTTATTGGAATGGTAACCATGCAGTATCAGGCACAAAACGATATTGTTCAACTGGTGGAGCGTCTGGAAAGGGCATGCATACGTTTTGTACATTTCAGCAAGGAGAATGAGTTGCGTTCGCGTGTTTTTTTCAGAAAAAATGGGCCTCGAATCGGGCTGGAACTGTCATATATCGCTCTTGAGTGAACCAGAGCCAGACAAGGAAAAAGACAAGGAGAAAGAGAAGCCTTGCAACGATGCGGATCAATGCAAGTCACCAAAAAATATCGGTAAAAGTCATGTCACCACCAACACCACCGCCACCACCACCACCACCACCACTGTCCACACCAATACCACTGATTCTATTGATAATTCTGACACTCATCTTCCCAGTGCCAAAGTCATAAACATACTGCCCCCCGCACCCGTAATTGCATCAGCAAGTGAAGCATCTCCTGATCTTGTAGGTGATCACCATCGGCATCAGCAGCAAGGGGAGAATGAAGTTACTCCCGATTTAAATTATTTGCTGGGTCCTCCAACCAATTTGGAATCATCAAAAACTCTCAGCTCTTCGGCCCCGGGGGCCATATCAAATCCTGATGATTGCCAGACCCTGGACTCAACTGCAGCAGGCGAAAACGAGGTGATCGACAAAAATAAAGACAACTCGGATGAATCCTCGGAAATCGATAATGGTGAGCAGGATCTGGAGCAGCAGCCTTCAGATGCAGAGCGACACAAGATGCGGCACTCATTAGACTCCGCAATGGATGAAAACTGCCGCTCCATTAGCACTCTAACCGAGAGTACTGATCAGAGTGCACCCATTAATTTCGATATGTCTAATAGAGCCAAGTTGCCGCGTGGCATAGAAAACATACGGCCCCATTTGGAGCAAGTGGACAATGTACCACTCCAGGTCTCCCTATTTACCGACTGCTCCGCCGAGGCTACACGCCAGATGTTGGATATAATGCAATCGTATGGTGAAATAGTTGTCTGCCTGGGCAGCTCGGCAAGCAATGCGAATGCGGATATCTTTTTGCAGGCTGACTGTAGTATTGCTGTGGAACCTTTGTATCCGCAAGTCTGTCAGGATACGGATGCCTATACGGAGGCAAATATACAAAACAACAAACTCCAGTGGCAACGTCAATGCAAGGGCAAGGGCAAGCAATCAGATGATGAACAATTACTGGAAGGCGGCTTGCTGGGAGCACGTGCCATGCAGTCACCCGGCCACACAGTATCTCCGATCTATTTGAGCCGCCTTCTAAACTCACTGCCATGCTCAATAGCGGTTTGCCGCGACGACCCGCTTTCACTGGTGGCCATAATTGAGCTATCACGACGTTTCTCACTAGGCTTGTGGAATTGCATACAATATTGGGCCTGCTGTGCGGGCTCCATTTCCATATTGAATGTGCTCTGCGCGTGCCTATCGTTGCCGCCGCTGATCACACCCCTGTTGGCCATTTACCTAATGTGTATTCCAGTGCCATTGATAGCCATCTCATTGGCTCACATTGATGTCGATCCAAAGATAATGAATCGTGCCACAAGCAAAAAACAAACAGACTACGATTCTCATGCATTTGCCTTTGTCATGTGGTGCTATGGCTGTAAATTTCTTACTCCTGTTATTGCTATGGTGAGTCCATCTACACCCTAATCTTCTTCAGGTTTATAGTATTTACCAAGGAATAGGTTTCCCAGTGAACCTCTAAGCTGTTGTTTAGTCCATTCTATTAAAACTATTTGTAGGAGAACAAAAGTATATTCAAGCCTTATAAATACCAGGAATAGTACTTATTTGATGGAAAGAAAAGTAAAATTGATTTCTACCGTTAACTACTAAAACATATTCACAATATCTCAGGGCTTCATTTCCACTACCCTAAAGTAAACGAATAATACTTTCTGAATACATATTTCGGTTATCGAATTGAGTTCTTTCCAGCATCTTGTTCGTTAAACGAATCCAATTTATTTGACTCAGTTTTATAATCTGTATTCGGGATTTCCCGTTTCTTTGCCTAAAGAGATACATATTTTACAGTCAACGTTCGTTAAACGACTGCCTACTGTAGTTAGTTTCTCCTGGGAACTTTTATAATAAATTTATAATATTTTTTCTCAGCTCATTGCCTACTGGTTATGCTTAGCTCAGACCTCCATTATGGATTCTAAGGCATATGCCATGGAAAACCCTGAATCAGATGAAATTACTGTTGATGATGATGATAATAATAATGCCACTGATGCGGAATTCTATGAGTATCTGTATATAGCTCGAAGTACCGCTTTGTTAGCCATTCTCTTGCATTTTGGTAAGTAATCAGAAGCAATCACTGAATTCTATATTTCTAATGAATTAAATTTTTACAGTTTTTGTATCCATATCGTTTGTTCATCGTGATCATGCGCTCTGGCAGCGTAATCCTTTTCGTAATCGCATATGGTCTCTCACCTGTTTAGGAATACTTCTTGTACATGGCCTAATCTGTGGCACTCAACTGATAATTGATGATTTTATGCAAGAGCATTTAACGAATTTGTGGCCAGCCTTAATTGTGCTTTTTGGGAGTAGCTTACTAAGTCTTTTGATCAGTGAGTTGGCTAAATTTCAGGAGAACAAGTAAGTGAAACAACATAAAAAAAGGTATTCACATTTTAATCTCTTGGTTTCCCATGTTACAGAGTGAATGCCCGGTATCAGCGCCGAGCGCGCCTTGATTTTGGCACCAAACTGGGCATGAATTCGCCATTCTAAAACAGAAAAAGCCCACCTGAATGTGTTATCCAAAAAGTACTTAGTGCCAAGACTGTATATAACAAACGGATCCATGTGCTTTTTATCGGGCCAGCAAGTGTTTTGCTTATTTGGAATCAGTCATATCTTGGAGGTGCTTGATGACAGATGGTTCATATCAGATTGTCATTTTTAATTTTCTAGCTCTTTCCAAAAATGGCATATGCCAAATGAATTTTGTTCTCCCATCTTAATTTTAAAGCCATTCATTATTTTCCTGATATAATTTAGTTTCATTTTGTTTGTGTTTTTTTGTAAAATTTGTTTTAATTTCTGACACCCACCCACAAATTTGTATCATTATAAGTTTTTCGGTCACCGGAATTCCCACATTGTCTTGTTGGTTTCTTTCGTAATGGTAAAAAACGTTCGTGTACTAACATTTAAAAGACTTGCAATAACTGTATGAAATATACTTAAATATACCTATAAATATAAAGGAAACTTAAAGAAAGACTAACTGTAAATAAGTAAAAGTTAATTAGATTATTCTTTGAAAATTAAGTTGTGAACAAGTGGAGTCAATAGAATATGTCACGCATGACTGAGTGATAATTTGGGAAGCGGCACGCTGCAATATCAATTGCCCATGCTGTTGTTTAGACATCTTCTTTTGACCCACAATTTCTGGTTGACAAATATTTATGTCTTTTAATTTGAGACTATGTAGAAAATGTTTGTTATTTGTGTTGTGATGATTAATTAGCACCTGGCAACCTGGAGATACATCAAATAGATGCAAATAACTCCCTTAAATGGAGTTGGAAGAGATAAAGGATAAAAACTATATTTAAACTGTTTAAACAACTTACTAAATTGCAATGCTGTTTTTTGTCTATTAAATTTTTTAGTAAAACAAACAAGTTTAAAAAAAGTTTACTAATCAATTGCAAAATTAAAGGCCACACGCCCAGCCTAACTATCAAATATTTATTGGAATGAGAAAAATGTTGACTGGAAGATGAGTAGAACCAAAAAAATATACGTACATATATGTATACATACGTACATTATTTTAACTTACATATCAGCATATGTATAACGGAAGATCTGAGAAGAAATGTGGAGTAACAATTGATTAGCACCTACATCGATGTCGACAAAATGAAAGTGCTGTGCCCTGGCATGGCTTTGGGGCTATGGCAATATGATTAGCACTATATAGATCACTTCTAGAGTAGTAGCACCTTTCTGCCTTCGTCGTTCCAGAAACTGGGTCAGAAGAAAAACGAAATCAACACCCAATCACGAACTTGAACAGAATAAAACCATTGGCATCTCATGGTTGCCAGTGGATTCAAGAATTTCGCGCGACGCAGAGCACATGGACATTTTAATCAGAGCTCGAGTGGATATAATGAGCTAACCGAATACTAAAAAAACAGAAGAAAAAGGATTAAGGATTATTCAACAAATTGGTGTTAAAGTTTAGTTTAAGTGAAACAATAGAATGAAAGTGTATAAAACCAAATGGGCTCTGTTAGTGTTGGGTAGCTGTCTCCTTGGATGTGTGCATCCCATACAGGCCTATTCTCAGGTGGCGGTGAGTGGAGCAGGAACAGATCAACAACAAGGACCACGGATATTTAAGGCCCTTAATACTGATTTAATATTTCCAAAAACGTAAGTTAAAATAGCGAGACCTTGAAAGCATTCCGGAAATTGATTATATGCTTGAAATGTAGATTCAATTCAAGTGAAAATGTCCTATCAACAACGGAGAGGCCGACTACATCCAAATTGCCTCCCATACCCTATAATCATCGCATGGCTCAAGAGCCCGAGGGGGAAGTAGAGACAACTCCAATAGTATTTGTTACGCCCTTAAGTGAGACTACGCCCGCAGGAACACAACAGGAGAAAGAAAAGAGCGAGGAGCAGGAGCACGATGCTCCATTAGTGGAAGCTGCTTCAACGGGACGTGCTGTTGATTATCGCACCGGCTATCCCTTTGGACAGTTAATAACTCCATTGATTAAATCGGTCCGACCCCAACAATATATGACACGACCTACACAAATAAGACCCTACGGCAAAGGTAGTTATCCTTCTTACTACCAGGCCTCCAGGCCCAATTATAAAAAAGGTAAGAAAATTGTGAAGTGAATAACTGAAACATTTTTCAAATAATTTCCATTTTTGTCATTTCAGGACAATTCAGCGATCGGTTTACTCCTGGTGAGGCAAC
This sequence comes from Drosophila tropicalis, assembly GCF_018151085.1. Classification (NCBI taxonomy): domain Eukaryota; kingdom Metazoa; phylum Arthropoda; class Insecta; order Diptera; family Drosophilidae; genus Drosophila; species Drosophila tropicalis. Next base: position 287,013 of record NW_027172753.1, on the reverse strand, counting down.
TGCAGCTGGCCAGTTTAAGGGTCATCACCATCATCATGATCATTCTCATGATGCCAAAGTGCCATCCGGCTCCAATTCTGTGCCTTCGTATGCTTCTCCCTCGGATACCTATTCATTTCCTCCATTGAATACGAAATATCCATCGCCTTCGCAGGATCCCAAGGCTGCATTACCCTCGGACACCGTTACCAGTTACCTACCACCTGCTTCGGGCGGACTAAGTAATGTTGGTTACAACTATCCGGGGCCACCTATGCCCCCGTCGGGTGGGTATCAATATCCAGGGCCTGTGGCCAATGGAAATGGTGATAAGGATACCGCTGCTAGTTCTGCCAATGCAGCGCCCCCCGGCGGATGATGATCCTGGCAATGATGATGTCATTGGTGTATTGCCTGCCAGTGCCCAAGATAATGTTAAGGACCAAGAAGCTGGCAAAGATGCTGGCGGCAGTGGAGCTGACATGGCAGATTCAAATATGGCTATGGGGGGAGGCGGAGATGACATGGGTCCGCCTGCAGGCGGCGGTGACAGTGGCGGTGGCGATGATTCAGCTTTACCCGCTCTGCACAACGATGGCTCTTCGCACGGCGACGATGACCACAAATATGATCCGAATATGGAATATGCTACACCACCGCCTGGTTGGTTAGAATCCCATCCAGAATCTGCGGCACCCAAACCAGATCACGATCATGACCATGACCATGACCATGATCATGATCACGATCATTACCCAGATCTGCACGACCATCATCCGGAAGTTCACGATCATCATCATTTTGACTATCCTTATAACTCCTATTCAGATGACGTTTATCCCGAGGTTATTTACGATGATCATCCACACCATCATCATCATCATCATCCGCATCCAGCTCCACCTCCCCCTCCACCACCACCACCTCCACCGCCGCCACCACCACCCACAGAACCACCACCACCTCCACCACCACCGCAAGAGCCACGTGTCAAGAAGTATAGTTACTTCTACATTGGACGCAAACTCTGGTACATTCCTCTATATTTCACGGTCTGGTTCAGTTTCTATATTCTCTGGCTGATTATCAAATCTATTGGCCGCCATAAGGTCAACTTGCCAAATCACTATGTTAGTCGTCGTAGTCTTTCACCACCAGAATACACCCAGCAAAGCCGGGATGAGTATATTAACAATTTAACAGTTAAAGTTCTCGAACAAATAGATAGCTTTAAGGACAAATACCTATAAACAAACCACACGAAATGAATAATAACAAGTAAAACAATTTTTACCAATTCCTTACTTTAATTTTAAAGTTGGCGGGCTTAGTGTTGTAGGCTGTAAAAGCAACAAAACTATCGAACATCGGAAAACTATCGATAAATTGAAAAATCGATGTATCGATATAATATCAATGTTGTTGCCAGCACTTGCGAGTTGTCGGTCTCAGAAATTGTTTATTTTATTTTTCTTAAAAATACGAATTAAAAACTCATAGCAAGATGTCATATATGCTACCGCATTTACACAATGGCTGGCAGGTGGACCAGGCCATACTTTCCGAAGAAGATCGCGTTGTCGTAAGTGTGTCTTTTAATTTTGTGTTTACTTTGTATACGTTTGGTTTTTTTGTTATTCCGCATAGCCGATATCTTAGTATGGGAACACGTTTAACTGATGGAGAGGTTTATTACCCGAGAGGCAGGATCCTGAATGTTGATAGCAACATGCTTCCGGGACTTGTCTACAAGGAACTTTACTTGTAATATCTTGCCCTAGAGAGAGACAAGATGCTGCAATGATCAGTATTGTGTCTCGAATCCAAATTGCCCATTATGCATTTAAAGGCCTCTGTAATAGTTCGTGGACATTAAGGACTGAATGTCGATTTTAGCATGTTTTATTAATTAATGACAATACCACAGGCCTGAATTATTTGGTTAATCTTGTTTACTTATTTTGAAAATTTTTTATGTTTCCCATTAGGTAATACGTTTTGGCCACGATTGGGATCCTGCCTGCATGAAAATGGACGAAGTGATGTATAGCATTGCCGAAAAGGTAAAGAACTTTGCTGTCATCTATCTGGTGGATATCACAGAGGTGCCCGATTTCAACAAAATGTACGAACTTTACGATCCCTGCACGGTCATGTTCTTTTTCCGTAATAAGCACATCATGATCGATTTGGGCACGGGTAACAACAACAAAATCAATTGGCCACTGGAGGATAAACAGGAAATGATCGATATCGTTGAGACTGTATATCGTGGAGCACGCAAAGGTCGTGGTCTGGTGGTATCGCCCAAGGATTATTCCACCAAATATAGATATTAAGTAGTCATAGATTTTAGTAACTTAATAAAAAAAATTAAATAATTTGGCAAACTTTTGTGTATATGTAATTTCTTTGTTTTTCGTTTATTTTTCCACTTTTGTCACATTTCTCATTAATATCGCTAACATTTACATCAATTTCTCATTTTAATATATTAATATATATGTATATATAACATTTAACTAAGTTTCTGTTTTTTAATAGCTCATACATATATTTAATTTATTTATTTATTTTTTTCGTTTAAATTTGAATTTTCATTTTCTTTAAAGTAATCATTTATAATTTGCTTTTCTTTTTCTTTCTTTTTTTTGCTTCTTTTAATATATTTTTTAAATAGTATGTATCAATTGCTTTCCGACCAATGCGTTTAAAGTTAAGTTTTAGTTTAGTTTAGCTAAAAAGGTACATTTATTCTTGTTGGCTATTGGAAATCATTGAGAGAAGTTTTTGGTGTTTAGGTGTTAGTACAAAAGTATAAAAAGAAAACGGCGCAACCAAAAAAATTCTAAGGGTTCTCATAATGAAAATGTTTCTACCATCGCATTTAAATTTTTTATATTTGTTTTTTGTTTTATTGTTCATTTTGTGAATTTAATACAACAGCTCAGTTTGTTATTTTAAATATATATATATTTTTAATTTTTTTTTATACCGCTTAGATTTAACAATTGGTTCCGCTACTCATTTGACTTATACAAGTTAGATTCTATTTAATACTTTCTTGCATCTCCCTTTACTTATTTTTGCCCTTCCTTCAGCTACAGTATTATCATGTACTTACATTTTGTATATACTTGGATGTTTTTCTGCTTGGTTGAAACAAATTTTTATATTTTCACTTACTACAGTTATAATGGTTTTTAATTTATTCTTCGGTTCATTCAGCATATATTACCAACAATTAAACTTTTCGTTTTTCTATGTGTGTTTTTGATATATCATTTCCATTTACTAGGCATTACTTTCTTTTGAGTTGATTTCATTGTACAAAATATCTTATTAGTATTAAAAATTATATATTTTGTTGTTGTTTTTATATTTGTTAATACTTATATGCATAGAATAAAAGGTACAAATTATAGGCTCAGGCTCAGAGGCATGTATAAGAAAAGTCTCTAATAGTGTTTTTAAGTGATTTTTTTCTTTTACCCCTCATCTAGATGTAATCGTTTCTCTTTCTGTTGATTTTATTGTTTGCATTTGGTTTTCATGCATTTTCTTTTTTCGTTTAATTAATTTTTTGATTATTTTGTTGTAGATTTCTCTCACTTTGGAGGAGCAAATGCAATTTGTCATAGAAAAATAGAGATGCCATAGGTTTAGGTGGGATGAGTTAGGAAATTGTTTATACTATGTGAGGAACATTATAATTAACTATAATATCCCACACAACAAGCCAGCAACAACACAATCAAGCGGTGCAAAGGATGCACCAGATACAAGATATAGCCGAGACACAAACCAAACGTACGATATACGACCGAATCCGCTGCTGATGGATCGAAGTGGCATACGATCAAACGTGGCCAGTCGAACCACACGCAACCGTCGGCGATTTCGTACAAGCGGGAAGATGCGTGGGAAGCATAATGCAAGAAACCGATATGCACACACATGCGATGGGCAACCAAGTCCAATATGGCTCGATCCCATGATTTACGATCAAACATGACCGATCGAACCACATGCGACCGCTGGCAATTTCGTACAAGCAGGAAGATGCGTGGGGGGCATGCATGCATTATATGAAACGATAATGGTTTGTGCATTGCATAGGGGAATATGCGAACCGAAGGGGGGAGGGATGAACGATAGGGAAGCCCTCTATCTGATAGATACGATATACGTATGAAAGTGCATTGCAGGGGAAATTAAACGAGTGCACACAGCACGCGTGCATCGCGACCCATATCACTGTTAGTCAACTAAGCTACATACGTCTTTTATTTCCTGTAAACACATTTAGCCATGTAAGCAACTTATGTTTATGCGACCCTAGCAAAATATGTGACCCAAGACACACTAGGTACTTCACTTCCCTTTTCTAGCATAAGCACTTTTTAGCCTAGCCATTCTTTGAATACTGCCGGTAAGCAAAATTCGCCGGAAGAGGCGACCCATTTCTGACACGATCCCAACGCCGCTGCCAACAGCACGACGCCGCAGCCAGCGCCCTATGGGCATCTCGGGATATATTTAAGGGACCACGCTCGACAGAGCCGGCAGTCTTAGTTTAGACGTGGAACTAATTGACTCAAGTATACAAGTCATGATCAACCAAGGGAGTTTTTAAGGCCTTACGAGTAACCTTAAAGGCTCAGACTAGTGAAACAAACAAGTGAAAGGATCAAGAAAAGTCAGAATAATTCGAGACGGCCTTATGAGTAACCTCTCAAATTATCCTGTAACCAGCAAGTCCTTGGAATAGGACTAAAACACCGTGTTTAGGCAAGAATCGAGTAAGGTCAAACTGCCCCAGGACGATCCCCAGCATATTGGAAGGTACAAGGATATATCCTGTTACCGAAATTCCAGGAAAGAGCTCGGGACTCCTCTAAAAGAAACTTGTCATATCCAACCAAGCCCATAAACAATCGTAAATAAACATACCACCAAAACAAATCATTAAACAAACCTGTTCTAATTTCACCGGGGCACAAAATAAATTTTGTTGTGCCGAACCTAACCCAAGAGATAATTGTAAATATCCCGAAGGACGAAAAAGGATCGTTACAACTGGCGCCCAACGTGGGGTATTCTGGTGAAATTTTAAACAAGACAAAGTTTGAAAATTGAGAGGAAAATATCAAAATGGGGAAAGGATGGATGTACCACATGAAGAAGGAGGATCTGCTACAAACAGGCCAAAGGATCGGAGTCAACATGAACGGCACGGTAGAGGAGATGAGAAAACAACTCGGCGAATGGATAGACAACCACGAGTCTGATCCAGAGTGGGGAGAGGAGATAAGAAGATTAGAACTCAAGTTCACAAAAATGTCCAAGCAAAAACCAGAAACAAGCGCAGCACAGTCTGGCGAGAATAGTGAGAACAAGGAGGCCGAGGAGTTCAAAAAAATAAATATCGCTACGCTAGCGATTCCTCCATTTGCACCACCAAGATGGGGAAGCGAAGGAGCATTAGACGGCACCGACACAAAGAGGGACTTAAGGAGACAAACGATAGACCCCAAGAACGCGGCACCACACACAACAAACAGGACCACCGAATACGCCAAGGTGGCAAAACAAGTGAGGGAGTGGACTTTCAGATTCGATGGCAATTCCAGACCGCTAGAATTTATAGAACAAATCGAGTGGTCAGCAGACATGTATGGCATCGAACTGGACATGATCCCAAGAGCAATGCCAGAACTACTGAAAGACAAAGCACTCAAATGGTACCTCGCAAACAATAAGCAGTGGCGATCGTGGAAGGAATTCGTTGAGGGCTTCAGGAAATACTTCCTGCCAAGAGGATTCTTCAACAAATTGGCTGATCAAGTAAAAAATCGCAAACAAAACAGAAACGAGTATTTCAAGGACTATATGGTCGACATGCAAACAATGATGAGACCCCTTAAAATACCAGAGTACGAGCAATTGGAGGTTATATTAGAAAATTGCACTCCAGATTTGAGGATATTCGTTCGGCCCCACAGAGTCAGAAACCTAGATGAGCTGATGCAGTTGGCGGAAGAACATGAGATGCTTGAACAAGAACGATCAGATTTCCATCGCCCAAACAATGCTCAAAGAACACACAACAACCAATCAAGCCATAGAGGAGGAAATAATTACGGGCCACCAGTCACACAGTGCCGAAGATGCCAAAACAACAGCATGGAGAACAATTCAAGACCAACCCAAGAAAATAAAAACATCCAAGAGGGAAGAGTCTTGAACCCAAACCAGGCATGCCGCAGATGCGGGGGAGCCGGACACTGGGCAAGGGAGTGCAACAATCAGAGACTCAATTTCTGTTGGCAGTGTGGAAGGATTGGGAAAAGAACTAAAGAGTGTTGTTGGAGTTCGGGAAACGAAAGGCGGTTCCAGCCTATCAGGGGCGAGCAGGGACCCAGCCAACAAGCTCCTCATCACTGATAGGCCAACTAATAGAGGAAGAGGATCAATTGTCAGCAATTATCGAAGTAGCAGGAGTCCACATAAAAGCGACAATTGACTCCGGAGCCACGAGCAGTTTTATCAGCAAACAAATGTTGGAAACGGTGGAAAAGAAAGGAGACCGAGAGACCACGAACAAGCAAGTATACATGGCGGACGGGAAGGTGAGAGACATCAACGAGCAATGGACAGGATACGTTCGATTCGGAAACAAAGAAATGAACATAACATTTCTCATCATGCCAGACGGAATAGATGCTATAATCTTAGGATGGAATTTCCTAAGGCTGATGAATACCGAAATAGCATGCGGAGGCCACAGGATAAAAATTCCAACGGTGAAGAGGATGCAGGACAGGATAACCGAACGCATATCGATCGTGGTGACACAGAAGGAAGAGCAAACAGAAATACAAAGGTTTCTAGAACACGAACTGATGGAATTGGGGAAAATCAAGGGATCATCAAAAGTAGGTTTACACAGGATCACAATGAAGGATGATATACCAATAAAACAAAGGTATTACCCAAAAAATCCAAAAATACAGGGAGAAATCAACACAAAGGTCGATGAGCTGTTGTCAAAGGGATGCATCGAACCATCACAAAGCCCATATAGCTCACCCATAGTGATGGTGAGAAAGAAGCAGACGGGCAAATGGAGATTATGCGTAGATTTTAGACAGATTAACGCAAAATCTATAAAAGATGCATACCCAATGCCCCGCATCGATTACATCTTAAACCAACTACGTGAAGCGAAATTTATAAGCAGCCTAGACCTGAAGGACGGCTATTGGCAAATTCCGTTGGAAGAAAACAGCAGACCAATGACAGCATTCACAGTCCCAGGGAAAGGTTTATTCCAATGGAAAGTGATGCCATTCGGGTTACACTCCGCATCAGCAACGTTCCAACGGGCACTGGACCAAGTCATTGGCCCAGAAATGATACCAAATGCGTTCGCCTACCAAGATGACATAGTGGTAGTAAGCAAAACAATCAAAGAACACATGGACCACCTGCAAGAAGTGTTCAGGAGATTGAAAGAAGCAAACTTAAGAATAAATGCTGAAAAGTGCCAATTCTTTAGAAAAGAGCTAAAGTTTCTAGGCCACTTGGTAACAGAAAACGGTATTGCAACGGACCCAGACAAGGTGGCAGCAATAGCTAAATTGAAGCCGCCCACGTGCACAAAAGAATTACGGCAATATCTAGGAGTGGCTTCATGGTACAGACGATTCGTACCAAATTTTGCTATGATAACACACCCGTTAAACGCACTGCTCAAGAAAAAAACCAAATGGCATTGGAGCGAAGAGCATCAGGCAGCATTCGAATCGGTAAAAGAAAAACTCACGAGTAACTCAGTATTGGCATGCCCAGACTTCACAAAAATGTTCGTACTCCAGACAGATGCAAGCAACATAGGATTAGGGGCCATACTAGTACAAAACACCGAGGAAGGGGAAAGAGTGGTTTCATATCTGTCGAGAGAGTTGAATCAAGCGGAGAAGAACTATTCGGCAACAGAAAAGGAATGCCTAGCAATAGTGTGGGCAGTACGCAAGCTGAGACCATATCTCGAGGGATACCGATTTAAGGTGGTGACAGACCACATGGCGTTGAAGTGGTTGAATAGTATAGAGAGCCCGACGGGCCGCATAGCTCGATGGGCACTGGAATTACAACAATACGATTTCGAAATAGCATATCGAAAGGGTAAATTAAACATTGTCGCCGATGCACTATCAAGACAACCGATGGAAGGGTGCAAAAGAATAGTAGACAATGGCGCCCGATTACGACAAGCAAACAAAGAATGTGAGTGGATTCAAGATATAATAAAGAAAATACAACAACAACCACAGAAATATCCAGATTACATAGTAGAAAACAGCCAGGTGTACAGGAATATTCCGCATAGAGCAGGCCAAGAAGAAGTAATATCATGGAAATTGTGTGTGCCCAAGACGCTACGAAACCAAGTGATGGAAGAAAACCACACTTCCATAACGGCAGGGCATACAGGAAACAGGCGAACGATCGCTAGAACTGCGTCAAGATATTATTGGCCAGGAATGCAACGAGATATCAAGAAATTCGTGGGAAAGTGTACAACGTGTCAACAATACAAACCCAACCAACAGCAAGCAGCAGGAAAAATGCTGACGCAAATACCGGATGAACCATGGGCCACCGTCTGCGCTGATTTCGTCGGACCCTTACCACGGTCGAAACATGGAAACTCAATGTTACTAGTAATCATTGACCGATTTTCAAAATGGACAGAACTGATACCCATGCGAAAGGCAACTGCAGAGAATCTAATCAAGGCCTTTAGGGAAAGGATTCTGTCGAGATTTGGAGTTCCTAAAGTGGTAATAACGGACAATGGGGTCCAATTCACTAGCAGAACATTTAAGAAAATGCTAGAGGAATGGGGATGCCACCACCAATTAACAGCACCATACACACCACAAGAAAACCCAACCGAAAGGGCAAACAGAACAGTGAAAACAATGATTGCTCAGTTTACCGGTGAAAATCAACGGAATTGGGATGAGAGCTGGCCGGAAATAACACTGGCTGTAAATACTAGTCAATCAGAGTCAACTGGATTTACGCCAGCATATGCGATACAAGGACGTGAACCTAGAATGCCAGGCGCGATATACGATAGTGTCACGACAGGCACAGGAAAGCAAAGCGTACCACCAGAGGCGAAGGCAAAACAAGTACAAGAGCTGTTCGAGCTAATAAGACGTAATCTGGAGACGGCGGCACAAAATCAGGCACGTCACTATAACCTAAGGAGGAGAGAGTGGAGACCAACAATTGGAACCACAGTATGGGCAAAAGAACACCATCTCTCGAATGCGGCCGAAGGATTTGCAGCAAAGTTAGCACCAAGATTTGGAGGCCCCTATGAAGTGACAGGGTTTTTGTCTCCAGTTATATGTAAATTACGGCACAAAGAAACAGGAAAAACCAGGCAAGCACATATCAGCCAGATAAAACAACAAATTTGCGAACAAACAGATGGCAAGAAACTAGATGAACAATGAGAAGGACGACTCTGATGACATGGCAGCGAGAAAGAAATACTGGCAGAAAACAAACACAAGGTACAAGGGACAGGGGAGGGCAAATAACTCCCGAAGAAGGGGGGAGTGTGAGGAACATTATAATTAACTATAATATCCCACACAACAAGCCAGCAACAACACAATCAAGCGGTGCAAAGGATGCACCAGATACAAGATATAGCCGAGACACAAACCAAACGTACGATATACGACCGAATCCGCTGCTGATGGATCGAAGTGGCATACGATCAAACGTGGCCAGTCGAACCACACGCAACCGTCGGCGATTTCGTACAAGCGGGAAGATGCGTGGGAAGCATAATGCAAGAAACCGATATGCACACACATGCGATGGGCAACCAAGTCCAATATGGCTCGATCCCATGATTTACGATCAAACATGACCGATCGAACCACATGCGACCGCTGGCAATTTCGTACAAGCAGGAAGATGCGTGGGGGGGCATGCATGCATTATATGAAACGATAATGGTTTGTGCATTGCATAGGGGAATATGCGAACCGAAGGGGGAGGGATGAACGATAGGGAAGCCCTCTATCTGATAGATACGATATACGTATGAAAGTGCATTGCAGGGGAAATTAAACGAGTGCACACAGCACGCGTGCATCGCGACCCATATCACTGTTAGTCAACTAAGCTACATACGTCTTTTATTTCCTGTAAACACATTTAGCCATGTAAGCAACTTATGTTTATGCGACCCTAGCAAAATATGTGACCCAAGACACACTAGGTACTTCACTTCCCTTTTCTAGCATAAGCACTTTTTAGCCTAGCCATTCTTTGAATACTGCCGGTAAGCAAAATTCGCCGGAAGAGGCGACCCATTTCTGACACGATCCCAACGCCGCTGCCAACAGCACGACGCCGCAGCCAGCGCCCTATGGGCATCTCGGGATATATTTAAGGGACCACGCTCGACAGAGCCGGCAGTCTTAGTTTAGACGTGGAACTAATTGACTCAAGTATACAAGTCATGATCAACCAAGGGAGTTTTTAAGGCCTTACGAGTAACCTTAAAGGCTCAGACTAGTGAAACAAACAAGTGAAAGGATCAAGAAAAGTCAGAATAATTCGAGACGGCCTTATGAGTAACCTCTCAAATTATCCTGTAACCAGCAAGTCCTTGGAATAGGACTAAAACACCGTGTTTAGGCAAGAATCGAGTAAGGTCAAACTGCCCCAGGACGATCCCCAGCATATTGGAAGGTACAAGGATATATCCTGTTACCGAAATTCCAGGAAAGAGCTCGGGACTCCTCTAAAAGAAACTTGTCATATCCAACCAAGCCCATAAACAATCGTAAATAAACATACCACCAAAACAAATCATTAAACAAACCTGTTCTAATTTCACCGGGGCACAAAATAAATTTTGTTGTGCCGAACCTAACCCAAGAGATAATTGTAAATATCCCGAAGGACGAAAAAGGATCGTTACAACTATTTTTTTGTTTGTTTATATTTTTTTTCATTTCTTTATATATCTATATATATATATATTTAAGTAACTCTATATTTTTGTGACAACAATTCTATTATATATATATATCGTATATATATTCTCAACAATTTGTGTATGTTTTCTGTGACTGTGGTTAGGGATGAATCGGAAGTAGACAAGACAAGGCATAGATTAAGATTTAAGATCTTGGAAGAACACATAAATATATATACATATATATATGTATATATATTATTTCACTTGTAGTTAGTAAATGACATTGGTTTAGGCAACTTTTGAGTAAACCTTTTCGAGGTCTCATATGTTTAGGCTTATTTACTGTCAGAGTACTTTTTTTGTTTTTGTTCTTGTGCAATCTATGTATATAAAATTTGGTTTTTGTTTTACTAATTTACCATACCTCAAGTATTATTTCATTAATGTTTGGCTTGGCTGAGCATTTTAAGACACTATACAGAGAGAGAGCGAGAGACAGAGAGAATAGTGAGAGTTAGAGTTAGTGTGAAAGTGTGAGGGAGTAAAAATTAGACTGCTTTGCTCTATACAATACATATGTATATCTATATATGTATATGTATATCTGATAGTGTGAAAAATAAATCCAAGTATCACTACTTAACTTTTAGATTTCTATTAACAATAATAGACAACAGTCTCTAAGTACGAATACGTTGTTGCTGTTTTCATTATTTTTTTGTATCATCATTTTTTATTATAATTTTAATAATTATCTTAAATTTACTAACTGGTAACTGCATTATACTCTCCCGTCTCTAATCAGACCCAACATCCAAAAAATCTAACTTATACGGCATATAATTTATTTTTCGACAAATTGCGCTTAACTACACGATATCCTATTAAACTCTAGTTTTTAGTGATAGGTTCTTGAGCAACCCAGGAAAATTTGGTTGCCAGACCACATGAGACTCACCATTATATCAATTCAATAGTGAAAACTTCAAGATAAACTTGATCATTTTTGTAAGGCTATAAAACGAAAAGATGAGACAATATCCATTCGATCAGATCAACCCTTTAACAAAGTAATTTCATTTCGGACTATTCAAATTTGTGTAAAATTGGAAGTCTTATTTTTGAAGGTTTCACTATTTTTATAATGGAGTTTGCAAAACATATATATTTATATATATGAAGTCAGTTACTAAGCTCTTAAATAATGGCCCCACCCATGGAGCGGCGGAAACCAATTGGGCTAGAAGAGTGTCTCTTTGGACCATTTGCGGGATGTGCCAGGCGGCAGACTGGGATCACTTTTTGTTGCCTTATCATCGTTCACATGCCCATCCTCCTGCTCCTCGTCATCTCCATCATCATCATCGTTGTCGCCTTTGTCTCCATCATTGGGCAATCTGATCAACGGAAGCTCCAACATGACAGCAGGTGTTGCGGATGTCAGAGTCGGTTCATTGCTGGGAAAACTTAGATTGGTAGCACTTTTACTAATAGAACTTGATGCTCCACTATTGCCACCACGTAATATCAGATCTTTTAGTGTGGAAGGCATACAAATCGTTTGAGGTCTTGAGGCCAATACAGCCGAATCGGATGTGGAAGAGGGACAGCGTTCATGATGATGATGATGATGAAGGTGGTGCTGATGATGATTGACTGGCAGTTGAGTAGTAGCCGTAGTTAATGGCTGCGCCTGATTATTGTCCATTCGGGGACTGTGCGTGGCACTGGGGCTGGGAGTAGTGGAGTGTCCCAGACTAATGACCGTATTGAGACTGCTATATTGTGTGTGGGTTGTTGATTCTCCACCTCCGGTTCCACTGCCGCCCACACCGCCAAAGCCCATTACATCCAAGCCAAGTCCCACTTCTGTGTTCAGGGTTGAGCAGGTGTCATCTTCTGTGGTTGTTGTTGTTGTGGTTGTCGTTGTTGTTGGCATACTCTGCGGATCACTGTACTGCTGCAACAATTGCCCCCGACGCGGTGGACTGGACTGAATGCTGGCCCCGAAATGTGTTTCTAGAGGAGCTGCTGCTCCAACTGGAGAGCCACCATGAAACTGCATAAGCGGCATTTGTCCAGCTCCAGCTCCTATAAGGGCCACCCTATCACTGGACGAGGCGCTAATAGTTCTATGTCTTTGAAGCAACGGCCGTCTGGGTCGAGCACCACCTCCCACCACTCCCACTGAGGGCACAGCACTCAGACTCATCCGTTTCATGGGCAATCCTACGGGTAAATTCGCTGGATTTGTCTTTGACTCATTGGCCTGTGCCTCCATGGCAGCCTGCTCCTCACTATCGCTGCTCAATTGCTGCATATCATCGTCTGTATCTGCGGGACTCTCCATACCAAAAACCGAATCCTCATCCAGGGAACGTAACTCCGAATCGGGACACTCCAGTGAGGAGATCTTAAAGGAACTTAACGAAGCCAATGGAGCTCGCTTCTCAGGTGCACCATTGCCATTATTGGGTGGAGCCTTGATTGACATGGACATGGATAAGCTGCCATTAAGCCTGTCCAAGCTAACGGGAGTGCTATCCACACTAATGCTACTCGAAGTGGCCGTAGCTGTAGCTGTACCCGTTGTCGTGCCAGTTTGAGGCACTGCAGCATTTGCCGTGTAGGGGAAACTATTGTTATTGCTCTCATTGTGCTGCAATTCCACAAGGGTCAATTTGCGTCTGACACCTAAGCGCAGTTCCTCCGATGGCGAATCACTGAAATGAAACGACTGATGGGCACTGGATGGGGGTGCCGATTGTATTGGCTTTGGCATAGGCAAGCCCAAGTCCACTGCATCCCTTAAGGGGGTCTGATTATATGGATAGACATCCACGGTATCGGCACTTATTGAATGTATCTGCTGCTTGCGACCAGCCTGGGCACTCTCAGGATCATAGGATACAATGCTGTGTTTCCGCTTGATATTCGGAGCACTCAAACCCTTGGACTTTGCGGATGTTGTGGCTGCTGCCACTGCTGCTGCTGTGGTGGCTTCATGTATGCTACGCTCCGAGGGGCATGGTGAGGCCTTTGGCGTTGGCTGTATTACCTGAATATCCGGATAATAGTAGTCCCAATTCTCTATGCTCGATGTACGTGAAGCTGTCGATAGTTTCCGTTGCAACGTCGGCGGTAAATTGCTCATGCCCAAGGTATAGGCCGAAGTGCGCCGCTCCAGATACGAACTGTCCGTGCTGCAGCAAGTCATGGCACTGCTACGGCGTGAATCGTGGCCCTAAAAGATGTGAGAGAATTGTAATTAAATTTACTCTGTCAAAGGGAACTACAACTCTACTCACTGCCATTGGTACGGACAGAAAGCCCGGCTTACTGCGCGTGGAATCTGTTCGTTGATGACGCAGTTGCTCCTGTTCATCGTGGCCAGTGCATTGTATATATTCTTCCGCCTCCAGTTCATCATCGGTTTCCACAAAATAATCATCAGTGCCAAAGCTGCCACCCATCGGATAGTTACTCAAAATACGCGAAGACTCTGAGCCACTTTTACGACGACCTGGTCCACCGGGTCCGGCCCCGCCAGGCGACATTGCCGAATAAGAAAATCGTCGTGGTGGTTCCAGGAGATAGCTATAGCCCACTGGACCGGCTGGACCAACGCCACCTAAATATATGATCATTATGCTGATTAGATTTCCATCTTAAGCGCGAATCTATAAGCATTACTTACCCACTGAACCGCAACGATAACCACGATTTAATAGAGGTGGAGCACTTACGTTTCCAAGTGAGAGCATTCGTTGTCGCCGATAGACAAGAGCATCATACTCATCCGGGTATATAGACATGCCAGTGGCCACAATTGCCTCGTGAATCTCACGTTCCTCTTCCTCTTGCATACAAACTGCAGCCACGGCCGCCATTTTGGGATCTTTGAGCACTTTGAGGGTCTCATTGCTACTGCTGCGACTCTTCCACACAATAAGGAACACCATCAGACCAAAGAAGCCGCCCAATGTGGCAGCAATGCGAACGCCAGTCATAACGTCGTAGGTGGCAAAGAATTCTTCACGGATTCGGGCACGTTCAGCTTTATTTTCCGCATCGGTCAGATTTCGTTCACCTGGCGGTAGGAGTGGCATATACGGAGTGGGCGTGGCGGCATGGGGGTTATGGTGGTGGGCAGGTGTGGCATGTGTAGAGGCAGTGATGTTGCTATTTTGGTTGCTGCTATTGTTCGAGAGCGCCGCCGGTGTCGGTGATGCTGATGGAATCTCGTGCAGACCATCGACACTTGGATCAATGAGTGCCGATGCTTTTGGTATGTTGTTGTTGCTGCTGCTGCTACTTCTTTTGCTTGATGAACGTCGACTGAGGCGCTGCTGTGAGCCATAATTGGTAGCTGCTGTTGATGTTCCTGTTGCTGTTGCTGATGTTGCTGATGACGTTTCTCTGGTTGCTGTTGCTGTTGTTGACGGCGTTGCTGCAGACGACGGGACATGTCGTGAAAGTTTGGCCATCTTCTATTGAAACATTTTCTGCAAAAGCAAACAGGAAAAGTCAAAGTTTAATTGGTGCATTCAAAAATAGAAAGCCATAAAAAAAAATAATACCAAAACTTTAAATCAACTCCCAAAAGTGCCAACAAAGCAATTAAACTTTAACCAATAGTTCCTTGTGTTTTATGGAGTTGGCTCTACAAACTTATCCCAATGGAAACTATAATTTGTCAATGTTCGACAATTCAATTTGATTTATATAGTCGAAGAAGCGTTCTAGCAAATACTCCAGCGATTAAGTGACCCATAACGTTCCTTCCCATACAATGAAAAGAGGCATATTAGAGTCGCAAAAATATATCAAAAGTACAAGCATATTATATCCTATCCCATCCCATTGAAATTCTAGATTTTTGAAAGTTTAGGATCTCTTTGTGTATGTAGATTTAAGGAGACTTGACCTAGATTAAGTTTGTTTCAAATTCTGGATACTTTCCCGTTTACCTTTAAATAGATTATACAGAATAAGTTTAAATAGTTCAGCTGGGAAATATATGTATATGTAGAAGTGAGTAAACTTTTGAGGCAGGTTAAGGATGTATCCTTTTTTGGTGCATGGTTTACCGAAGTCGTCACTGCAACTAGACTTACATTATTTTAATGAAGAATTGACAATATTTGTTAATTTTTCTGGGACTTAAGTAATTTCTGATTCGATATTAAAGAACCTTCATTAACAAAACAAATAAACGAATTATAACATCAAGGATTGATTTAGTAGTTAATTACAAGTAATAATAACTGCAATTACTGAGATTGAGATTTACGAAGCCTTCTTTTCGCTAGATTAAGCAATTATAAAAAGTTGAAGAGAAGATTTACTAGTTGGGGTATAAAGTAATTAAAATTAATTAAAGTTATTCCAAATATTGACATTTTGAGGGTGTCCAAAAGTCAGTGCAATTCCACAAAATTGGAATAGAAATTGGGTATAATTTGAAATTTCAAATCGTTTTTTAATAATCAATCAATTTAAAACGAAGAAGAATTCAAATGTAGTCAGGTTAAAAATTGTAACTTAATATCTTAGTATTGTTTTTAGCCGAACTATGTGGTATAGCATACTCTCGTTGCTCACTTTTCAATAAAATTTCAACATTTTTGAACAGAGTTTCTTTGGATAAGATTTAAAAGTTATGATAAAACTAAGGAAAACTACATTTTAATATTCCAAAATTTATTTTTAGAGGCAAAATAATAAAAACTTAGTAACTTCTTGAGAATTTTTGATTTTTTGCGGTGAACAAGTTTCATCTATGCAATCATCTATAATCATTTTTTAAAGCAAAAACTGATAAAAAGCCCCCTAAACGAACTTAATTTATTAATTGTTTAAATAAATTCTTGAGTTAATCTTGAAAAGATGATTATGGCAAGGGCAGCACCAATATATGAGCAGGTTGTCTATTTACTGTTAGCAGATCCCTAAACTGTAATGGCCATACCATGTGTTAAACGCTTAAGCTAGTTGGGAATCACAACTAAATGAAGCGAAGAAAGATTGGCAAACCTTACAATACCAGAGTCCACCTTTTTGTGCATATCCTTGGAAATTTCAATAGCAAATTTGTTGTCTGTTTAAGATTACGACCTTTTTGAAATTTAAACCTTTCATTTAAGCCGCCTAACTTGATCAACTTTAATGCTTTTTTTCTTGAAATTTTCATAATTTTCAAGGTTTTCAAGGCTCTGATCTTAGTATTTCCTTAAACCCCTTATGTTTTGAAAAAGTAAGAAAATTTGCGGACCTAATCTTAATTCTCCAATAGGCAAATAATATATCCTAGCTCAGCAATTAGTTACATATTTGGCATGCTGATTGCTTACTTTTCAGAAAATTTCAACAGCAATTAATGGACCTCTAAAGAAATTGAATAGCCATGCAAAATAGCCATTAAAAATCACTTGAAAACTGTTTAGACTGCAATTTGAGTTTTTTTTACAACAATTTTTGCCCGTTTCTTTCGTTTCTCATTATTTGCACGGAAGTTGTAGACGAATTATGTCGGCCAATGTCATAATAGCCATTAAAACTTTTTCCTTTTGCAAATATACTTTTCTTTTTCTTTTTTCTGCCTTTCACCTTTATCTGGTGGGCTAAATTGAACGGAGAACGGAGAAAAAGTAAAAAGAGACAAAGAATAAATCAGTGGGGAGAATGGACTCAAGCGAAATAAGCCAAGGTACAACAAATTTCGAATCACATTAGATGACAAAACTTTTGCAATAATCACAAGGAGGTCTGTGTCGATGTCCTTGGCAACATTCACAAAATAAAAACGAATAAAACAAGAAAAAAGAACAAAATGAACCAACGAACGAATGAGAAAAGAGCAACTCAGATAGAAAATTCAGCGGACCAAAGCTCCGCGTGGATGTCAATATGAAAACGAACAATTAGATGGGTGAGCTAAGGGGAAGGACAATGCAATGGAGGAGGGGGAAGGATTGTGAGACAATGACAACAGGCGACTGCTGGACACGTACCAATACTGAATAAACATATATATATATGGAACACAAATGTCCTTCTGCATTATTGACCATGCCAACTTGTTTAGTTGAAAGATAGAGAAAGGGCGAGTGGGGATGTTTTAAAAAAGGAGCTCAAGGATATACATCCACTCATGCTAAAAAAAAAGAATATAACCTAGTTCATACATTAGTAAAAGTTTAGTTAAACACAATTCATAATTTACTCATTTCAACAAAATGTTAAATATTCTCTGTCTATCTCTCTCTTTCTATCTCTCTCTCTCTCTCTATCTCTCTCTCTCTTCAACTTATTAGCCAAGCAGTGTGTTGCAATGGCTCGGAAGGGAAGACTCCTTCGAAAACAATTAAATTAAAAAATCAAAAAAGCAAAAGGGAAAAATTTCTCCTTCTTGAAGGCGGCATTCAAGTATGAGCCAAGAAATGTGTAGATGGGAAATTTATGGCTTTTTAATTGCTATGAGGGGAGGAAGTGGAGCGTGGGTCGAGGTCCGAGATCCGAGGTGTAGAGAAGTAGGCAGACCAGCTGAAGTTGAAGGATTTTCGCCTTTTCTCTTTTGCGAAGGCGTCAAAGCATGCCAAATTCCTGGGCACCAAGAAGGAAGGAAAAACAAGAGGGGAAAATAAAAGTTGTGTGGAAAAAATGTGAAATATTTTCTCAAGCAACAGATAAAACCTACTTGTGATATATCTTACTTACTTTCAAAAGTCACGAAAGTTTTTGCTGAATTCAACGATTGATGAGGGCAAAATAATACTACTTGTCACTTTGTATTATGTATTAAAAATTGTTGTTTCCAGAAAAAAGTTAATGTCTTTTTCTTGATATTGTTTTTTTTATCTTTTCATAAATTTGAGAGGCAAGAGGCAGAGAAAATGGAAACTAAAGTGATAAATTTGACTATTATTTGTTTTGTTTTTAGCTTTCATTTTGTGATTGAATAATAAACAAATTGATGGATTACATAAAGGACACCAAGGAGTATGAAATCATCAACAGATAAGTTTGGTTTGCCCAAATCAAGCATAACAGTATATCTATATATATATACATACGACAAATGCATTAACAATTTCAATATCATATTGATGTCAGGCCTAAACAACGAGATGAAGAAGAATTGATGACTTGGAATAACTCAGATGATGACAAAGTTTTAATGCTCTTTAAACACTAATTAAAAACATTCCTAGATTTCGTTATCTAACAGATTAATAATCTATTTGAATCTTGAATAATACAAAAGTCTTTTGTAAACTCTTTTTGTACATTCAGTCACTGACTGATGAATTATACTATTAGCAAGGGTATACAATAAAAAAAGGGAGGGAAAAAAAACACTAACCACAATGTGTTGCTTGTTGCTCATGTTTTTGTTCGAGCTGCTGTTGTTGTTGTTGTTGTTGCTGTTATGGCATGATGAATGATTGTGGTTAGGCCATGGACAAACATGCTGACAGGACTTGAACTCATTCGGTTCTACGGTTGGTCGATTGTTCGTTTGGACAGTCGACCTGCTATGTGCTTTGTGCTACGGTGCGTATGCGTAATAATAATTCATATTCATCATTTTAACGGCAATGTCTACCCTAATATTTCTGTTCTTGTGGCCAAAAGGCTTCAGTGTATTTTTATTTTCTGGCCCGATATGAAATTGAAGGCAAATCAATTGAAATTGTTATATGTATCTGTGTGGGTGTGGGTGTTTGTGTGTGTGGGCGTATGTTTGCGTATGTATATGTTGCATATTTCCTTTTGAGTTGCTCCCATAACAAAGAAATCATTCATGTGAATTGAGGCATTTGCTATATATACATAAATACATATACACACATATGTACATATTTCGGCATAAGGATAGCACACAACAAGTTAGTTGAAGAGAAACCGTTTATTAGCCATAACCAAAATGTTCGCTGCGATTTAAACCACAAGAGTTTAACGAAATTCAAAAGGGATGTTCGATTGCATATGATTTAATTCAATACTGAGATAGATTAAAGGCTAAACTCACTTAATAAACTTGGTGTTAATTATCACAGAAGAACTTGGTGTTAATGGTCCCACAAGTAAGCAGTCATTTACCACTAGGTTTCAGTTCTAATTATATGTATGATTATGTTTTTTAAGCACTAGCAACTATGGCCATTGGCTTTACTGCACTAGCCTAGTTCTAGAACCAGAATCCGAATTATCGTTGTTTAGATGTCTCTATGACTGGCCCGTTTAGACAATGTTTCTATGTTTTTTGACATAAGATTATAGAGACATCAAAACTACAGAATTCATGACGTTAAATATCCGTTGATCTATCTTACATTATTGATTCATCGGAGGGGAAATGCCACATATGTGGGGTAGTTGAAGGAAGTATGATATTTGTTTATTTAATAAATTGATTG
The DNA here is from genome assembly GCF_018151085.1 of Drosophila tropicalis. Lineage (NCBI taxonomy): Eukaryota > Metazoa > Arthropoda > Insecta > Diptera > Drosophilidae > Drosophila > Drosophila tropicalis. The sequence goes on along the minus strand of NW_027172753.1, from coordinate 266,589 downwards.
TCCTCTTTGCCTGCCTTATTGAAATGAACAGCATCGTACCTATGCATATAAGATGCCCATCATCATCATCATTAGCAGCAACAGCAGGCAAATCATCTTCCCTCATCAGCCCTAAAGGAACCCAAGGAAAGCCCACCTAAGCAGCTTATAAATAAAAAGCATTAAGCAAATGAAAATTTTCTTTAGCAATATTTACGCTTTTCGAATACAATTTGCTTTTCTCTTCGTTTTTTAGACATTTTATTATTATTATTACTTTTTTTTTTTTGTTCAAGAGACTTTAATTCGATTTCTTTGGGCACTAACACATTAAATTTTATCCTTTTCTGTTTGCCTCTCTTATTTTTTTTGTTTAATTAATTAAAATGTCTGCTAGAAGGCAACAATTTACTCGGTCTGGATGTCTTATTAGGCTGGTATTTTTTTTTTTTTTTTTTGATTTTGTTTGTGTGTGTGTGTGTTTTTTGTCTAGCAAAAGAGACAATGAGCTCCATGGCCCAGTCAAATTATGAACAGCATTATGGCATAAAGCCCCCTGCCCTCAGTCTCTTTGTACTTGTCCCTGCCCCTGTGACTGCCCTTGATGCAGAGTTCCGCGCGCGCCATTTAACAAACATTCCGTTAATCTGCTACACTTGGCAAGAGAGCAGAGCTCCATGGCCATGAGGCTGCTCCACATAGCTATAGCTCCATCCGGTTCTCCATAGTCGTCGTCGTTGTCGTTGTCGTTGTCGTTGCCGACGTCCTTCTCGTTGTTACTGCTTATTGTGTTGTGCTTTTATTGTTATGGCCATGTTTTTTTGTTGCTGTTTCATTTGGCGGCATTGTTGGCTCTGTTCAGTTTCTCCTTGCCTCCTCCTTGGCTCTATCTTACCACATTAGGCTTAGTCTGTCTTTTTGCCTCTCTCTGTATGTGTGTGAGCCTCTTTTATTTTTCACTGTTGTCTTTAATGCTAAGCGTTTTACGTTTATGAGACACACACTGGAAGGGACCCACATTTTCATTTCATATCATCTCCTGACATTGCCAGAACTCTGCATCATTTATAGATGATTTTCAAATTGCATTTATTTTATTTCATTTGTTAAATGTGTCACGTTTTGAGTTTCCTCCATCCACATCTAATATTTGTCTCAAATATTTACCAGCCCATACGTGACTTAGTCTTCGCTTTCATTTTGACTTTCTTGATTCGCACATTCTCCATGTCCTTTTGCTTACTTTTCACATATTTATTCCTCCTTTCCTCTTATCATCCAACCCAATTTGCAATATTCTCATTTCTGTTAATAATTCACTGTCAACTTGTATATTTATTGCTTAATCACTTGGAAGACCACAGATAATATTCGACACATATCAATGTATGATAGAGAGAGAGACAAGAAGTTACCTACAAATGAAAGGAGAGAGAGAGAGAGAGAGAGGGAGAAAGGCAGTAACGAAAGAGTGAGAGAGATAGGGAGTGGGATAGAGACTGTCTATAAATCAAATATGAAATATTTGTTTCCGTAATCAGGTTAATTTGTAGTCGAAAGTCAATATACAGCAAACTGAATTGACTTTTGTGGGTATTAAGGATATATTTAATAAAAAATTGTGAGGATTTGATCCCAAAGCAGCTTTAATTGAATTTCAATCAATTGATTAATTGGGATAAAATGATTAAAGATTGAGCACAGGAAAAAACTAACAAGATTTTGTTGAACAAAATAACTAGATTAAAAGTGCAAGATTTTTGTAGTGTACGAAGTAAAGAATATCTTAAGTCACAATCTATATCTTATTTCAAGTACAAACAAAATTTTTGAAGAGCTAGGTAATCTTAATCACTCAAGGGATCGACGACTTCATATATTTTCTTAATTCAATCGTTTATTTCAGTTATTTATCCCTTCTGTTCTTATATATATTGCCTTTTAAAATGACAAATTTGATCAGAAACGAACTAAGCAACGATATTTCACAAATGTTTCTAAGGGGACATAGCAAGTCATCGAATTCTCATCGCAATGACCAAAGGAACGATATAAGCGAAGCCGTTATAACAGGATACTATATTCAGAACTAACCAATACAAATATATAAATAAATCTCAATTAATTTTGTGTTACATTCTTACCCTTTCGATACCCAATTATACATATATGAAAAATACGAATTAAAAGGAGAATTTTGTTTAAATTGATCTAAATATATCGCATAATGTTTTCCGTTGAATCGTTCATCGATTAATTCATTAATTATTTCATCATAAATCTCCTTGCGTATCCCTATAAAAGTCAAGACAATCTTTTGTGTTCTAAAGTAGATGCTTATTTTCTTGAGTACTGGAACAAAAACAACCCTTTCAAAGATATTTCTCAATCAACTATATTTAATCAATTCTAAATCAATTTCAAAATGGAAAATGCTTTTAATGTATCCTTAAAATATTATTGCTCTTTGCGATCATCATTCCTTAATCAAACAATCTTTAGAATGATGACGTTTTGGTTGAATACATGATTAATTAGCCATTTTCGAATACCCATTAAAACAAAATCATAACTCTATGATATCCTGTATCCTGTATTTAAATAGTTGCCTGTAAATTGACTTAATTTAACAGTTGTTTATAATTGTATATGTACAACTTAAATGCCATAGCTCTTTAAAGGAAAACATTTGGGATTCTCCCCATTTACTTGGAATGTCAAGAGGAATTTATATATGTATATATATCATACTCTTGTCTTTTGTTCATTGTGCGTGTGTGTGTGAGGTCTGAATTCTGTTCTGACCAACTGACAATAGACAAAAGCCGTCTAGACAAAATTTATAACGTTAATGTATTTGCTTTATTTGTCGTGTCGTTGCCTGGGATGCCAGGCATTCCATTTTGTAGCGTTTTAATTGTGTGACATGAGATTGACAAATGTTTGAAAAGTTTTGGCCGTAGCTTCATAGACATTGGACATTATTGCGTCCAAAGGGATCGAGGTCTGAGGTCAGCAGCATTTGGCCATAAGTCAAGTGTTAATTAAATGTTATGCTGGGCAGCCAGTCAGCACAGAAGCTTTCAGTTAATTTTACTGTTCAGTTCATTTTCCATATAAAGTATTGCAACCACATGGCGTATACGTAATTTACTTTACTGCCATTAAGTCAGCACATGTGTGTGTGTGTGTGTGTCCCGCTCTCTTCATCACTCTATCTGTCGTTGTCCCCTGTGTTTGTGTGTATGTGTGTATGGCGACACTTGACTTTTATTTATTTTTTTTTGTTTGCTGTTTTTCTTATTTCTTTTACAGCAGCTCTGGCAAAGATTGTGTGTGTGTGTATAATAAAAGCGCCACAAAGTATGCAACAGGAAATAAACGTCGCTTAACTTAACAATTACTGACACCATTAAAGTTCGTTCCAAGCAGCAACAATAACAAAAACAATACGCCCACTCAACACGCCCAACAACCAGTTCCAACCCTGTCCAACCATCTCCCCCTAAAACCTTTTGTCTAGTGAGTCAGCTGCCATTATAGTTTTACCTCCTCCTTCTGGTGGTTTTTTCTTCTTTTCTTGGTTGTTTGCTCCTGTCATTCTCATTGTTTCCGTGTGTGTATGTGTGTGTGGTTGTGTGGGTGACATGTGCCTGGCACAGATTGCAGGCAGCACAAGCATTGTGTCTGCACCTTCCTCTTTACCACATTTTTATGCAACTTTTTCTTTCTTTCGATTTTTTGTGTATATTTCCCATTTTTTTTCCTCCTATTTTCGGTAGGGGGCTTCTGACAACGACATTTTACAAGTATTTTATGCAAACGACTGCAAAATACTTCTTCTTCTTCTTCTTGGTCTTCTTTGGCCACAATTGAGCAAATTGCTGTCCGGAAATGTAGTTTGATTCTATAGCCAGAAGGTCTGCACACTGGAACACATTTACATCTAAAAACTTTTTAGTTCATGCCAAGTAATTTAAAAGTCCATTCGCCTTCGAGAGATAGAGATAGAGCAAGGGATCCCAAATGTATATTTATCATAATGCCCAGTGGCTGTTGAGTTGCAAGAGTTGCATGAGTTGCAGCTGCCGTTACCATTAACCCATTAAATCTCCGCACAATAAGAGAGGCCCCGCCACTGCCGCTGCCGTTGCCACAGCACGTTGCAACAAACTCAGCACGTAGCCACTTCCGTTGAGCAGAGAACGGGAGAGAGTGCGGGGTTTTATAGGAGAGGGCTCCGGGGTAGGATGCTATAGGAATTGAGGCCAGTTAAGTATGGTCGAGCACACAGAAGCTTTAGGTACCTGATGGTAGCTGGCTTCACCATTGCCATTAAATCAGTGTTAACAACTCAAGCGTTTCCCCATTTTTGACACACAGTGGTTCGTCCTCCAAAAAAAAAAACACCAACAATGTTGCACATTTTGTGGCTACAATTCCATTGCATAATCTGAGATCCAAATTAATTAGGGTCTGAAAAAATTTCAGTACTTAGGATACAAGACAGTGAAGTTTACCCCCCTGAAGTATGCAGTAAATCATTGCATTGTATAATTCATAAGGATTTTACCAAATTATTATGTCCATGTAAGGTTTGATAACAGCTGCAAGCGGATAGTTGATCAAGAACAGGAAACACAAAAATCGAGTTGGTAACGACAGTTTGAGAGAGAGATTGTTTGGGAGAGAAAAGAAGAGAGGGAAAGCAGTTGATTAACTACGAAATTGAAATACTTGTAACCTACTTTAATTATTCATTAATTAAAATTTACAAAGTGAAATTTCCTCATGCCACATCCCTAGATACTCCAAAGACAACTGCAGCTTAAAGATCAAACTTTTATTTTAGAACATTAGTCTTTTCCTTTTCTACCCCAATCATTTGGTAAAAAACTGAGACAATAGGTATAAAAAGAGTCTATTTTGATATTGGTCTAGCACTATTTTGGTTGAGGATGTTTAATTAAATATTCATTTGAGAAAAGTGTAATTTTAGCCCACTGTCGACTATGTATTTGCCTGTACCTGTTCCTTTGCTGTTTGCTTTTGCCCTAGCTCACGAAGCAGCTGGTTTCCTTTTGCTTTGTTCCTGCAATCACAGCGAAAAAAGAGAAAACGGAGGCAACAACTTTCGCTTTATTTGCAGAGTAAAAAAACGGAGGCAAAGCGAAGGGCGATTGGAGAAAAGTGCAGCATGCTTCGCGGCTGCTGACTCGCCAAAAACAATTATTTGCATATGCCAAGAACGTGTGAGAGACAGAGACGGAGAGTGCATGGAATAGAGGTTAAGATGAGGGGCTTGCGGATGCGGAGTTTACTTTAATATTTATTCTATAGCCAGCAAGCAGGCGAAAAAGCAAACAACTATAAAATGACTAGAGACTAGGATGCTAAATAAATTGAAGCAGAAAAATGCGCCACCTAATGGTCGCTGCCAGCAGCAACTGCAACATATGTCATCAAGGAGTGGGGGCGGGGGGACGAGACGTACATAGATGCAATGGGCGCTGGGTCTGGGCCGATAGGGTTGAGGTTGGGACCAAGGCCACCTGTTGTTGCTGTTGCCTGTCGCTGCACTTGTTTTACGCTATTTCCGTTGTCGTTTTGCCGACAGCTGTTACGGGTTTTCATTTTGTCTTTTTGTCCCGCCTCCGCAGTTTCATTTTATTTCACTTTGCCCAAGTTGCTGGTACTTTTTTTGTTTAGATATTTTCCTATTGCCATTTTCTCTTGCCTTGTGCAATTGTAATTGAATACTTTAAGTGATTTTCAATTAAACGACAAAACAAGAGACCTTTGACAAAAATTTAAATGGTATTTGTCGCCTTTCAGAATTCTCTTTAAACATCATCGAGACATACGATATTCATTTTCTTTTTTCATATAGGCCAACATGTAAATTTAAGTTATAGAATTATTCTTAAGCCTAAGGCTTAGGTTAGTCGCTGGTTAAACTTCCTGCCATTTATTGAGTATCCTTTTCCGTAAGGACTAATTGAGCAAAATAGCAAGAGAGGAGCGCCGCCCACTCATTCTGCACATTCTTTAGATTATTATTGGTGCCATAAAAAGTTTGCAATACTCTACCTAAACTTTAAAGCTCTGACCCCGACGTGATTTGAACACGCAACCTTCTGATCTGGAGTCAGACGCGCTACCATTGCGCCACGGAGTCTACGGAAATCCTTGCGTCTGGGTAGTCAACTTGAAATATCCATGAGAGATCATAAAAACTTTTCCCTTTACCATATCAAGAAGCTTCAACATCACTATCTATTTTTTAAAAGTTCCAAAAGTTGCTTTTTTATTAAAAATTCTATTTGTTTGTATTTGATTTCGAGAGATTTATTGTTATATAATCCTTTAATTTATTGGCATTTTAAATTTGATTTAATATTGGAAAGCTGATAGCGCTTTAAAAAGGTGGATTTTATTTTAATAAAAAGCCTTTGTAGCCAAGAGAATAAATATATTTTATGAAATTTCAAAATTTTAACTGCCCACTTTAAATCCTTGTGCTTTCGTAATTTTTTTATAGTTACTTTGTTATTTTGATTCTATTTTTCTTCATTTTTCATATTTTGTTTTTGTGATGAGCTTAGGTTATTGTTGAGAAAATTGGATTAGGTTTAATTACCAACCGCGCTTATTATTTATGAAATGCAACAAAATATACAGTAGAATCTGGTTATAACGACGTCGATATTCGACTCCTTCTCTTTCTTCCTCACCTGAATTATTACCAAATCAACAGAGAGAGAGAGAGAGAGTTGTGAGCGTCGGTGCTACGCAAGAAAGTAAGGTTACCGATCACTGATAAATGTTCATACCTTTCTTCATTTTTGGCAGGGTCTCAATATCCGGCCGAATTGTTGAAAATAATATGGTCGCTGCTGCTATAAGCGAAGCGGAACCCTTGGTGATATAAAAAGAATGTTTTCCGTAGAACCCAATTGACCCCGACGTGATTTGAACACGCAACCTTCTGATCTGGAGTCAGACGCGCTACCATTGCGCCACGGAGCCTACGGAAATCCTTGCGACTGGGTAGACAATTTAAAATATGCATGAGAGATTTATTGTTATATAATCCTTTAATTTAATGACATTTTAAATTTGATTTGATATTGGAAAGTTTATAGCAAATGCTATAGGTGGGTTTTATTTTAATAAAAAGGTAGAATCTGGTTATAACGACGTTTAAGGGACCGACAATTTTACGACGTATTATTCTAAAAACACTCTTAAGGTTGTCATGTTTGTAATGGGGTTTAAAACAAAGCAAACAAATAAATAAACGAAATTTGACTCCTTCTCTTCCTTCCTCACCAGCATTATTACCCAATTAACTGCTATGTTTATAAGGCGACACTAAAAGTAAGATAGAGAGAAGACTGATAAATGCCCATATCTTTCTACATTTTTGGCAGGGTCTCAATATCCGGCCGAATTGTTGAAAATAATATGGTCGCTGCTGCTATAAGCGAAGCGAAAGGCCCTTCCTTCAGCCTAATTAAAAAAAGTTGGTTATTACTATATAAATAGTATATAATATAAAAAAAAAGATGTTTTCCGTAGAACCCAATTGACCCCGACGTGATTTGAACACGCAACCTTCTGATCTGGAGTCAGACGCGCTACCATTGCGCCACGGAGTCTACGGAAATCCTTGCGTTTGTGTAGTCAATTTCAATTTCGGTAAGAGATAATAAGACGTATTCCCATCAGTATTGCAAAAGGTTTTGATATCACTATCTATTTTTTAAAGGATGAGAAAATCTTGATTTAATTAAAAAATCTATACGTGTGTATGTAGTTGATTTCTAAAGATGTATTGTTATCAAATCCTTAAATTTATTGACCAAATATTTACGTAAATGTACGTATTTGATGTTGAAAAGTTATCAGCGCTTTTAAAAGTTATCATTTCTTAACAAAAAAAAAAAAAAACCTTCTTAGTTTTGACCAAGTAATATATTTACACTCACATTATAGAATTAAAAAATAAGTTTGGCATCTTTCACCTTACTTTAAATATTCAAAGGATTGAGCTACTTCCGTAATACCCAAAATTCTTGTATTCTTTTGATCCCAATTCTTCGAATTTCCTTAATTTAATCTCTACTTTTCAATCATGACCTTATGTTTACGGCCATTGTCAAAAAAAAAAGGTTAGACAGAATTACCAACTGCTTTTACAATAAGGAAATCAGAAAAATTAAAATCTACATTTTAAAGATTTAAAAAAAAAAGGATATTTCCGAAGAATCCAATTGACCCCGACGTGATTTGAACACGCAACCTTCTGATCTGGAGTCAGACGCGCTACCGTTGCGCCACGGAGTCCACATCCACCTCAACGTCACCCACACAAATAGAAGGGGCACTGTCAATAATGTTGTTTCAATTGTTGTTGCTATTGCCGTGTCTAAAAATAATATCGCTATACTATGTAAAATATACATATATTTGTAGGTACATATGTATATATAATGCGCTCTTAACCAACGTCATTCATTGAGTTCGCATTAGCTGCCATCGTCATAGTCATATAGTCTAACATTCACCGCATTCAAATTCATTTCGTGCTTCCAATACCCTTTATCGATTCTTCAATCGGAGTATATAGAAAGCAATCATTTTGTCAATTAGTATATGTAACTTTTATTTCCTCTAAAAAGCTAAGTCACTACATTTTCCTATGTTTATTTATTAGTAATTCAATTTCCCAATTTCCATTCTAAACATTTTATATAGGGTATTGCATGTTCGATAACTTTTATGACGCTCCATCGACTCGTTGCGCCTAGTTTATCTGCTGTTTCAATAAATGTTGGGTGTTGTTGCTGTTGCCGCAAGCTAAATTTAGTTGCTTTTAAAACGTTGAGAGTAAATCATGTGTTTGGGGTTCAGTCAGTTAGATTAGATAAACACTGTCCATGGAAACTGGTTTGCCGCAATTGAACTACTTTTTGCATATAGTCACTACGAGAAAAATGCATTCACTTGCACCTGAACCCAAGTAAGGGCATTTGAAATTGTGTACACAAAAGAACAATCTTGATCCATTAGAATGAACATAAAGCTAAGCTTAGAATATCTAACTTCTCCAACTAATACATCTGAAATTAAAGAAAGTTCTAAAGAATAAACGACTAAACATATTTTAAATTTTGGCTTTAAATTTTAATTCATATTCTTAATAAAGGACATTGATAGATTTTTAGAGAGATTTAAACCTACAAACAAATAATGGCTAAAGTTAAAGAATTTACTGAGTATTTTTACTGGAGTTTTGATTAAATTTTTATAATTTTATTCAAGCGTTAAGCCTTGGGAAACTCACGCATACAAGCAAAAAATATTCCGAGCAAACTAATAAATACTCAACAGTTGCATATTTTTGAAAATTTCAGTGGAAAATGAACATATGAGATGCGGAGAAAAAGCAGTGAAATCTGAAACTAAATAAAAAGCAGGCGAAACGAATGGTTTTTCCTTTTTTTTTCCACTTGCTGTTTTTCTCTTTCTGTTTCTGTTCATTTTTTTCCCATTTCAGCCACAAAAACTTTACAGTCTGCGTGTGTGTGTGGGTGAGCATGTGAGTGTCTGTATGTATGTGAGGGCCACAAACAAAATTGCCAGCCAGGCGCTCAGATAACAGTGTAGGCGTCTCGGCTCGTTGCTTATGAAGGGGAAGGCTAAAAGGGAGATTGTAACTGTGTAAAAAGGTGCGTTTTGTTTCAGTCTCTCCCTATTTTTCTCTCTCACTCTCTTGGTCTCCCTTTTCTTTTTCGCATTGTGGGAGTGTGTGTGAGTGTGTTCTCATTAATAAGTAAACACTATTGCATATACACAGAGCTACAAGCGTATCCCAGACAGCAGCAAAAACTCTCCTCACACACACACACACGCATAAAGCTCACATAAAATCTCAAAGTTAATGGTTGGCCCAACTGCGGCAATTCTTGCACACAACTTTATATATATGTATGTATGTATTTCTATATGTATATGTATATATCTTCTTCTGCTTCTTCATCATCCTGTATTTTTCCCTCAGCAACTTGTTAAGTAGTTCTGTTTGCCCTTGTTGTTGCTGTTGTTGTTCATGTTGTTGTTTCTGTTGTTGGCTGGAGCGTATCATAAGCTCTACTTAATTCGTTTAAGAAAAACGCAAGTAGCTTTTGTCCACAGACACCAAAGCGAACCGTAAAGGCATAAGGATTTGATGCAGAACACAAAACAAAAAATTAAAAAAAAATATAAGGCTGGAAAATGAGCAACAGCAAAAAAAAAAAAACAAAATCTAGAAATTTTATTTAAAGTTCAACTCCGGCTAATTAAACGGGATAATTTTGTAAGCACTAATTAGCTTGTCCTCGTTAAGGACTTGGGTCCTTGTTTACGTTGACCAACACTACCATCAATGGGCGAACTAAGTGAAGTAATGTAAGCGAAATTATCCCACAAGAATAAACAAATTTTAAGATGTACCCAAATTTTATTCTTTCATCCGCCAATCTTTGCAGTTAAGAGCTTACTTTTTGCTTTCTTCTTAAGGATATACACTGACCAGCAAAACAGTTAACCAATTTGCAGGCACCCCATAGCTTTAATCATAGTTTAACTTCTATAATGATTGATCGGTCTATCAATTCATTTTCCAACTATTTCACTACCTTATCAAAAAGTTTAAAGTCATTTGGTCACTCGGAAGAGAATGTGTTAGCCAGATTGCCAACAAAATCCACTCGTCCAGGAGTTTATAATTTTTGTGTTATAAAATATGCAATATGCAAAGGATGTTGAAAGAATCATTATAAAAAAGTATAGTGGCTTAGCCTTCCGGATGTCCTTAGTCTTGACCTTAACTCTATTAAGCCACAAGAACGACATTCACATTTAATATCTAAAAATTTAACAAATTAACAAATTTAGTTGGATTCATTTCATTTTCTGTTTCTATGGTAATTCGGGTACAAATATGACTAAAAACTGTCTTATCCAGGTCGGCTCTTTATTTTACCTGATTTGAAGAAGTTTTCTCCCAACAACATATTATTACTTTTAGAGTTTTCCTTTAGGAAGATACATAAATTCGTTTTTGCCATGAAATATTTCAGGTCACGTTTTATTTAGTTATTTGTATAATGATAAACGATATCTACGTATTGACTACAGATTCGTAATGTTGCTAGTTAGCAAAGTAACTAGTTTAATCGATAGAGAAACATTTGCCATAATTTTCGATTAACCTAAGTGAAAACTTTCTTTATAATTCAACTTATGTGATTACCAAAAACTTTCTTCCACCCATCCTTTTGGCACTCATAGCCAACCTCTTCTTTCTGTTTAAGAGAGTTTGCTTTCAAGGTGTTTTTCACTTTTCATCAAGTGCCGACAAACATAACACAGACATATATGTACTTACATACTTTCATATGTGACTATGTATGTGTATTTTCACTTATACTTATAGTTTTCTTTTTTAATTAGCTTGACAACATCGAGAAATTACAGCAATGAGGAGAGTAAAAAAACTTATTTAATTAACTTTCTCCATTCAAGCAGCTAATTAGGTTTTTAAAGTTCCTTTTCATGGTTCTTGTTATTATTGTTGGTTTTTGTTGTTGTTGGTGGCCATAAAATAGTTACCATATTTTGTTCGTTTGTTTGTTTTACATGAAGTCTGCGGGTGCTGCAGTTCCGTTTTTGGCTTGGTCCGGCATAAATTTACATAAATTTCATTTTAAGCCGTAACAGGAAAAAAAACGAACCTAAAATCGATAACGGAAAACTAAGAGCAAGGCTAGCATCAAATTAATATGATTAATTGACACGTTAGTGCTGCGTGGCCTAAAAACTAGCTGAATATGCTGAATATACATTTAAATTATGGGTTAGACTAACATATGACCTGTAGAAGATATTGGACTGATCGATGGAAATATTCTTATAGATGTAATCAACTTTCTTCGCTTTGCTTCTGCTACTTCTTCTATTGTTTTTCAAATTTCCTCAAACTCTCAATTGCTACAGTTTCGTTAGCAATCACCTGGATGAACCTTTTTGGCCAAGATAGGACTCTACGAAATCACATCGCCAACGCTTGTTGACAGCCAGGCTTTTAAGTCGGGCGCGGGTGGTCTCTGTGTGTGTGGTTAGGCTGTGGGGGCGGAGGGCGGAGCTGGCTGGGAACCCAACTGCCTGATAGGCAACACAAGTGTACATACATACATATACGCCAGTGAAAATTGATGGACACACAAACATCAGGCGTCAGGTTGAGGTCAGACCAAAAGGGTGAGCCAATTTGCAACGAGGCAAAAAAACGCGCAAAAATAGAGCGAGCAAAAAAGGAAAGGAAAACACGTAAATTGTATGAAATTGACCAACAGCTGTGCGCTCTTTTGCAATCACATGAATTGAAATTATATGTCAGCTTGTTTGAAGCGTTGCCGGGGTTGGGGGTAAGTGAGATGTTAGTTTATGAAATATTCATGGTAAATATTTAGCAGCTAATATCGAGTTGGTGCGAGAATGGAAATTTTCGTCATGGGCAAACAGAATATAATTCAATATGAGTGCAAAATGTGGCAGGTCTATTAATCAGTCCAATGAGGCATAAAAAAAAAAAAAAAACAGGAATGTACATACAAGTGCGAATATTTCTATGTAAATATGTTAAATGGCCTCTGAGTGGGTGTCTCACATTTCGTTTATTGAGCTCAATAAAATATTTGTTTATTTTTTTGTGCACATAAAAAACATCTTTGCACTCACAATTTGTTCAAAAAGTTTCAGTCATGTTTCATTATACACTGACAGAGAATAAAACATATTGTAGAAGAAGCCATACATTTTCTTCGAATATAATTTTATCTGCCAAAATTCTTTGTAATTTAGACTCTTAAAGTTATATTCCAGATGATAATATAAAGAAAGATACTCTCATTGTTTTATGTTCTATATTCTCTTTTGCGATGTGTCCTTCAAAGAAGACAACAAATTTATTAGTTATACATATATATTTATATATCTATCTTAGTGTGTATGTAAGTTAATAAATTTCGTTGTTGTGGAGGTAATAACGTTATAATATTTTATTGAGTATAATTCAATGTTAAGTTATAATTGTGCGACTGTGTTCCATCACGAACCAATAAGAATGAATCGACTTCACAGAAAGTGTATTGCAAGAGAATAGTGTCTGGCAGCTTACAACATGCTGCCAATAATGCCAACTACCCAAACCCCGAAGTTGAAGTTGGCCGAGTTGACATTTTTTAAACTTTACAGTGCTAAACGCTCTAAGCCTCTGGTCAAAATAAAAATCCGTAAAGAATAAGATCTTTAAGTTTTCACTAAAGTTCAGTTAAGTCCATAATTATTTCTACATCATTCAATCATTAATATTCAATTTTAAGGCTACGGCAAATAGTTTAAATTATTGTTTTGAAAAGAATCATCAAGTATTATTTTGAAAATTGTTCAAAGATTCAAAATAGTTTTGAACGAATGACCGATTTTTCATATTGAACATTCGTTCGCAAATTTAACTTAAGTAGATAAGTAGAACGACTTCCCAAGAATATGCCTAAGAAAAAATGAAAACACATAATAGAAAAGCAAGCTGAATTTCATCTTTTAATAGTAAGTTAAAATAATGAATTTGTTTTCATACTAAATATACAGTTTTTTGCCTATTAGGGTATAGAATTAATCAACCAAAGCTAACTCGTTCTTAAAAAAGATATAAATAGAGTTAATGAGGCATTTCGGGATAATATGACAATAAACCTTTTTAGTAAGTTATAAATTGACCAGAGATAAGAATGCACTTAACCCTTGGTGACAACTTATTTAACTACCAGCCACTATTATGAGAAAATGGATAGAAAAATATCCATTTATTTCAGGGCATAAATTTCAATTATGTTCCTTTTGATGGCAACTCATCAAAAAGTTTTGCGACATTGTCATTAAATATCACATTTTTTTCTCGGAAAAGTTTTCTTGACATTTTCTTGTGCATGTGTTTTTTTTTTTGCTTTTGCGCTTACGTTTGTTTTGTGATAAATTAATACAAACTTACTTTGGGGCTAGTCATTGCAATAATTGTGCTCATTAAATATTTAAAAGCAAACTCTCAGCTAGACGTGGACCATGAACAGCAACAGGCAAAAGGAGCAAGGCCAGGACAGCAAACGATGTCGACGATGAGGACAAGAATGAGGCGAAATGTCGAACTATATAAAATTCATTGAGAGCAAAGTTAAGCAGAAGAAGTAAACCAGCAACAAGTTAGACAGGGACTATGATGAAAATGAAGGAACAGCAACAGCAGCAGCAGCTACAGCAGTAGCAATAGCAATAGTGAAGACACTGAAGACTAGAGGGGAATATCGTGCCAAGTAACAGTCACTTAAAATGAACCCAAAAGCCGTTGCTAAAATGTTCTTCGTGCATACTTGAAACAAGAACAGATTTAAGTGCCGCCCATCTATACCCAAGGATGGCAGGCCCGGTCGAAGCAATGGTGGGGAGTGGGGTATGATGGTCTGATTCTCTGACGGGGGGAAAATGTGAAGGTTCAGGGCCTCAATGCTGCGATATTTTTGTCACTTATATACACATTGGAGGCGTTTCTCAGCGACAAGCTACACAAAAAACACTTAAAGACAGCCCACAGGGCGTATACGTAATCTCAGTTGGAGGGCGTGTGTGCGTGCGCGTGCTTTAATGAATGTGTGTATGCCCGCTCGATGCCTGACTCTGCCCCAATAACGATTACAACAACGACTACAGAGAGAGTGGCATACGGAGACGACGAAAACGACAAGCATTGCTGATAAGAACTGATAATGATGAGTATCATTAACTTGAGTGCGAACAAACGGTTGACTGCTGTTGACATTAAGTTGTCCTTTCTGCTCTTCTTTATCATCAGCTTTAGCTATGTTCACTTTTTAGTCGATTTGGCCCCATCTCCTGTCAGTTATATCTAACCTTGGTAAGAATATTTGCCAATTTTCCTTCTTTTTTTTTTTGCCCTCCATTTGCATTTGTCCGAACCATTTGGTAACATTTTCCGTTTTGGATAAACGCATTTCCACGTTGTCCTTCATTTAAGCGTAAAACACACACACAACCTTTGACACTTTGACTATCAAGGCTACAACCAGGTCAGGCCTAGGTCTGCCTCTATGTAAAACCGATTGTACATACATACCAACTAACATAGGTGTATGCAGACTGAGTGTGTGTGTGTGTGTGTGTAAGCAGAACTTTTAGGCAGAGAAAATGCATTTATGCTGCCATTTAGTTTATCCACTGGACTGCAATTGAGTGCATTAGTGCAGCTTTGCTGATGCAATTTCAAACATTGTCATATCAGAGGGAAAAACAAAAATTCTGAAACATTTTTGGGGGAAATGTTAAGGGAAATGAACGAAATCCATTAAATTTACAATGCTTACTAACAATTTAGAAAAATCCTAAACGCCATAAATAAAGGTCATTCTATATTTTTAGTTTTCAACTAACAAGCTGTCAAATTTGTTTCTCAACATTAAATATATGTTAAATGTGTATGCATTAAGTAAAACTCTAGCAAAACTTATTGATAGGCGTTTTTTAAGAGATTACACAAACTAAACTTAGCTAAACCTAATTAGAAAAGGTTAATTTTAGTAGTAAAGTCAATTTCTGGTCACACTAAATTGCAGTGTTAAATAATTAGTGTTGAACAGATCTGGTCAACAGGTTTGCCTAGCAACGTAACATATAACTACATACATACATAAGTAAGTATATGTTTATGAGAATGCGTTTTTTATTTATCTATTTTAAACCTTTTTCAATTTCTTTTTTGATTCTCAAAAATCGCAAAAGAACAATGAAAGAAAATACTAAAAATGAAATGAAAATTGCATTAGAAGTGGGGGGAAAATTAACTCAATTCGATCGATTCGTTGCTCATACACTAACATTGAATACAATCAAACTGATTGCTTACCAACAATCGTTTTTTGTCTTTTTCTTTTTATGTTGCAGTGGTTTTTTCTTGTGCTCGATTTTTTGTTCACTTTTTTCAACATTCTATTTTGCTTGAATTTTGCTTTTCATTCAGAGGGGGCAACCATGGAGAAAAGCAAAACTGGTGCTGGCGTTTACATGGTTATCTGATAACTTAATTTGATTTGCTGCTCACTCACACACAAACAAAAACACTCAATCGCACATACACACACACACACAATTGCAGTCACACACACTCAATGACTCTTTTGTGTCTGTGGCTTTTTCGCTCGATTTCCGTCTTGACGTTGACTTTTCGATTCAACGATTTGTGCTTTTTATTTGTTGCAACTTTGCAGTGCATACTTTCGGGGTGATTTTGCTGCAGCTGATACATGTGAGACCATATAAAAATGTATTTTTTATATGTGTATGCATTTGAAAGATATATAGACATTTATATGCATAAGTATGTATGTTTCAAATCTATAACATTAAGCTTCTTGTTCTACTTTAGAACGAAAAACTAAAGCTTTCTATTGCATTATTTAGGGGGGAAATGTTTCTAATGTGACAATCTGTATATTTTATTATAAGCTCATTTTAAGACATATTTTGACTTTCAAAACCCGCCTAAGAGAGATTTCAATCACATTTTACGGATTGATTTTCTAGTGTTTAAGAGTTATAAAACACAAACTACATTTTTAGATAGCATACTTTTGGGGTGACCCATGCTCAAGTGTGATTAATGTTTGTTGAAACTTAGTTTAGCTTAATTGCTGGCATTATGTATGTACATATAATAAGTACAAAATTGAGTTTAAAATTTTAGATTTCTAGTGTATAATCAAATACTGAAACTGAAGTTTAATCTGACGTTTTGTATGGCAATTTCCAGCAATTTTCATGAAGCTGTCAGAATCCGTTTCGAAAGTAAAAACTTTTTTATTTTTGTTCTCATGCAGAGAGTTTTAAGCAGCTTTTGTTACTGGAATATGCAAAAAGTTTGCAGCCAACAACATTAACATTTTTTAATTAAAAAAAAGAAGGAAGAAGACGGCAAGAGCAACGGAGTGATGGAGATGGAAAAGTACAGAGTGTGGGAGAGGGGAGACAACAGACAGTCAGAAAGACACGAGCAGACGTGAGCACTGTGCACGTGGCGTATGAGTGATGTGTGGGCGTGGGCGTGACTACCAAAAACCTGCTGCCACTTCTTTAGCTGTCCTTCCTTTTGTTGTTGTTGCTGTTCCCTCATTTTGGCCTATTTAATATGCATAATAAATGACAGCCGCCTTTTCAAACATCAACAACAACAGCAGCGAAAAAAGAGAAATACGAAAGAAAGAAACACAGGACGAACGAGAAAGAATGTAAAAAGCATAAATTATTTAAATTGTATTTTCCATTTGGGCCCCCAATATTTGCAGTAGCAACAGCCTATTGGTAATGCTGAATGTCGTTCTCGAATACGGGTTTCAGGATATGGGCATGGATCCTGGCTACGGGTCCATTGCCAGATGCATGCCATGCACACATCCGGTCAATGAACGAACGTGCCAACCGTTGGCAGAGAGATAATTTGCCATAGTTTGCCTTGGAAAATGCGAAATGGACCCCGCCCCCATTCACACCCACTCGCACACGCCCCCACATACACACACACACATACACTGATACGTCCAATGAATACGAAAAATACTCCACACAATGGAAAAATCAATTTGCTCAAAGATGGCCAACAGCCAAAACAAAGTGAATGAGGAAAAAATATGGAGACAGAGAAAGAGAAAGAGAGTGGCAAAGCAATAAAGAACCGTAATTACCGTGAGTCGGAGTGGCTGAGCCACTCTCTACCAACTCCCACATCGACTCTTCGATATAGAGCACACCAACTTCGTCTCCAAGTTCGGCCGTGACCCGATGCTCGTGTAAATTTTTGCAAATTGAAAGCGGGTCAATAATATGACAAGAACAACAAAGGCAACAACAGAAAAAGGAGAGACAGAAAAAGAAAACAAATTATGAGGGAAAAAAAACTTATGAGCTCCTGTTCATATATACTGTGGGACGTTTAAAGTTAGTCCATTGACTAACATTAACAGGCATAATTAACTTAAATCAAATCATTCTGAAATGGAAATTTCTTGTTTGACAAGATGATTGCTACAAAAAGATATTTGGCCAAGTTAGAAATTGTGAATGTTGAATTAAATTACATGTAAGGCCTGCCTAGTAGGTAGGTATAGAAATTATATTCTCAAATATGCCTGATTTGGATGTTTATTTCAATTTCAAGTCAAGAATTCAGCCAGATATATCACATTTAACATAAATTCTTTTTATGTCTTTTAATTGTCTGTTAAGGTTGTTTAGCTAAAACTAGTAGAGAATCACAACTAACCATGAATAAAGTTCTTCATTAAATTGACTTCGAGCATACTAATTATCTGCAAAATTATACAAAGAAATCTTTAATAGTTCAGTTTTGGTTTGCCCCGAAGCCTAATTTTGAATCTTTAAATAACCTTTCCAAAGTCAAAGGGTATATTTTGTAGTTTGATAGTTAGTTTTAGACCCATCCTTAGAATCTCCGATCTAATTTTCATAAGTTTTATGGGTTGGAAATCAGCATGTTAAGCTATCTTATAAAAGTGAGCCTTTAGAATGGGCAGGCTATTTTGAGATTTATCAAGAACAAGTTTTCTCTAATTTTTTCAACACTTAAACTAGTAGGAAAGCGACTTAAGAATAACACCTAAAAGTTTTAATTGTTAGGCTCTCTGATATTGCCAATGTTCGATATAAGTAAACTAGAAGAAGGCGATGTAACGATGTAAGGCATTATCTTCCCAGACTTCGCTTGGCAGAAGTATTGTTTTCATTGTCCTTGGTTTGACTGCCATAGGGCATAAGTGTCATGAATTTCTTACCTAACCAATCGCCATTAACTAATAACTATAACTATGCGATTTAGTGGTAATAGTTTGCTAGTTAGTATTATTAAACTGTTATACTTCATCTCTTGTACGAGTATATATATAATGTACATTTTGTTTCGCCCATGGCTAAAGCTCGAAAACTAATTAAACAAGATTAACTAACAAGATTTGGTCCAAGTGGTAATAGATCTTAAGTTAAGTAAAGTTGATCTCATTGAAGTAAAATTTTCCTGTTCGTGTTGTAATTGAAAAACTTTTCCACAGTGCCAATTGGCATGCCAATGAAGTTTTTCATTCTCAACTTCAATTTTTTTCCATGCTTTTTATTTCGTTTTCGTACTTTTTTGGCAATATTCATGTGCTTGTGCTTGTGCCTGGCGTGTTCGTTTGGTCCTGCGTTTGCCATCATGTTTTACATGCATATAGAACAAATAAACATTACTTATGCTCGACACGTCGCTCACCTGGCTCACCTGACTGACTGCAAAAGTGTGCGGGAGTGTGTGTATATGAGTGAGTGAATGGCTGAGTGGGTGTACGAGTGTCTGTGTTATCGTTTAACCCACATACACTCACCCATTCATCTGTGTGTGTGTGTGTGCGTGTGCCCTGCCCGCAGGCACCCAAAGTCAAAGTCATTTTTACCGATAAAAGCACAGATATATTCTACTGCATATATGTACATATTTATGTGTGTGTCTATACGTATGTACATACATATGTATATACAGCGAGTACATTCACTCGTATGAGTACATTCAAATTGTTTGAATTTTCGCCTTTCCTTTTCGAGTCACCCTCTCTCTTAGCTCTTCTCCTTTTAGTGGCAGGCAATTTTTGTGCATGCAGCCTTCTGGAAATGGCAAATTGAATGCGAAATTGAACTTTTACCAGAGTGCCACATGGAGTTGCACACATTTCCGCAAGGAAATTTCATATAATTGTGTCTCGTTGCCATTGAGAATGGTGTGGAAGGAGGACAGAGAGAATGGGCATAGGGGAAACTGTTGCATCTTTTAAACCATTACCAAAGCCCCAGTCGTTTACCTCAAGTCCATTAAACATTTAAATGCCTTTTGCCATATATTAATATGGGTACATATAGCATTACGTATACGCCACAGCTGCCGGTACATGTAAATTAAACCTTATTGACGCATGTCGCGTATCGTGTGTATCATGAGAGAGGCATGGAGTTGGGTTGGATATGTGTATAGAGGGGCGTTAATGGGGGGGATGGCATTTATGTAAAAAAAATCGCACCACTTGAAAAATGTTTGGTCGTCAATGTAATCAGCATAAATCTGAAAGTGCGCGAAAAATTCTTTTTTGGTGGTGCTTAAAGCAAATTTGATTTGCGTTTTCGGCATTAGCAACAAGGCACAGCGAAGGGTGATTAAGAACTTTGTCAACTAAACAAAATAAATTGTCAAAACTATTGCCCAGTTCGCAATAAGCTTAACGATTCAATATAGAATAACTTTTGACATGGATATCAAAAGAATTTGTAGCATATCTAGGTTTAGTATATATATATCAATTTCTTGATATCCTTATCATTGCAAATACAAGATATCAATTACTTTTGTTTCATTTTATACAGACAATCCCTTGATCCGCCCTCGCCATGGCTTTGCCTCTCAATCAATAAACATTTGCGCGTATATAGGCTATGTGTGAAAGACGCAGCCGCCGCAGGTCCTTCACAAACACTAACACAATTCATAAATGCAAGGACTAAAGACGACGGCCAAGGGGAAGGCAAAGGTAAGGGCTTTGCCAACCTACCCCCAAAATCTACGTATCCATCGTCCTGCGCCTCACCTGGGCCAAGTCGAGCAGTTTAAAGGAAAAAAAAGGAAGATGAAAAAAACCAAGAAAAATGGATCAATAATTTCCCACAGCAGCCAAGACCAAGACGTTGACATGGCTCACTGTGTGTGTCCTTGCAAGGACAATTGTACAGCTCTGGCTGTTACTTTTGCCCCATTCATGTCCTTGCGCAAAAAAAATACATATATATGTACATAACAAGAGAAATAGCTGTGTGTGAATTGGATTTTGAGGCAAAGCTTGACATGAATATTGCATGAAGACTCCACTCGTGAGACCAAAAAACTGAACTGAATCCACTGCATGAACTGACCAAATCATATTCTTCTCCATGTCCATACAAGTGCCAATTAGGTGGCCATAGAGCCACGTGCCACCCATACAATTACACACCCACACACATAGCAAAAGAATAAACTTACAAAAATGTGAATTTTACCTTGAGAATCGAGGAAAACCAGAGTAAAATCAAAACCAAAACAAAAGCAAAAGGAAACCCAAGCAAATACCACAGAAAACCAAAAAACATCAACAAATTGTTGCATTGTACATACATTTCAACTCAATTTTAGAGAGAAACATTTTCAAGTTGTTTACAAAAACAAGACGAAAACAAAATATTGGAAAATGGAAAAACTAATTGCGTTTAAATTACAAAAAGTTCAAACTTAACAAATACCAGCAAAAGCATACCACAGCAGTTTCCACAAAAATTATTCGCCACATTTAGCAAATTAGTTGCACAAATTAAACAAAATAACATTCCAAACATAGAGAGAGATTTTTTTAAAATAAATATCTATTTAAAAACCTTGATGAATTTTAGTTTGTCACTATAATAGGAGGTCACATATATATTCTATTCAAGTCTTTCTACATTATATACATAAATGGAATGGAATGGAACAAATATTCTTAAGAATTTAGTAAATATTTTAGTATATCTGAAGTATCCGCCGAAAGTTTTGATGCTGACTGCGTTTTTCTTGAATCTGCTTATTGGAAATCGTTACACAAAATCAAATCAAAACTCAATAGTTGAACTAGTTCCAATATTACACATTTCCTTTTTGTTATCTGTTGCCTGTTGGGCTTAAAAAAGTAAATTCAATAACTAAGGTCCCATATCAGTGCTTTAAACGATTTTAAGGATATGGAAAACATCATCAAATCTCTTCAAGATTAATATCAAATATTTTAGTTTATAAGTATCAAGGTATATAGAATAATATTCGTATCCCTTAAGAATATCATTTTGTGGTAGTCTGTTTTGGGTTGTAAAATTTCAATAAGCAACTACCCAAAACAAATTTAGCCCAAAGCTTTCTTTTTGTTCGTTTACACAAAGAAATCCAATCGAAATTCTATATTCCTTGAAATAGAGAACGAATGGAAATAGATTTTCCATACCGATAGAATTACCTTAAAGTTTGGAATATTCAATTTAAATATCATTCCCTACCCCACTTTTCCATGCCACACTTTTTCCGCCTGCCACTCTCTCTCCCCCCCGCTTTTACTCTCTTCTGTTAACCACATCTAAGCAGTATCCTTCTCACTTTTGACATTGACCAAACTGAAATGGCCAATCGGTATTTTTTCAGACTGCAGGGCATTTTCCCAATAGAGTGAAGAAAGGAAAACCGCAACATTTCACAGACCGCAACGTTTGCAAAAATTGGCTTAGCTTTGATTAATTAACTTAAAACAGCTATTGACATACATGTAGATGAGTGAATAGACACACGAACGCATGCAAAACCAAAAAAAAAACCAAACAGATACACACACACACACATACATCCTCTGCCTTCGAGAGAGATACACCTGCACATGGACATTGGCATTGGCATAAATTTAATTGAATTGTGTATGTGTATGTGTATGTGGGGGAGGGGAGGTAAAGCATCTCTTTGGCAAAGGTGTAGGTGGAAGAGTGTAGGGAAACAGACTGATTGCATGTGCAGGTGCCAAATGCATTTAATGAACTGTGTGGGCAAAAAAAAAAAACACACGCCAAATGAAAAGAAATGAATCGGGAACGGTTTCCGTAGAAAATATTTAACTTGACGTTTGCCGACATCTGAGCGAATTATTTTAAATCAATTTAAAATTGGAAATATGATTAATTTAATAACTATGAAGAAAAAAAAACATCAATTTCAGTTTAAATATTTTCAATTTGTTTCAATCGTTCTAGGCTCAACGTTAAACAATTAATAAGAATATTATAAGAAAAACGAAGCTTGAAACTCAATCAAATTATATATTGTCTGAAGTACGTACAAGTGATCCATACGACACCAGGACATAGCCTGTTTCGCGCGAGCCCAAGCAGAGAGGTATCCACCTCCCGCCGGACCGACCGCAGCCGTATATCGGACGGCACGATCGCGTGGACACAAATGAAACGGACAAACAATTAGAGTATGATTAACTACAGCTAGTTACGAGCTAAGTGTGCTAAGATAGAGGTTTTTGCAAAGGGAAGAGAGGCTTCTGATCTGATTACGGGATACAGAAGATTGTAATCAGAACATAGGACTCGAAAAGGTTAAACTGGCACAGCAGTCGTTCTCCTTTATTTGTATAATGTAATGAATAGAGAGCAATTTCAAATTAATAAGTTGTATGATCCAAAAACGAGCCCTATCAGTTATTCATTCTTGTTGTGAGTAAGGTTTCCAATCTTCCTTGTTTCCCCAATGATCTCTATTTACTAAGCCCTCATAACTTCGATCCAACGACTTGAAATGGCCTAGCAGAAGACTAAAACACACTGATACTTCATAGTACAATCTTTGAATTCTGCCAATATTCAGAGTCCTTTAACTTTATGAATAATTTATCTACGTGAAATACTGTAAATATATTCAAAGTATTCCAAGTTTTCAAATGATTTTGTTATTTATTAAACTTGGAATTCTTTAATGAAATTTAGCCTATTCTCTATAAAAACACCTAAAGAACATTCATAGTTTGGAAATTGATATGCAAATTACTTCAGTAAAAGAATGCATAATGTTTATGCCTAAACTTAAGCTCTAACTAATACAACTTGAATATCTTTTGTTGCCATCTTAAGCCAGTCAAAAAAATTTGTTTATAATCCCTGGGACAATGGCAGTGCGGCCAAAAATTTACATACATATGTTGTGTGTTTGTGTGTGTGTATAGAGGGTAAGCTATCCGGTATTATCCATAGCATATATAACGCGTTTATCCTTGGCATTTAACGGGTGAGCATTGTTGATGTTCCTGCTGGTGTTGTTGTTCTTGGCTACCGCGAAACTTGCTCTTGTTGAATTATTTAAGACACAAGTGCGACTACCTGCCTACCAGTAGGTGAATTCTACCATCCACGGCTACACCCTACTACTTTTAGTCATCAAGTACAAGGATAATGCCAAGGCAGATAAAAGTGCCCGCAATGTAGCATACATTAAGGTGATGGCGAGACAACAACAGCGGCTGAAGGCAACCACTGAAGTCCTCTTTGGCAGCGGCAGCTTGATTATGTCTCAAGTCACTCCACACAAACGCAAACACAACAAGGAGACACACAAACGCACACAGACACACAAAATAAAAAAGAAATTAATTAATTTTTAAGCGTAATTAAATGCAAAGCAGCTTCAACCTCAACAAGACCCAGTCAAAGACCCAAAGATAGGGGGACAGAGCGACAGGGGGCAGAAGCAGAAGCAGATCCACGGCCAGTTTTGGGCTTTGTTTGCCTGTCCATGAAAGGCGAGGCTATTAAACAAGGACGCGCAAAGGCAAAGTGGAAATGCTTTTTGGGCCACAATGGTATGAAAACGACAAATAACTTTGGCCCCAAGCTCGAACATAATGATTTCTTTAAAATGAATTTCTTACCCATTTTTCTAAAACTTTGACTTGGCAATTAAAAAAAAAAAAAAAAGAAAAAACCTTAAAATGAAATAAAAATAAAAGTTTGGGCAAAGGTTAGCCACTCGAGCGCAATTAATGGGCTTCAATTTCGGTTTTCACTTTGCACATTTTCTCAAAATTTGTCGATATTTATATTGTGTGCGTGTGTTTTTTTTTTTTTTTGCCTTTCAGGACCGGTTTGGAGTTACCATAAACTCTCATATATACCTTCTAAGGATTTTCATAAAGAAAACTATAATTAAAGTTGTAATATAACCCAATCGAAGAAAATGCATTAGCTATAGCTAAAGATGATCCATAAATTCGTAGTAAAAATAAAAGTTATTCTTTTCTGTTATCCTAAGTGGCCTTCTTCTCTCGTTGGGCGCTCCTGGATTTGTACAGCTTACTGCAAATGATTGGCCAACTTTCAGGTAAATAAGGCAGTCAAAGGCAACGACAACTGGCTCAAGGTAAAAGTTTCTGGCATTGACTTTGAATTGGTGGGTCTAAAGGGGGCAGGGCCAATCAATGCCAAATCCCTATCCCACCCTATCCGGCCATCCAACTGAAATCCAAGATGCCATCTAGCAACAGCAACAATAAAGCTGCCAAATTCGCATTCAATTTTTATGGCTCGTTTCGTTTGGTGTTTTTTTTCTTTTCTTCTCTTTTTCGTTTCTTTTCTTTTTGGTCAATTTCACTTTTGTGCCTCACGCTGTAGTCATCAGCTAAATGCTTTTCTTTTAGTTATCTATACTCTTGTCTCTCCAAATACATACATATATACCGACAAACATCTATATCCTATATATATACATATATATGGATGTACTGTACATATATAGGCAACAATTTGGTGTTATTTCTTGTAGGTTATTTTTAGGCGCGTGTACACAAAACAATTACGTCGACTGAGGCGTTGGCAGCGTCCGCTTTTACGAGTAATTAACGCGCCTGGCACTGGCTCATGAATATTTATTCACTGACAACCAGATCGGAGAAAACTCAATGAAGACTCACTGCAAAATAGCATGAAAACTTGTCAGATTTGGTTGAGTCTGAATTTTCATGTCGAGAACCCTTGAACTAAATTAAACCAACCAAATTTACTTAGTAAGAACTTTGAAACAAAAAATTACAGATGCTTAATTTTGGACTCTGTCGAATCTATGACAATGTATGGTAATTATTTTTTAACCTTCTTACCAAGATAAACTTAATTACATCTCATAATATCAAATGATTAAAGAAAGAATAAGGAATGTTGCTTTACTTGCCCAATCATATAAAGGGATATCTTTCATCGTCCAAAGCTCACCTGTAAATGAAGGAAATTTATGTAAATTAGTTGATTAGATGTAACGATTAGCTGTAACGATTAGCTTGTAGAAATATTAATTAATGTAATTGTTCTCATTATTATTATTTTTTTTGAATGACTTCTTACCAACTTAAGGCAGACATGAGCTTAGCTCTAACTTAAATAAAGTTTGTTTACATTTTGTAGATACTAGTTGTTATTTATATATGTATGTATAGGTGTATTAACAAAGGTCAAGCGAAACTGGGCTGTGTATAAAATTACCCACAATTGAAAGTTCTTTGAATAAAGAGGTGCCCCTTAAACTATTTCTAGTGATGGTCTTATTATACAGGTTCAAAGTCGGCCCAAGATTCAACATAATATAAACTTTCACAAACTTTCGGTCCGAGTTCAACTTTCAGGATGTTATGTTCGAGGCAATAGAAGTACCTATATATATAAGATGTGATATCAAAAGTGAAAACCTCTGATTTCAGCGACTCCCAATGCAACCCATTGGGGTTGATGGCTAACAATCGGCAAAGTCTGCACGTTTTGTGATAATTTTAACATCAAATATTTTTTTTAATGGTCAAAATGCTTACTTTTATTATAGGATATATATATGGATATTAAAAATTTAACTCTGCCTTTTATGAAAAGGATTCTTTTTCTCATTAGTATTTAAAATAAGAATTTAAATACGCTTTTAATTAGTTTTTACAAATGAACTTCCCTTTATTCTATGTATACTGCAAAATTGTACAAATTTAATACTTTAAGTTAGTAAATACTAAAAACAAAAAGATTTTGGATTCTTTTTTTTTAATGAAATGCACAAATCAGGAGATCTCATGTCTCTTTATTTACTTTGTCCTGTCGTACAGTCATTATTAGCCAATTTCCTGTTTTCTGTCTATCTATTGTTTGTAAAGATCGAAGATGGATATAGATTTCACATAAAATAACGTTGGTGTTTGCATAACTGAGTTTTTCTTGTAGCCAACTTAAAATACATTTCCTTGAAGCAATTACTATTCGTAGCTACTGTAGTTTCAGCTGTCAGGATTGTTTTCCCACTGAAAATAGCCGCAAAACAATCAAACGCATAAATTTGAATCCTAAAACAGGAAAACAAAATATATATTTCCCCTAATGGTATCAGTTTTTGTACTGATTGTTCTTATAAAATCTTAACTTAATAATAAACTCTCAAATTTTATTCAATCTGTGGTAGTCAAAGGCTAGATACCATGTATCACTCCAGTCCAGATGGACATGTGGTTATCAGCTAGGCTTCTCGTGCTGATCAAATACATATCCTAACAAGAGTTACATGACGTCTTGTTTGCTGGTTGTAACATCTGTTAAAAATTTTGTACTACCCTCAGAAAGGGTAGACCCCTTTCAGAGCAGATACAATGCACTCATTATTTCTCGTTTTTGTTTAATTTGCAAATTTTTAGACAATGCACAAATAATATTTATATCCAGACAATATCTCGACGCGTGTATCAATTGATGTCTTTATAATTGTTTATAAATTGTTATTTTTGCTCTTGCCTGGGGTACTACATCAAAGGGGATATTAAGCAGAGGCCAGCAAGCCAGTTGCAACTGATTTCAATTCAAGTGAAACAAAAAGCCAACTGAATTTGCAAATTCTCCTTTGGAAATAATTCGCTGTGCGTTGCATTGTGTAAAAACAATTTTTAATAACTCAGTGTGGCGCTGTCATAAGCAACAACAAACAAATAACCGCGAAATGCAACAGCACCACCAACAACAACAAAAACAACAACCATAACAATAACAATTGAGTCAATTTTTACATTTTTCAAGGTCGCTGCGCTTCACTGTGCCACTTTTGGAGAGCACTAAAGATGAAGGCACATGGGAAAGCACGAAGCCAACTGGGGTAGACAAGCACCTTGATGGACCCAGAAAAAGGTCAGAGGAACAAACGAAGAGAGTAAAACAGAGAGGGAGAGAGAGAGAGATGGAGGGATATAAATTTTCCCTTTTTCCTAACATTTTGTTTACTGCACTTTATTGTTTTGGCTCCCAGTCTTGGTCTCGGTGCTGCGTCTCTGTTTTCGTCAGTTCATTTTCCATAGAGGGGGGACTCGGTGTGTGAGGGATGCAACAAAAATGTTGAATATTTAATATTCGCAATACAATAACCTATTATTAAATGCTTTGTATATATGTACATATGTATGTACATAATATTGAAAACTGGAACAAAGCTATATGTAGGTATTGAAAAAATGTGTATATAGTTGCATTACGTTGCGTATACGTAATGTGAAATTAATTACTCTTTGGTTGAGAAAACAAGTGCTGGTCATGTAATTTTTGCAAAGTTTATTTATAGTTGCTCAATGATTTATATTGGTTTCCAAAACAATGGAAAATTAGCCAAAACTTAATAAGAATAAATGAAACTTATGGTATTCGAAATTGATGGCTAAGCTGAATTAAACATTTTAGAGGTCTGAATTTTCCATGACCCCTTCTCAATAGAAATCTATTTGAAAATGCCATTGGCAACCAATTCTTTTCTTCATACGCAACATAAGTGAGAAATAAATTCATTTGTTTATCATACATATACAATTATGGCATTTCCATTTAGTTTTGACTAAGGGGGATTTCCTTCACCTATTTTTTTTCCTACATTCATACAAACATATATTGTTTGGGGTGTCAACATTTTAAAGATCCATATGCCACAGGTATATACTATATAGTTTTGCTTTAGTGAATGACTTTGCTTAAAAGCATTTCATGCCTTTGCTTTTCTTTTCATTTTTTTTTCTCATTCTCATTTCTTGCCAAATTCTGCAAAATGGAAAAAAAGGCAACGTAAATAAATGCCGAATAAAACACATGGCCATTGGCCTTTTAACGCAGTCATACACACACACACACACATACTTCTCAGGGCGGCACACAGGAAGCAATTTGGGTGTGTGTGTGTGTGTGTTTGTATTCACCTGCGGGTCAGCAGACAGGCGTCACTAAAATTAAAATAAAAGCGCCGAAAATATAATGTTTAACAAAATATGTTTGTATGTACATAAATGCAAACATACATACATACATACATACATATGAATATATAGTACGCCACGAAGACAAATGGCAATAAAAAAGAACCAAAAAGCCAACCTTTAGTAGCAACAACGACAGTGACATACCCTGCTTGATACAAATTCTGAGCAAATATGTCAAGTTAATTAGGTTCTTAACGATTAAAAAGAGATTTTGTTTTCCATAAAGAATGGTGACCCCGAATAGTCCGCCATCTTGAATTCATTTAAGGCATGAGTAATATACGCGCCACAAATGTTTTTTGGCATTCCAAGAAGAAAATTCATTCATTACTTTGTTTTGTATACTTTGTTGACTTTAATATACCATTTCATTACCTGTAATAGTGCAGGGTATAGCAAAAAACTAAAGCATTTCAGCTTGTATCTCATTCACTTTGATATGGACTTTTAATATCATTGAAATTATAATGATGTGTGTTTTTATGGGCAACCATAAAAAAAAGAAGACGAAAGAACAGAGTGGGCGGCGGCTTGGGCTTTGGGATTTTGGATTGGTTTGGGTTTCAATGCGTGCGGAGGCGCAGGGGTCACCAAATCCTTAGGCCCAAATAAACATTACTTTTTGTTGCCACTGTGTTCAGGTCACATCAGATTTTCATTTGCAGAAAGTTTCCCTTTTTTGTTTGACGTTTCTTTTCTGACTTCTCACTACACACACTCCACTCTTTGGCTTTTCTCGTCTTTGCTATGTTTTTCAGTTACCTTTTTTATGTTTCTCCTTCTTTTTTTGTTGCTTTTGTTTTGTTTGACCCTTATTTTTAGACACCTGGCCAATTTGTTATTTATGCGTGAGTTTACGTGTTGATTTCTTATATATGCAAATACAATACATTTATATACCATATATGCGTGTGTGTGTGTGTGTGTGTGTTGTACGTGCGTCTATGTCTGTATCGATTGAAATGGGTAGTGCGTAAAACAAATTGAAATGCGAGGGTTGCTTTAGTTTCTACACCCTATATCGGCTTTTCGAAAGTTTCCCAAAATTTATACATTTGATAGGCACATGAAACCATAATACATATATGTATATAGATACCTACTTATACATACATATTTTGGAGGTACTTTAACAATCAATTGATATAAAATGTAAAAAATAAAATCGCAACGAAGGAACTGGGTTAGAAATCAATATTAAGAGGGCGATGTATTTTACAATGGAGTACAACTGAGTAAAGCAATCTTTAACCTACTCAGAAATTACCACGAGAATGCTTAAAACAACGATAAGCTTCAGAAATGTTTTAAAAGAGTAAAAGAGAAATAAGCAAGCTTCCTTTACAATGCTAAATTAATTTAAGAAAGCAACTTTAACCAAGAATTTTAACTTCATAAGAACATAACCAAAGAACATAAGAACTTGGGACTAGGACTAGGACAAATACTGCCAAATCTTATTAATCAGGCCTATTATGGTTACCAAGGCGTTTTCAAAAGTAAATCGACAGCGATTCCGCAATATTTTCAAACTTGCTCAATTGAGCCAATTCGTTTTTAAAACCTTGTCCCTAAAATTTTTGTATCGGCTATGTCAGGTTATTATTTAGATATAAATTAGGTTTTAAACGCCAATTTATATGAAATAACTGAAGTTGCATTGGCAAATAAGGTAAATGAATTATAGCCATGGCAAATTTATATATGAATATTTCACATTGAATATTTTTTTGACCAGAAAAAAACGCTCATAAAGAACAGCTCAATTCCATTTTGAATACTGTCACACATTCTTCCCATTTATGATTGCTGCCTTAGAAAAACTCTTGTAACCTTACAAGAAATTTATTCACTTATATGGTTCCAAACCTATGAAATAATTATATAACAATATTGAAATAACTCCTTTTTCAAAAATTTTCATTTCACTGACTCAAACAAACGATTTAAAAACGAATAATTTGGATCGGAATGGGAAACGAAAACAGTTTTGTATGTATTAATAAGATAAACCTTTATTCTATATAAATTGTTATCAAAAAGGTCATCTGTGATTTGTAAACCATAACTGCCATAATTATTATAGCGGCCAACAAATAAATAGTTTATCAAAATGTATAAGTATATTTAATTGCTTGTTGATAAAATTTCACAATCAAAATTGTCTTAATTGCTTTGATATAAAAAATATTTCAAGTGTGAGCACAAATAGTTTTTGTAATAACATACCTACTAATAATAGGCATTAAATCAAAATTTATTATTTTTCACAATTATTTATTACTTTATCAATTTGTTTGGCTCTTTTTCTTTTTCCATTTTGAAGGCGTTTAGAAGAAGACCTGGCAAAAGCTTGGCATTCTCTTTGTCTCGCATAAAATTTAGTTTATTCTTCACATAAACAAAATAAAGTATTTAAGTTTTTTAATATTTAACTAGTAATTTACATAAATAAGTAGGTATTTATCAATTGATCTCTTTAATTTGACGAGCACCACTAGAGAATGTTTGATTTAACATTATTACATTTCAATTCACGCTCACAACATTTGGGATAACTGGCATTGAAATTTATGTAATCAGTAAATTCACAACCATTTGGCGGAGACCTGGGATTGCAGCTAGTATGAGGATGAAAATGGATTAAACATATTAAAATTTATAAAAATGAATCATAACACACCTATAAACCAAACCCCAACCATTACGGCCACAAACGATTTCTGAACATTGACTTGGGTGTCTCCGACTTTGGCCGTTATCAATGATCACATTCTCACCTCTCTCAGGTGTCCGTAAGACGCATTTATTCGGATGTTCTATAAAAAGGGATTAACGAGTGTGAAAATAAATAAATAACCTGGCCCGTCTAGTTTCAATAAAAGCTGAAGTCCAAATGCAATATTTTAAGCAGCATAAAAGTCTTTAAAGATTAAATCATTTTAATCCAATATCCAATACAATTCATGGGTGAAAATAATGTCCAAATGACTCATTTTGTTAATACCCAACTAAAAATCTATGGCAACTCACCAGAATCAGCGAATATTTCATAATTGATTTCAGCCGTAACTGACATCAGGATTAAAAGACCAAAGAAAACGCTTAATTGCAGCATCCTCTCTACAATATATAGGTACATATATGTAGTAGTATGTGTCTATCTAATGCAGATATATGTATGTGTGTGTGTGCCCCAGGAAATTTGCCTAAAAGATTCGATTTGCCTGAACTGTCTGGGTTGTGTTTTGTCGGAAAAGTGAAAGGTCTCCTTGTTGTAATGTCGATTCTCGTCTATGAGTATGCAGATTTTAATTAATATGAGGGGAAAGATGATGGGGAGGAAAACTGATGTAGTTATTCCAAGTTAAGGACAGCTGCAACTGTCGTTGGTTGTTGTCAATGTCGATGTCGATGTTGTTGCTATTGCATAATTCGATTAAGCCATTTTCCCTCTTCCCTTTCCTTTCATTCTACCACTGCACAAGGCAAATATTTGTTTGTTTGCTTGTCTGTCTGACTTTGATTGCCACTCAATTCGGAACCTCAAACCTCAGACTGAAAATGTAGACAAATTAGTGGGGCAAAATAATTGATGCATCTATGTGTGTATGGTTGTCCGTGTGTGTGTGTGTGTGTGTGTGTGTGTGTGTTGGTGTTGAGCTAAGTAAATGTAAATTTAGCTAATGTTTTGTTTTTGCTTCAACTCCTTCAATCCCCGCCTCCCAGGTGCCCCATTAGCCTCATACTTGATTACATTTGCCCCATGCCTGGCAATTAGCCACCGACGACCTCCATTGTTTTCGGGCGGTCCAAAATTAATTGAATTGAGTATAGGGTAAGGCCTCAGCTGATTGTGAGACTGAATTACATACATACATATGTATATATCCATGAACCCACACTGATACATAAACTCAGAATAGTTCAAGAGCAGATTGAGAGGGTGTAAAATATTTGCCAATGAGAATTTTTCCATTGGCCAGCAGATGGCCAAGTAACTGGATTGGTTTGGTTAATAGTGGAATGCTTTTAAAAAATTTCACCTATAATATAGGCAGCAAATATTGGCTATTGTTGCTGTTTGTAGTTTATTTTTAAACATTTCTCACCTAATTGAAGATAAAATATTGACTTTGGAAAACAATATCGAATATGTATTGTAAGTAGAGCGTATTTAAGGAATGAAATCTTTAACTGATTTATTGGTAAATGTTCTTCTAAAATCTAAAATTTGAAAGCAAAAACACATTTTTTATATTGAATTGAAAGGGCAATAAAATTTTCATATCCCACACTTTGTTCATTCAAATAATCTACATCGTCTATCTTTTCAACACTTTTAAAAAGCATTTATTAATTGCTGTGATTTTTCACCGTATCCCATAATCTAATACTAAAAACTAGAAAAACTGGTCTGCTTTAAAAGTGCCGATGTCTATAGAGACAGAGTATAGACTCTTCCAAAGTAGAAATCCTTTATGGTAGCAATGCTTTATGATATGATATAGTCATCCGATTTTAAGCAAATTTTGTTTAATTTCTAGCTTATTATAGACATTGGTGATAATTTCCTAGGAACATAATCGTTTTCTTGATCAACTTTTTTTTTTGGCCTTTCTTATTCTTATGAGAGTTTATTTTGTAGGAAGGTCCAGCAAAGATATACTTATATAGCCTACCGAGTATAAAAATGTCAGTGTCTAAAAAAAGTTTACTTGGATCCCAACTAATGAATTTAGACTATATGTAACTCTAATTATGATAAATTACACACTGCTGATTAAAGTGAATATAAATTATACGATGTTAAAGTTTTGTTTCTATTGGGTTTCATATTTCGATTCTTATTTGCTGACCGATGATATACATCAAAAGTTTCTTTTTAAAGAGCTAAAGATAGAATAATTTCAGATGCATAAACCTAATCCAAATAATGTTTTGATCTTACAATTAGTACTCACTTTTCCATAGACTTTTTGAATTCTGTCACAAATAATCAAACTAATTTATAATTTTTAGCTAAATTTTAGTAGATTTCTATGTTTAGAAAATGCATTCTTCGGTACTTTTGCTGATTCTACTGATCAATCTTATACCTATGATGAATGCAGCTGAATGGATGACCTACGCCCACAATCCCAGTAAGAGAAGAATGTATTTTTTGATGGAGTAATAATTTTGGAATATTTTCTTTTTAAGAGTTTCCTGGTAAATGCACCATTTCACCAAACATGGTCCTCGATGAGGGTGTTAGTGTAAAGGATCCCAATCACAAGTGTCGTCGGATTATTTGTCGACATAATGGATTAACAATTGTCCAAAAGTAAGTTTAGAGGAATTTAATTTGATACCGATTGTAGAATACTCTCTCTGCCTCTCTCTCTCTCTTTCTCTTTCTTTTTCTCTCTGTCTGCGTGCAGTTGTGGCGTTAGTGCCTTGTCGCGTCCTTGTCGCTATGGGGATTACAAAAATATCATGTTACCCTATCCTAAATGCTGTCTAAGGCACATTATTTGCAAGTGACAAAGTTGTCAAATAAGGTAAGTCTGATTTGGAATCGAAACACATCAAAAGAGAAAAGATGTCAATATCAACACAGAAAATTCATCTAATGTGTATTATCCTCACATTGGCTAGCCAAAGTCTGGCTGATATATCCGTGAATAACTATAGTGATAGCGGTAAGTATGTTGACTAAAGTAATAACTAAATGCATTTCCAACTCCGCTTTTAGCCTATCCCGGTCGCTGTGTTTTGGATGTAGGGAATTCGGTTATATTGCTGAGTATGGCACAATCATATAAATTTGATAATTTACCCTGTACTCAGGTGTTCTGCATTGGCGATGGCTGGGGCATGCTCTATACGTAAGTGTGAATCTAAATGGATAGCTAAGAGTTATAATTTGAATCTATTTGATTAGATGTGACCGGGAGAAACCACCAGATGATTGTCGATATACTGAAATCCTTGATTGGGATGCACCTTATCCGGAATGTTGCAAAAGACGCGTCGTTTGTGATTAGAAATGTTTTTTCTCTTTGTCATTTGGACTATTGTACAAATTATTCGTAGATAAAATCAATGGAACTTATTCTCTGAAAATAGAGAGAGTCATTTCGCTATCGATTTGTGTGTAGCCTTGTGTGTGACACCAATATTATTGACCCTCATTTGTGGGCCTGTGATTACCAGCTATCCTCTCAACTGTTTTGTTTAGTGACCTTCGACGGCGACCTCCCAGGGGAAGTCAACTAAACGAAACAACTAGAACAGCAGCAACACAACTAACAACTGCAGCCGGAAAGCCGAAAAGGCGGTGAATAGGGGGCGGAAATTTAAACCAGACTAATTGCCATCTATATGTATCATTGTATCTCTGTGTTTGCCAAGATAGATGCATCCGTATATTTCAGCACTTTTTGGCCTCATTGTGGGTCAAGCTTTTGTCATCGTGTTGAGATAATTGCAATTTGAGTTCTCTTTTTCTTGTGTTGAATAATTTAAGCCTTAATTGATGCACATCAAATCAAAAGATATATGGCTACTGAGTGTTAAATCTACCATTTTGTCATCTCTAAAAATATGAAGGGGTAATAAAAACTAAAAGTCACATCACTGACAGCACATTGCCACTCCCACAGGATGGCATTTTGCCCTTCTTTCCAACTTGCTCACACACACACACACACACAACCATTTTAAGCCGCAAAATACAAATTGATTTGGATTTGGTAAGCGTGTTGAGAGTGCATTTAACTGAAACTAATTAAAGTTTGCTGTCGACCCTGATGAGTGGTGTATGTGTGTGTGTCTGTGTGTATATATGCAGGTATGGGTATGCATTTGCATATCGAATTTTAATTGCAGGTAACAGTTAGGCGGATTTAATAAATGGAAATGCTAAAAACCAAACGACATACAGCAATGCAAAATCGTATAATAAACTTTATAATTTAAGACTATTTCGGAAATGTTTCACCAATTTATGCATCAAATTATATCCACTCAGATAACCTATTAATAATACTAAAATTGTTCAGTCTCTTTTAGCTGTGACTGTTTTTATTAAAACCGAAACATTAGAAATACATACATATATGATGGAACATTGGAGACGGTTCCAGTATTTTTGTCCGCCTGGGGAAACGGATTTTGTATAAAACTCTGGCTCTTGACGTCTACGAGGGATCCCTGCTTACGGAAACTGTCCCCGGCTAGAGATTTTACTTTATATTGTACGTTGAGAAATTGTAATATTTTATGGTCATACAATAACAAGAAATAAACCTGCAACACACAATAAAAATTGTTGAATTTTTTGAAATTGTTAAAACTGAATTACATAAAAGCAAAGACGAAACAAAGTTTTTTATCCGTTCTTACTAAGTCTCCATCGTTTCCCTGATAAGATCATATAAAAGTGGCCTTGGGCATTGGTGCTTTATTAATTTCTTCTATTTTTCTAGGAACTGTCGTGACAGTATTAATAGAAGCCACAACAAAGAACAACTTAAGTTTTTTTTATTTAAATATGTTCTATTTTGGAAATAATTTGGATAGTGATCCAAGTAGTGACGTAGTGACGCAGATATGTAATTTTCAAAGAAAAACTGAAGGACTGTCCCTTCCTATTTCAGTTTAGATCTCTCCCAAGTAGATTTAGACGCTTTAAATACATCAGGAGTAAGTTAGCAGAAATCAAATGATTAAATCTTGGCTACTCAACTATGAAAGTTTTCTAATCATTCAGATGTTTCGTAATTATATTTTAAAATGTTATGTTTCGTCTGAGCATCAATCAAAATAAAAGAAATCCAGATTATTAACCAAATAGACTATTTATTATCATTATGAGGACAACGTGGCTCACGGATGCAACATTTGGGAAACTCTGCATCTGGATACTTGAGTTTAGCACAAAGTTTTCGTCCTGGTGCGCAA
This sequence comes from Drosophila tropicalis, assembly GCF_018151085.1. Taxonomy (NCBI): domain Eukaryota; kingdom Metazoa; phylum Arthropoda; class Insecta; order Diptera; family Drosophilidae; genus Drosophila; species Drosophila tropicalis. The sequence goes on along the minus strand of NW_027172753.1, from coordinate 229,600 downwards.
CTGTAACTCAATACAAATGATTTACTCTACATACAAAAGAATTTAATCGTAACTCTTACTTAAGAACAACAACTAAGCCATCAACTCTACATGAAATTTGTGTACAACCCTGCCCTGTGATGGACTGACCCTCGTCCAAAATTGTGGTGCTATTTAAAACACATTTACCAGGATGAGCTGGTGGACAGAAGAACATGTTATAGACTTGACTACTGGTTCGTTGGTAATTCATACGTACCAGAACTTTTGTATAAATCTTCTGATGATGCACCCGATTCCAACAGGATGACTATGAGGCAAATTATCAGGCTGACAGATTTCATCGTTACTACACAAAGCTCTACAATTCACTGATGTCTATCAGTGGAGACTTCCAATCTCTATTCGATTTTTTACTTTTCAACGAAAAGGTACAAACAGCTGCTTCATTGATTCAAAGCACTTGACCCTGTGTGAACTAATGAGCTGTTTAGATTAGTTGACATTTCATCAACAAAATAATCTTTATACGAATAAAGTCTTAACCCAACCAGACGCCGTTTGATTAGCAACACAAATATGACACTATGTTTTCAAGGGAGAATAATTAAAGACACACAAATATTATGCAGCTGTAGTATAGTTTTTAATATTAAAACTCTTTATCACCATCTGGACAGGTCAACACATTAATGCAACACTTTGGGTACTCCGATCCAGGATATTTCACTTTACCAAGTTTGCAAGGTGCCTCCACAAGTTTTGATACACAACTGCAATACAAAACTAATTAAATATTCTATGAAAGTCACAATTTATTCGTTAAGCTTACGAGTTTTCCTGCACAAAGCCATCTAAACCACAGATGAAGTGACGACAGAACTTGTCTGTGATGTTCTGACCTTTATCTAAAATTGTGTTGTTATCAATCACACATTTACCAGGATGATCTTTTGATTTGGATAGGGATTTGTTAATTAATTGTTTTGTAAAAAAGTGAGATTAAATTAACGAACCGCCACGTGCAAAATTTCCAACAGCTGTTGCAGCAAACACTTGCGACTCATGGAAGCAAACCACCAGGCAAAATATCAACCAAATGGACTTCATCTTTACTCTAAGACGCTTTAAAAGATACTAAACATCAGCTAGCTAGTCGATTAGTTGTTAGGAAATGCTTGAATTATTCTAGCATTTTATACTTTTCAATGGATGGTAATGTGTAAATTATCAATTTTCAATAGTTTCGGTATTATTAGTCAAAGTCTCACCTATACAAGAAGAAAGTCAAATCTCTTTTAGTCTGTCCGTTTAACTTTCTTTTTCCTTACTTGAAAGAAGAATATTCATAAGTGTACGAAGATAAATACATATAGTAAGAAAGTTTTAAGTTATAGAAAAAAGTAAACACGAGCCTTTCTCATTTTGTCACACTGGAATAATTGAAGAAGTTTCTACAACAAAGAGTTTTCAGTTTTATGGCTTCAATTACAATTTATCAAGGCTTAAATTATAACGGGCTAATACAATTTGAAACGTGGTTAACATAAATCAAAAGGCAAAAAAGGTGGAAAATTGTTTTTCTCATGGTCTAACTATTGGGTAAGTTTAGTAAAACACAGGTTTTACTAGGATAAATCTGTATCTAGGACCAGACATTGAAAGAGTATTAAGAAGATTAAGCACAATTAATGTTTAAATAAACTTTTGCAAACACGAAATAAACTTCTTTAAAATGATTGGTTCAAAAGTATCAAGGAAATCGAAATCCAAGAGCTTCTGCTTTTAAAAATGATAATATTTAGTGTTATATTTCATTGTATTTAACGGATTTTCGGAATATTTAATATTATATTTAACGGATTTTTGGAATTTACCGCAGACTTGCAACCAGGATCAACTTTTTGGTAACTAGCGAAAGATAACACTGTCAGCAAACACAAGCCTACAGTTCGAAAGTTGTGAATTAACAACATGACATTTAAAATATAATTTAGTTCCGAATAATGATTTAACTAGTGTGACTAATAACATTAACTACATTATCCATACCCAAGATTGTTGCTACAAGATTCATGAGGTGGTAAAATTGAACTGTCCGTTCAATGGATCATATATTTTTCGATACTTTTCCTTTATTTATGCAAAGAATTTCCATGGCTTTATTTATACCTCTGAAACGTGGAAACTGACCTATTTGATTAACATATCCGCAATGTTCAGATGAACAGATATTGTAAATCAAATTGTGTACTTAAATTTTGTTTTGATACACACTAAATTTATGAACTTTTAATTTTGAGGAAATTTTGTACTTGACTTGGAATATTTTTAAAACCGATTACTTTTTGTTTTTCCGCTTTTTATGGAGGTTGATCGATATTTTTTCAAATGATTATCAAACATCATTTATCATCAACTTTATGAGCACTTTCGTATTAAAGCCAAGTTAAAACTGCACAAAAAAAAAACAGCAAAAGAAAGAAACGTTTCGTTTTCGATTTCTTTAATCGTCAAATAGTTTTGTTTGTATTATTTAATTATGTTAAAATATTTAATGTTAAACAATCACTACACAAAAATATAGGATTGATAACTTAACCGTCATAATTTTTTAATCAATTAATTTTATAAATAACGAAAATAGGTTTTTGAATTTTTTTAATTTAGAAAGTTTGTTTTACATGGAAATAAACCAAATAACTTTTTAACCTAAAGGTTAAACCCAACTGATTATAAAAATGGTTTGTATTCATGAGTTTCCGAAATATCGAGGAAATACTTTAAGGCATTTTTAAGTCTACGTTGTAATTGTAATTCTCAACTAGTTTAAGCATTAAAGATTTAATATAAAACTTTTAACGCAAATATCAGTAGATACTTTTTAAGCTAAAGCTAAAGCTAAATCTAACTCAATTCCTAACGATATTTTCCCGAATTTCACTTATTATTAGACTATCAAATCAATTTGTTTAAAAAAAATAAACTTTTAAACAAAAACAAAAAACGAAACGAAGGTATACTTTACGCAAGAAATCTTCATTTAGTTGTTTTTGTTCCCAAGGGCTTGTTAAGGGCTGCTCAACATAAGGAATACATACATATATACATATACACAAATATGTATGTATGGTACATATAACCTTTGTTTACTCAAACCCAAACTTGACCATGACAAGCGACTATGACTACAAAGTTTTCGACCAAAAAAGAAAGAAAAAAAAAAGTGGCACAAAGTATACAGAGAGACGACGAGAGTGGAAGAAAAAAGGCCAAGAAGACCGCAGTAGTAGTAACTTTTTTTTTGTTGTTTTTAGTCGCAGGCTCAGCATAAAAAGTGAATATTACAAAGTTGAAGCCTATGTGTATGTGTGTGTGTGTTTGAGTGTGAGTGTGTTTGTGTGTGTTTGCGAAAAACTCATGTACATACAACATTTATAAATTGGCAGCGGTGACCTCTCGTGCCAGTCTGCAGTTTTCCTTCATTTTCTCTCCCCTCTCTTCCTCTTTCTCTTCGCTCTTCGTCTCCCGCTTTCGTTTTTTTGTGTGGTGTTGCGTGTAAAAGGTGAAGGTAATATTGGTCAGAGGCTACAAATACAAATGTTGCTGGCATATAAACGGAAACTGAAATAAAACTCAGAACCCCTCACCGTTCTCGTCCCGCTCACAGTCATACTCAAATTCAAATTTTCCAACGTTGCCCACATATAAAATGTAAAAGGTGCCAAAGCAGTCAGCTTCAAATATGCAACACACAAAAATATCCTGCATATCCTGTTCAAGTATATATTTACACCTACATAAACGTACAAACATATGTACATACATATGTATATATGTACGTATGTATAGGTGGTACATTTCACTGGTAACATAAAATCTTTAACTGCCATGCAAAATACAACCAAAATTCTTACTTATTCATTACTTTTTCGCGCGTTATCTCTGTTCGCCCTACGCAAAATGAGCAATGTGCAATAAACCAACACACAGAAATTTGGCAATTTCAAACATTGAATACCCTGCTTGAACCAGTTTCTACTCATTTTTTATAAATCTGAAAATTTGACTTATTCAAAATTCTGAAAATTGATTCAAACAAAGGTAAAGAGACTCAACAAAAAATGAGAATTTTCATTACCTCATTCTAGCAAATTGTCGAATCGTACAACTATTAATGGAAAGTATATTTTCTTGACTGAAATTACTTTTGAATATTGTGAAAATATTTTAATCAACCAACACTGGGTTTTAGCCAACTTGAGGTCAATAAATGATATCAAATTATAAGATTTTAAAGCATTGGCAATAAAAACTACTTTTGGGTGTGAAGATATGGCATGGCTATTAAAATTATGGGTTCTTAGGCAAAGTCTGCTGAAGACTATGAACTTAAAGACTCAAGAACTTGGTGGTTCTTCAAATAGTTATACTGTACACCTTTTGTGCTCTATGATTTAAAATCTTATAAATTATTAAGATTTATTGGTCTAAAACCGTCTAAAAACAAGTTTTGTTTAGCTTCCAAAATGTCGAAATCTAGACAAAAATATCTTTATCAACTTTTTTTTTTGCCTCTTGTTTATTGTTCAACTTTCGGGCTACTTTCTTTAGTTTTAGATTTAGATTTGGTTCTTATAAAGAAAATCATTTTTGGGATATCAATTATATCATCTACATATAAATAAAATAAAACAGGTTGATTAAAATTTCGCATTTGGTACAAAATCTAATGAATTATAAAGCTAGTCCCGAAGTATCCTTTTAGAGGCAACACATATTCTTTTAGCGAAACATGTGAATATTTAGACGTATTGTTATCATTTTTCTGGATTGAATATAGGAAATAATATCTCCTCACCAAGCGATGTATTCCTTTTATGTATATGTATCTACTTTTTGAAACTGTAGTTAAAAGAACATGTACAAAAATTCTTAATACTTGCGGGACTGCTGCAGAATTCAACTTTTAGTTAGAAAAAATATAATAAATTTACAAACCAGAGGGCCGGGGCTAACTTCGACCGCGTCAAAGTTTGTATACCCTTGCAACTTTTTTGGTAACTCTATCCTTACCTATTAGCCATCAATGTGGAAGAACGTTTTATCTAAAAAGGCTTAAGCTTGAGAAAGAAAGGCCTACAATCATAGGAAATAACGAAGATATTGATCAAAGTCACTGTTTTCCACCGATCGTTCCTATGGGAGCTATATGATATAGTCACCCGATCTTTATCAAATTCGGCACAGTCATTAACATATATATTAAATTAAGAAATGTTTAATTTAAAAGCAATCGCGTTAAAAGTAACGAAGTTATTTACAAAAGTCACTGTTTTCGACCAATCGTTCCTATGGGAGCTATATGATATAGTCACCTGATCTTGATCAAATTTGGCATAGTCGCTTATAGGCGTAGTAAACTCTCTAATATTAAGTTTCACGACAATAGCTCAGAAAATAACGAAGGTATTGAGAAAGTCACTGTTCGTGACTTGCTCGTTTGTATGGGAGCTATATTATATAGTCACCCGATCTTGATCAAATTTGGCATAGTCGCTTATAGGCGTAGTAAACTCTCTAATATTAAGTTTCACGACAATAGCTCAGAAAATAACGAAGTTATTGAGAAAGTCACTGTTTGTGACTTGGCCGTTTGTATGGGAGCTATATGATATAGTCACCCGATCTTGATCAAATTTGGCATAGTCGCTTATAGGCGTGGTAAACTCTCTAATATTAAGTTTCACGATAATAGCATAGAAAATAACGAAGTTATTGAGAAAAGTCACTGTTCGTGACTTTGGGGTTTGTATGGGAGCTATATGATATAGTGGTCCGATCCGGCTGAATCCGAGATATACAACGCCTGCAGTATATACAAGCCTACGTGCAAAATTTCAGCTCTGTAGCTCTTACGGTCTAGGAGGAGTTTGCGTTGATCCAGACGGACGGACGGACGGACGGACGGACGGACGGACGGACGGACGGACATGGCTAGTTGAACTCGTCTCGTCGTGCTGATCAAGAATATATATACTTTGTATGGTCGGAGATGCTTCGTTCTATGCGTTGCACACTTCTGACCAAAATTAATATACCCTTTTTGCAAGGGTATAAAAAGAACGTTTTGTCGCCAAAAGACCATGAGCAAACCCAAACTTTGACCATTCAATACCAAAAAAGTTTAAATTATTTAATACTAATTCTAACTTAATTCTATCCTTTTTTCATATAATGAAACAAAACTAATCTCATGGGAATGTCACTCAGGCTTAACTTTTCACAATAAAATATTAAATTTGCTTTTGAATCTTCAGTTAAAGAATCCCTAAAATAAATATACATACATAGGATTGAAAGACCTCGCTATTACAGCAATTCTAGGATGTTTTGTTCATTTTGTGTGGATTGAAAAGGCAATTAGTCGACATTGTCTTCATGTTCTGTGATGGCCCACAAAAGTAGGCTACAACCAATGCCATTAGACAATAACCAGTTTAAGTTGACGCTAATGGCCATCCGGCCAGGCTTTTGGAAGGAGGGTGGGTGGTGTTGGGTGACTGAATGGAGGATGGATGGGCCCAGGGCTTAGTCTCTGGCACTTGTTGGGCTAATTATAACAAAACACTGTCAGTACTATACAGCCATTAAAGCCACGCCCAGTACGTCCTTTTTCTACACCTCCTACCGCCTACAGCAACGCCTCTGTCTGAGGCTAATGACAATTTTTGTCTCTGTTTGTCCACACGTAACAAATGGCAAAAGTTTATTGACATTTTATTCACAATCAAATTTTTATGTGGCGTCATCGTCATCATCATCCACAGCGTGCCTCAAAAACGAAATTGGAAAATATTTTCTATGCAAATAACTAAAAATGAACCACAACGTGCGCCAGCAGATGAAAATAGAGATCAATGCAGAGACCAGAAGCTACCCTTTACCCCAATTAGTTAGAGGTAAAACCAAAAATTAGTTACCCATAGAATTTATCTATAGCAAAACTTGACCTTAAGTCAAGGTTTCCTTTGATTTAACCTTATATAATATTGGTGGATGAATACATGTATTGGAGAGTAGATAAACACATTTCTAATACATAGATTAAAAGCACTTTAGCATATACTTTTGACTGTATATCTGCTTACAGGGTGAGCGAAATTAAATTTAAATAAAAATTTTATACACCAATTCACTCACAGGCACACACACACACAGTCACACACCCACAACGTGAAGTCAATTCATATAATGTATAAATTTATGGAAAATCAAGCAAGACGATTGAATGAAATGAAAACATCAAAAAATCTGTATGTATCGATATATATATATTCGACATTAAAAAGTTTTATTTGTGCTATTTGTTTTTCGTGTCTGTTAAAGCAACACACAAAAGTTGTTTTCATCATTTTTAAACACAGAATAATCAATGCTCTTTATCTACTTACATATTGGTAATTTATTTTTATACCTTTTTGAAACATTTTTCTTCAAGAATCGACGACTAGATTATTATTTTTGGTTATATATTTGATGACCATTTTCAAGATTGTACCTAAAGTTGTACAGAAATATTTAGCTGCTACTCATATTTATAGAGGTTTTATACTGAACTGAACAGGATAACTCTCTGTAGCTCTTGAAGAGATTTAAACGATACAAGGTTTATAAAGAACATCTTTTAGTGTCCCTAACTGAAAATTAGATCATCTAACTACTCAAATACCTTTGTTTATCATAATTTGTTAGGACAACACATCCAAAATATTTCAAAATATTTCCCTTAATATATAAAGGATTGTGTTCATTGGAGTATTTTTTACTTATATTGCATTATGCATAGTGGTTTTTATTGGTGAGTTAAAATTGCTGACTCTTGCTATGACATTTTTGATAGAAATTTGTTCACAAATTTACTTTTATTTAATTTCATTATCTGGATTTTTGACGACCCTTTTGAATTTTATCAAACCATGGATTTTTCCGGTCTTTGACGGATTCCAAAATATATTTTGATAAAAACGAAAATTCTAAACTAATTTGTTTTTATTTTGGAACTAGATTAATTAATCAAAGTAATTACTTTTCATAACTAACGGTAGGATTTTCATTAGAAGATTAACCCAACTTTTGCTACAAAATTTGCTTTAATTCAAGGACATTTACAATAACATCCAGTCCTTGTCATTTTAAGAGTATATCAACAGTGAATTTAACGCCTTCTGCAGTTAATCAGTTAAATTTATAAATAATGTTCATTGAGTTTTATTTAATCTTACTTTGCAGGGGTCAAAACTCATTTAAAAACCAATATATGCCATTTCAGGAAATACATATGTATATACATACATACACAGGCAGCCAAGTAAGAAACCAAATTGTGTGGCTCTATGGATGAATACATACATACATACATATATACTATATAAGTATATAAAACTCGTACAAAATGTGTGAGATGAATTTATCGATGCGGTCGATTTCATTTCAATTTTTAATTATGCAAGTAATTTTTATGTGTTTGTTCAATATGCGGTAAAAAATGTTATTGCATATGTAGATGTGTGTGTGTGTGTGTTCTCATTTTTCATTTTGTTTTTTTTTTTTTTTTTTTTTTTGAGATTTTACGAGTTAATGGCTTAATTTAAGATTCGTGGCTAGTGGAATTCAAATGGCTAAATTGATGGATTAATAGATTAACTCACCTTCAGGGTAAAAACCACCAACTAGATACTGCTGGGCCAAGGATTTATGTACACATTAACAACAATCAACCAACCAACCGACTGGAAGAACAAAAACAAAACAAACTAATGGAAAATCTCACGTCTTCACAGATTCTTTTTTCTTCCTTTTTTTTTTTTGTTTCAAGGTAAATAGCAGCTTGGCTTGGCTCGTGTTTTACACTTTTTCACTCTTTGTTCTGGTTTTGTTTTGTTTTTTAATTAGTTTGAACTTTCACATCGATTGGCAGTTTTTCAATAATTATTTTTTTGCTGACTACAATTGTGATAATTATTTTCTCATTGTTTTTTTTTTTTCAACCATGTAAATATTTTTATTTCGATTTCTGTTTGATTTGGGTTTTTTTTTCATTGTTTTCCATTCGTAAATGTTTGCTCGCGTTTAGTCAATGTCAGATTATTGCGTATACGCCGCGTCTGCGCAATCAAATTGGCAGCAGCTATTGGCATTTCAATAAAGGATAAAGGACAGGAAAAATTACAACCACAGCAAAGACTTGTCATAAAATTTACACATTTGTACGTGTGTATGTGTGTGTGTGTGTGAGTTAATGGATTTGAGTGTTTGAATAAATCATTATTTGTCCTTTAATAATGCATCCAAAATGCGCCTTTCAAGTGTGGCAGCAAACGATTTTGCATAAAAAAAAAAGAAAAATAAAATGCCAACTCAACAAACTTTATGTTGCAGTTGTAATGAAAAAGTTTTACAACTTTTCTACGCTTCTTTTCTCCCTTTTTCTCTCTCGCAGTCTCTTTCTATCTCTTTTACTCTCTATGTGTCCTTTCTCCAACTTTTTCCTATATCGAGAAACCTCTTAGGATTTGTGGCAAGTGGTTTTCTGGTTGCAATTTCTATTTTTTTTTTTTAACCTTTTCTATATAAATTCTTAACTGTTTTTTACTTGATGCAAATCTACGAGAATTTGAATTGATTCTTCTATATTATAGCAAAGGAAATTTATTTGTGTTTGTCTTGGTAGTGTACTCTTTCTATTAAGACACCTTAAATGGGATATTTTTCATAATTTTAAGTAACAAATTTGTATTATTATTTATTGAGTATTCTCTCAATAATCAACATGAATGACAGAATCAAATCTTTGATCCCTTTGGCAATACACAATAATAATGTAAATATAAATCCTGTGGATCCTTATGACTGCTCTGAAATCTCAACAATATTTTATATACACTTTATTGCTGTTGTTTTTGTTGTCGTTGTTTCGTTTTTAATACGAACTTAACATTATTTTTATGACATTGAAATGGCTTTTCGCTGTTGTTATTGACAGAACGTGTATACACACACGGTTACACACTGGCAAAAAACAAAAAAAAAAAAACGTCCAAAGGCCCAAACATAAACCTCCCACACATGCCCAAGGAGAGAATCTGAGACAGGAGACAGAGTGGAAGAGAGAAGGATAGAGTTTACCTGTTACATGCGGTAGACTAGAGTTAGATTTAGCTTAAACTTAGACAAAGCAACGCGTAACTTGTGGGGGGGCGTCCCTTTCATCTATAAAAACAAAACAAAAAAAAACCGTTTCCTCTTTTTTTCTACACATAAAAAATGACAATGACAATGTTAATGTTAATGATGATGACGACGTAGATGATGATGATGATGATATTCGGTGATATTTTTCATTACATTGTTGTACTTTTACGACTGTTATCCTTGAGTGAAGAACTTGCTACAGGATGCTAACACACACACACACATGCATAACATTCAAGAACACACACACACACACACACACATATACAGACGCATGAGCGAGGTGAGCGAGCTTTTTTTGGCATTTGAAAAACCGTTAGTTTTATGTGAGCGTATGAGAATGGAGAGCGTACCGAAAAAAAGTATGAGCAGACTTTTCACCTTCGCACCTTCTCAGTGTGTGTCGTTTTTTGTATCTTCCTTTAACTTTTTATTTGTTGTTATTATTTATAACATTTAAATTTTTACTTTTTCTTCAATTTTTGCACATTAAACACAAAATCACTTCAATATTTTTCACAAATTTATTTGAAAATTTCTTCTCTTCGTTTTCCAAGCAAACTTTGGAAAAATATAAGTTTAGTTTAAACAATATTTGATAAATAAATTTTTTTTTTCGTTTGAAATATTTACATACGCGCCTTTGGGCAATAGCCAATACCAACACACGCACCCACGCACACGTACGCACACACACACACACGAGGGATGAAATGTTGCACCGTTGCTCGTTGAAATTGAACTGAATTCGAAATGCTAACAAGTAACACGATGAACCAAATACCCGAATCGGACCGCCATCCACATTATCCACCATGGACAAAGCCATGCACAATCACATATCCAGTGAGCTGGCCGAAGATGGAAAAGCTCCATCGTTCGGTCCCAGAGCACGGACTGTCTGTGTGGTGTGTGGGTGGTCGTGCGAAAAGAGAGCAAGCTTTTGGCCAGAAAGAAACAGGGAACGAGAAATGACACCATCGTTCATCTAAATAGAAACAGAATATTGTCATTAATTTTGTATTCTGTTAATTCTAAGAGAGAAATGACACCATCGTTCATCTAAATAGAAACAGAATTTTGTCATTAATTTTGTATTCTGTTAATTCTAAAAGCATTTAGTATTTTATGATGTAAGATTTCACTTGATAATCTTGTTATAGCATGGGTGATTCCATCACCATTATTTTTGCATACAATTTAAGGGTTTATATTAAATAGTTACTCGTTGCAAGTTTTGGTCTATGAGCTTAATAGCTACATGTACCTTTTAGTCGAATTGATTACTAACTGTTCCTGTTTATTAAAAAGTTAAGTACTACATACAAATGTCAATATATTATAGATCAGCATTTGGATATTACAAAAGTCACGCCCTGGAGAAAAAATAACTCAGACTCAGATAATTTTCCCCCTTTATACTCTATAGACTGACTGTACATATATTTTTCAAATCCTCTTAGTTTAATTTTGCTAACAGATCTAAAAAAAATTGAACATAATGCTGTCATTCAGCTCAATGAAATCTCATTTTAGGAACAGGCTTCGCATAGAAAATGTTCAATATAAGCAAAATGCGAGGGTCAAGATTCGATTTTTTCACATTTCGACCCAAAGCCACTGAACAGAGGGAAATAGGCGCCAGATGTCTTTCTAAGATTTGCAGCCTGTCCGATTTTGAGCAACTTTGTTCAAGAAATTATTTAAAAAACTTTAATAAAAAACTTCTACAACAAATTTTGTATCAAATCATCTTGATAACTTAAAAAGTAATGATGCAGTTTGAATTTTTTTTCATCGAATTTTGTCATATCTTTTTTTCGAAATAATTTTTAGTATTTTTTTAAACAACAATTGTGCTCCAATTGGAATAGTTATACATATTTTGCTTAATGATTTCGAGCCAAATACACGAATACGTATACATATGAAGAGAAAACAATTTGGAAGTAAGTTAATAAGTTATTCTTGTTTCTTTTAAATATATACATATATCGTTAATTTCATTCTTAATTATACATACTATAGAATATCCAGATCTCGTTTAGAAAGTTTAACAAGTTAGAACAAGGAACATTTATGGAAAAAACAAATTCCCCAAAAAGATATTTGATGTCATGATAATGTGGTCGGATATGACTACAACGTGAAATTTGTTGTTTTTTGGTAATTTGTTGTTATTATTGTGTTGGTGCCCTTTTCATAATTATAATAATTTTCATTTTTGATTACGCACGGAAATCAACAAGTTAATCAAGTTGAGTTATTAAAGATGCGCCCCCATGCTACGCCCATGACAAAGAACTTGTTTTGAGAGTCTACAGATTTCTTCATACGTACATACTTAATCTATCAATTCGAAGATGCTACGGAGAGTGTTTAGTATAAAAGCATGAGCAACTAGATTATTAGCATTTAGTCGTTCAACAGAACAATAATTGTTTGATTACTAAAACTTCCGCGTTTAGCATTCAAAGATGAATAAAATGTTTTTGGGATCTATATTGCTATATGCAATCTTCTGCTTTTTGGGCACTACAGAAGCAGCTGTTGCTGTTGGTGTTTTTAAGGATCCTGCTCATCCCGGCAAATGTGTTGTTGAATCGCTAATTTTAAGTCCGGGTGAAAGTGGTCGCCATCCGTCTATGTGTGCCCGTGTGAACTGTTCCGAGAACAGCCAAGCTCAAATACACACGTAAGTTTACATGGGACTCGTAGAAATTATTTGTATACTCTTACAAGGGGCATACTAATTATGGTCAGACGATGGCATAAAGCATTTTTGACAAAAAAAATAACGTTCCGAGTCAACACAAAATCCTTCAGCTAGATCCTACTACTATATTATAATAGCTTATTTATTTATCAAACGTTTCTTATAAAAGTTAATAATTTTTATCTTAATATACTCAGGCAACTATATCGTATATCATCAATCAGTACTGCAGAAAAATATATGTGACATACTATTTTGTTTCTATTTCTTTTATGATAGAACTACGTACAAAATAATATCTAAGCATAAAAAATTGATTAATCTTTTGTAGAAAATCGAATTTTTAAAAAAATAATTAAAATTTTGGCATATTGAGAAAAAGTTAACATAATTCCAGGTCTATTTATTTAAATTTTTTCACTTCATTTCAGTTGTGGCGCTGTGGGTCTTCCACCAGGGTCTAAATTCGGCGATTTTAAGAATCCCAAAGCCGACTATCCGACTTGCTGTGATCGCCATATTATTAAGGCCAACTGAGAGACCCTTTTTGTTAGTAATAATGTGTGAAGTTTAAAATAAATAAGATACAAACCCATGTATATCTGTATGAATATATATGAATCATGACGAAATTATAATTTTTGTTTTTTTTTTTCCTATGCATTTAAAGGTTTCCCATTTTTATAGTTATTTTTCTTATTTTATTTTTGAAGAAAATAATTTTCTATCAGCGAATCCTCTCATAGCCGAACGTAAACACTCATATTCAACTAAAAATAATATTTGCTTATTCTTTATTAGCATTTAGATTGCAAATAAAAAAGCAAGAAAATAAAGTTAAGTGAAAAAAATTAAAAGACGAAATTGTATGAAGAGAATTAAATGACGTAAAAATTATTATGAAATTTTTATTTGTTAAGTCCAATATTATTAATCTGAACTTGATGCTTGATACAAAGAAAACGAATTCAAAGCAATCGTATATAAAAGATTACATACTTTAATAATAATAAAGTATGTATGTATATGTATGAATGTCCTAAAAATAAATGAACATTATTTTGTGTTGTGTTTTTCAGTGAGATATTTACTTCAAATTTTTTAGCCGAGAAAAGCAAATGATTTGGAACATATCCATTTTTACTTAATTCTTTTATTTTGTCATGTTTATTTAAATTGGTTTTTCACCTCTAATAAGTAGTGTTGCTAAGTATTATATTTCACCACTGGCAAAATTTCTCTCTGGTGAATAAGGTAAGCAACGAAAAGTAGGCGTGCGTTGAGCAACACTAGCAAAACAAAAATAAACAAGTTGTTTATTATTTAGTCAAAAATTAAAGATATCCCGTTTATAGTAAATAATTACTATGTCGAATGCATATGCCTGCGTTGCCAAGGGCAAACTGAAACTCAAATCCGACACAGATCTTAAAAAGAAGAAAAAGAAAAAAAGCAAGAGCAAGGACAAAGAAAAGGAACGGGAAGCAGCCAAAGCATATGTTGAGGCAGCATCCACATCCGGGAACAGCGCCGGCTTTGAACGCAAATTGACAAAAGCGGAGCTGGCCAGCAAGAAGCAACAGGAAAAGATGCGAAACAAGAGGATTATGGACAAGGCCCAGACCACACACAAGGAGCGGGTGGAGAAATTCAATGAACATCTGGACAACCTAACCGAACACTTTGATATACCCAAAGTGTCGTGGACAAAGTGAAAAAAGTCACAAAGACAATTTATCTTATGGGTATTTGACACTTTCTTCAGGGCTCCGATGATGAATCATATTATTTGACTATTTTAAGAGATTTATTATAATTAAATATAATAGTTAGCTGATCTAAACAAAGTGAATCTGTTTTGTATTGTATTGTTTGGATGTTTATTGTGTTTTAGTGTTAAGTAATTTTGACTATATAGGGATTATTATAAGTAATGGGAGATTAGGGAGAATCTGGATAGAGATAGAGCCAAATGGCACAACTTAAGATTACAAAATACATTCAATATACAAGTGTGTGTGTACAACAATTTAAAAGGATAGTCCAGTCCTGTTCGCATCACTATCAGTCGGTCCCTAGTCCCAGTTTTAATGTTTACTGCGGAGCAGTTAGCTCAAACATGGCATACTTCCAAGTCCAACAACGTACAAGTTGTTCAAATTTTTCCCTCTCATGCTCATAAATATAACCCAGTTCCGGCTCCATGCATACGTCTGTATAGGGATCCGTCAGTAGACTCTGAACGGATAACAAAACCTTGGCCACATTCAAGGCCAATGACCAATTTTGTTGTTGGAATATATCAATGCCTACATCACCATGTCGTGATACATTTGGATGCAGGATTTTCGTTAAAAATCGCACTGTGGGCGGTTGCATTGGATACCGTTCGGGAAAGAAGATAAATAGAAAAAATTTACCACCTTCATAGGGACTACCTGGTGGTCCCAGAATAGTTGCCTGCCAATAATTATTCTGACGGTCCAAGGGTATTGCTGATATCCCTTCTGATTCGTAGCTATTTAAGAGATTTGCCTCGCCTTTTAGGAAACTGTTGCGCATCATTAGAATACCCTCCGGCAGATCAACACCAGCACCACCCGGCTGTCCCCTTCCGCCCATTTCGATCAGGCAGGTGCGGCAAAAGCAGGATGACATTAGCGAGCCGTACAGCTTACACCAATCTGGATTATCTGTAAGACACTCAAACAGCGGCCAGCGCTGCTTTATATATGTTTTCCACATGGTTTGCGATGTGTTCTTGCCAATAATATCGTGCCAATGCTTACATACTTCGCTGGCCACCCACAGGGACATATCATCCAGATAAGCGAAAATTTTTAGCATTACCTCAACAGGTATCAGACCGGTGATGCTTTTAGATGTGCTTGCTCCCCCAACAACACCACCTCCACCACCACCGCCGTTTGGATAGTACTCATGGGCTCGATGACGCCCGTCGGCCAGTTCGTTCATGAAGTGAGGCAGGGCCAATGGGGCCATAGGACGTGGTCGCTTGATAGGCAGTAGAAAGGGATTTTCTGCAGGCGCATCCACATCATCCGCATCTACCGGCATTACTTGCGGCGGCGATGGCGGCTGCTGATGCTGTTCCAATTGTTGTGGCACCGGCTCCGGTTCAAGTTCCTCCACTGCCTCAGGCGGTATCGCATCTTCTAAATCTTCCTCAAACCCCATTATATCAGCATCGTTTTCGGTTTCATCATCCTCCTGCTTATCCTTAAATGGCGGCTCATCATTCCCAGAATCCTCATCATCGGATAATTCTGTGAGCAGTTCCTCTGCTCTTTGTGCATTGTATAAAAAGGCATGACAAGCTCCACACAAGGGCTCACCGAAATTCGGTCCATAATAGCCATTACATACCCAGCATTGATTGCTATTCTGTAAATATAAGTAAATGTAATCAATTTGTTTCTTAAATGATAAGACACATGGAGGCTAGTTCGAAAAGTATACCGAAAAACTGAATGTTGGTTCTGCTAGTTGCTGCAGCTGCTCCTCCTCATCCTTGCCATTGTCCTCGATAGTCTCCATGGTGTTGTCATTGTCGTCATCATCGCTGGCATTTACCAGATCATCTAACAGCTGCTCCTGATCCTTTTGCTGCTGCTGCGCTGGCACGCAGCTAGTCATTTTAATGTGATTTAGCCCAAGTGCGATATTACTTGGGCGTCCCCCGTTTCCTTGCTGCAATTGCGAGTTGAGGACAATCGAATATATTTTTTTATTAAAACTTTACTTTTGTTTCACCGAATTTTGTGCCTCTCTGTTTTCGTGTTTAGATGTGTGGGTGTTTGTGTGTGTCGAAAGGAACATTAGTGTGACCGCATCGTCATAAGCAATATATATTGTTAGTATCGTTCACGTGCGCATCTCTAACCAAAAGTCTGGTTTTTCACTCTGGAAAATTTTCCTCACAAGATTTGGCTTCGATGGCTCCGTTTAAGCGTATGAGACAGCCGAAGATTACGACACAGGCATTGCTGGACTTTGATCTGGGCGAGAGCTCTTCGGATAGTGATTTCCTACCCGATATTGGATCCGACGACGATGGTTCTAAAGACGAAAGCGACGGCGAGGAGGGCGACAGTAGCAGTGGGGGTAGTAGCAGCGATGGCGGCGATTCAGATTCGGATAAAGGAGGCTCAGACTCGGAGGATTCGACAAAACAGCTGAGGCAACTTCTAGCTGAGGAAAACAGAGCTGCAGCATCAGTTGGAGGAGGAGCAGCATGCGGAGAAACTGTTGTAAATGGTGTAGTGGCGGGAGCGGGTGTGGGTACCCTACCCCGACCCCTGCAACTGAATCAGCTGTCAAAGGCTCCCGCGAAGCGCATGTGCTGCGTTTGCCTGGGCGAGCGCAGCGACGATGTCAACGAGATTGTTGAATGTGATTCCTGCGGCGTTTCTGTTCACGAAGGATGTTACGGCGTTAGCGACAATGTGAGCATCTCCAGCACCAATTCAACTTGCTCCACAGAGCCCTGGTTCTGTGAAGCTTGCCGAGCTGGGGTAACCGAGCCAGATTGCGAGCTTTGCCCCAATCGTGGAGGAATCTACAAAGAGACTGATGTGGGCAAATGGGTACATTTGATTTGTGCCCTCTACGTGCCAGGGGTTGCCTTTGGCGAGGTGGAACAATTATCTTCGGTAACGCTTTTCGAAATGCAGTACAGTAAATGGGGAGCTAAGGTCTGCTCCCTGTGCGAGAATTCCCTTTTTGCCCGGACAGGAGTGTGCATTGGCTGCGACGCCGGTATGTGCAAGACTTATTTCCATGTCACCTGCGCTCAAGAAGCTGGATTTCTTATCGAAGCTCATCATGAGGACGATGCAGCTGATCCTTTCTATGCCCATTGCAAAGTTCATTCAGAAAAGGAGATGATAAAAAAGCGGCGAAGAAACTATCACACTCTCCGCTTGAATATGATGCAAAAAGCCAGGGATAAAGAGGAGGAATCGTTAATAGACCAGCCCAATCCTGCCCAGGCGCGTATTCAAAGAAAACTTCAGAAGATACAATCGAAATATTCGCAACATAAGCGAATGAAACCCCTGCCCTGGGTTCCCACCCAAAAGATGTCTCGACTGCTGACCACATCGGCCTCGGCTTGTCGCCGCCTTTTAGCCAAGGCGGAGACTATGTCGGTGGACGTTCACTACTTGGAGCAGCGAGAGGCTCACATAAACGCATTGACTGATATTCGGAAAAAATGGCATATTGCTCCAGCCTTTAATGTGGAATTCACTGCTTACTATATGGATCGACTAAAGCGCATGGAGGATTTCCGTCAGCAACAACAGAAACTGATTGTACATAATGCAACATTGTCCAAGGATCAGGATTTGCTAAGAGCTCAGTACGATTCAGCTTTGGAGGAGAGAAAAGCGGAGAAATCCCAACGAGATTCACTTTTCAGTAGCATTAAGTTATTGCATGGAGAACTGAGCCAGATCTTGCCAAGTTTAAGCTTACCAACAAATCTAGAATTAATTGCACGACCACCGGTAAAAGAGGAGGAGCAGGTGGAAGTGTTCACTCCCACTCCTCCACCGCCGGCGCCTCCACAAAGACCCATTTCAGTACCTACGGCGGCTGCCTTAAAAATGGGTGTAGGCTTTCCTCTGCTAGGTCATCTGGGGCCTCCAGGCACTCGACTCCTAAGTACCCATGCATCTGCTGCCACTAAGACTCCCACACCGCCCACCATTGCGCCATCGGTGTCATGCGGCATCTGCAAACGTCAGAATGATCAACATTTATTGGTTAAATGTGATACTTGTAATCTGCATTATCATTTGGGTTGCCTGAATCCCCCCCTGACTCGACCCCCCAAGAAATCCAAACAATATGGTTGGCAATGCTCGGAATGTTGTGATAAATCTGATGGCTCTGATGCACTCACTGAGATCATCTCATCTGGCCCTAGAAAATCTCGCACACGTTTTAATAAGGAAGGGAATTTAGTGTACATGGACCATTACTCTTTAGATGATGTGCCGCCATCCCCCATACACAAAGAGCCCACGGCGGGTAAACGGACATTAAACAAATCCTTGCCAGCGGGCATTGGGGAAAATCTAGAGGAATTTGTTTGCAAGTTACCTAAACGAGCCAAAATGCAATCCCCTCGAAAGACACCCATAAATGGTGAGTAGAAATCGATCAATTACTAAAATATAATAATAAATCATTTCTATCTCTTAGTAGTGGTACCAGCTGCGTCCCAATTGGTCACACCTACAGCCAGTTGTGAAGATTCAATAGATGATTCCATAGGGAAACAATCCCGCAAAGGCAAACGCAAGGATAAGCACAAGGACTTGGAGAAATCTTTAAACAAGGAGCACAAAAGAAAGCGCAAGAAGCGTGCTCATATGGACGCAGAGCAACAACAACAGGATACCACTACATCCAATCAAGTTGGCAGCACCATAAAAATAATATTTAAAGCATTGCGTTTGCCTGGTGAAGATGCTCCCGAATCTCAGTACTTCTATGTGCCAGCAAATGCTGTACGTTCAGTGGATGAAGCCTCTAGGCCGACATCGGTGGAAACTGTTGAGGACAGTGGTGGACCAGTAGTAGTTGCAGCACCAGTAGCATCTGTAGCGCCAGCAGCGGTAATAGCACCAACTCCACAACCAATTGTTCAGGAAGAACAACTACCTGTCGAAGCAGTAGATCAAGTAACTCCGGTTGCTATCATAACGCCTTCGCCGAAGCGTAAAGTTAGCCCTCGTAAACCAAGTCCACGCAAACCTCGTATAGGACGTCCAAAGACTGCGAATAGTAAACCTGCTGTTGAAATTAATTGCTGCGTTTGCTCAGAAAGTGGAAAAACCAATCAGGTTGTGACATGCGATGAGTGCCACAAGCATTATCATTTCGCTTGCCTGGAGCCGCCATTAAAAAAATCACCAAAAATACGAGGATATTCCTGGCACTGTGCCGATTGTGATCCCACTGATGCAGAAGAGCCCAAGAAATAGTTTCCAATCAAATTTTATTATTGTAATTATTTACTCCTTTTGAGTACAGTATTCATAATTACTTTTAGCTATGATTTAGTTTTCTAATTATTCCAAAAACAAATTAAATTTTATACATATTCACAAAACATTTAAATTATAAATTATTTTAAAACTAAACACTGTTTTGTTTATCGAATTAGCAAGAGTATTTAAAGCTCGATGCTTTTTAAATTTTACATTCAAAAATAAATAAATAAAATTTGTACATTTGTCTGTTGTTTTTGAATTTCCGTTATATTTTTAAGTATCGATTGTCTTTAAATAATCGAGAAATTTTATGCCATCACCAGGTGGCACTCTACTTTGGAACTTATACGGCATTTGGGTTTTGCTTAATTTATGCATAAAAAAATAAAGCTCATGCATAAAAACCTAATTGATTGGAACTATAATGTAAACTACAATTTAATAGATGAATATTGTAGTTTATGCAATGTTTGTATATACATAAACAGTTATTACATTTGCCTAATGCAGCGGATTTTTTGAGTCGTCATGGCGGCTGCCAAATGGTTTTTGTTTAATCCCATCAAATGCTCATGGTATGAAATTTTTTTTTAGAATGGCCACGTAAAAAACAAACTGCGAGCAACATATGTGCGTAAATAAAAAAGAAAGAGTAAACATCTAACAGGCAACGCGGCAGTTCGTTGGTTTAGGTGAATTGGAGTCAGGTTGCTGCAGCTGAGAGTTATAGAGAGACGGAAATGTTCTTTTAACCCGTGACAATGGACGAGAAACTCAAATATTCGCTGCTTCGCGGCGACCTGGTGGACACTCAAAGCATTTGGACAAGGTAAGGCCTCCATTGATTGTTGATCCTGGTCATGATGTGAGCGCTTTTTCTCAATTGCAGGCATGAAAAACGTGTGTGGTTTATCACACTAATAACAGGCACATGCATGCTGTATTCCACCCGCACTACCATGCCGCTGCTAGTTCCTGCAGTAGCTGCCGCTCAGAAATGGAGCAAAACGGACTCAGGAACTGTGCTAAGTTCCTTCTTTTGGGGTTATACTTTGACACAGGTTGTGGGCGGCTACTTCAGTGATCGGTTTGGTGGCCAGAGAGTTATACTGATAGCTGCTGTGGGTTGGTCGCTGATAACATTCCTAATGCCCACAATTATTTGGTCAACAAGTTCCATTAAATCATATGCCATTCCATGTATAGTTACAGTACGCATCTTGAATGGAGCTCTGCAAGGTGTACACTTTCCCAGCATGATAAGCCTAACTAGTCAGGTGAGTAATGATTCAAATCAAGATAGCAACTATGATATTTGTGTGTTCTTGGTGTTTTAGAATCTCTGTCCAAATGAACGAAGCAGTTTCTTTGGCCTTCTGACCGCAGGATCCGCCCTGGGCACCTTATTGACCGGCATCATGGGTTCATTTATTCTAGATTACTTTGGCTGGTCATATGTCTTCCGTGTTATTGGCCTAATGGGCTTTGCCTGGGCTCTGGTGCTAAGGTACTATGCCATGGCTGGAGAACGCAATCGAATCATTAATATTGCTACGCCCTCGCGTCTGTGTGCCAATAGAACGCCCACAGAATCAGCTGTTCCCTGGTTACGCTACTTTGGTCGCTTGTCTTTTTGGGCCTGTGTCCTTACTCATGCCTGTGAGATGAATTGCTTCTTTGTGTTACTGTCCTGGCTGCCCACATACTTTCACGATGGATTTCCCCAAGCCAAGGGTTGGGTTGTCAACATGATACCATGGTTAGCTCTGCCTCCATGTACATTATTTGCAAAATATTTGACCACAAAAATGTTAGCCCGAGACTGGTCCACAACAACGGTGAGGAAATTAATTCAGAGCTGTTGCTTTGCCGCACAAAATTTGGCATTGTTTGTCATGTCCAGGACAACGGATTTCCATACTGCCCTAATATGCATGACCATAATCATCGGAGGCACCGGATTCCATAATAATGCCGTTACGGTTAATCCTCAAGATTTGGCACCTTTACATTCGGGAAGTGTGTTCGGGTTAATGAACACTGTGGGAGCTATTCCTGGTTTCCTCGGCGTTTATTTGGCCGGGCATATACTGGAATTGACACAAAGTTGGCCAATGGTATTTAGTGCAGCGGCAGGCATCAATCTGGTGGGTTGGATTATATTCATGGTCTTTGGTTCAGCTGAGGCGATTGTTTAAATCGATGTTCTTTTTTTAATTTATCTAATTCTGTGTGTATATAGTAAAATATTTTAGTCTTAAGTAGAAAAAAAAAGTAAAGAAAATCCTAATGATCAGAGCGTGATATATTATATATATGTACATATATAGATCTCGGATTATAAAAAAAATACGGACAACTCCATAAAAGTGGAAAGCATTGAGGATGTAAAAAGAGTTTGCATTAAGGTTGTGCTCTTCATGGTATTAGAATGAAGGACACTTGTTTGAAGTTGACAAAACATTTTGAAATAAGCGAGACCATTAACTTTGATAGATTATATCTATGCATATATATATATATATATATAGTTAAACATTTCATCGCAAACTCTGTAGATATATGAATAAAAAAATCCAGATATACATATATGTCAAAAGTAAAACCTAATTAGACAATGCTCTTGGACATATAAGGGCCATCCAGTTCATAGCCCATTTTTCGATAATAGTTGCGTGTGCCTACTCCAGAAATGACAGCCAACTTTTGGCTACAATGCTCTTCCCGTGCTATACGCTCAGCCTCCTCCATCAAAAAGCATGCCAAAGCCCTGATGCTGAAATTTGGTGGGATCACGAGCATTGACCGGCACAACTGACCCATAGACATGAAGTTCACGGACTATAGAGCAGGGCACAGCCTTTAATTCTGGCCGGAAAGTATCTGGCGAACATTTACGCAATCTGAGCAGACCAACTAAGATATCCTGTTCGGGATCTTCGTAGGATAAAAATGTTTCCCAGCCGCCATTTGCCACATAATCGCGTCGTATCAACTCAATTTCATAGGGACGTACTTTGTTGTGAATCTCCTGGATGCCCACTTCGCGCGTGCGAACATCCCTACAAGAAGTTCCCAGATCTTTCATGCGAGCCAGGGCCAACTCACGTAAATTACCATGCTCCACACCAGAGCTTAAAAAATAAAAATCAGTTTAAACAAACAAACTATATAAAGAATTATCTTCCGACCTACCTCACCAGGGGCATCGGAATGTCTCGTTGTACCCGATAGACCCTCGTCCATGGCGGTACTAGAGCCAAAATCTTTGCCACTAGGTCGACCAGCATCGATGGGGGGATATGACTTATATCTACCTGTCCTCCATAGTTCATACAATCCTGTTCCACGGATTACTAATGTGGGATAAATTTTAAGGCCATCCGAACGGAAGGCAGGATTCTCAAAATATTCAATAAACTGATCAATATCACGTTCAAAATCCACATTCGGAAGATCGGGCATCATGTGAGCGACTATTTTGTATCCAGCATCTTTGCCCAGTTGAAAACTTTCGCAGACAGCTCGGACGGTGTGACCGCGATTTGTGTCCCTGGCTACATCCTCATAAACCGATTGCACACCGATCTCTAGACGAGTACATCCATAATTCAACATATCCGAAATGTGTCTTTTAAGGCAATAATCTGGTCGGGTCTCTATGGTAATGCCAATGCATTTGGTGCGAGATTTCTCAGAGTAGCGAACGGCTTCAGCAACATTGGCACTACTGTGACCAGATAGGGCATCATGAAGATTTCGTATAAAGTAATCGCGGTATTCCTCTGAAAGACACATAAATGTACCGCCCATTACAATGAATTCCACTTTGTCCACCGAATGACCCAATTGTTTTAATTGCTCCACACGGTGACGCGTTTGCAGAAATGGATCATATCGGGCCCGGATAGCACGCATTGAAGTGGGTTCATAGCCGGTGTAGGATTGAGTAGAATATTCGAAATCACTGTCTGGTCCACCAGGACAATAGACGCAAATGTTTCCCGTCATATTAATGTGGGGACAACGATGAGGCTTGCACATGACGGCTACCACTGCGATCTAGAATTAATCATGAATTAGAATCGACATAAACAACTGCATCTCGCATCTTACACCACTAGCTGTTCTTATTGGTTTAGCTCTTAATTTGGGTAACAAAATCTTCTTGGCATCCTGCGGTACAGCTGCTATTATATCAACCAACCTGGGCGAACTGTCCAAGCCATATTTGGATGAAATGAGCGACTTCATTCGGTTTAGATTTACATCCTTCTTCGCTTCGTGGGCCTTAAGAAGCTCTTGAATGATTTCGCCAACAACAAGAATTCGGCGCTCTTCCCGGCTTAGTCCCACAGCTGGCAGAAAAGAAATGTACACATTAACATTGTTATAACAATATTAATATTATTATATGGCCTACCCAACTTATTCTTTGGCTTCATTTTTGCTGCAAAAATGAAATAAACTAATGCACGTGTGGAATTGTTATTGTTATTGCCAAATAAACTGCTATCGATTACTGCAAAGTTATCGATTTATTCGATAGTTTACAGTAATTTACCATATGTTGCATAAACAAACTTCTTGATTTCTTATTCGGCCTTTTGTTTTTAATTAAAAAGGGGCAAGATGTCATATACTATTTTGCAAAAATTATCTCTACAATGTCTGAAAGTAGATCAGCCTTTAATAAGTAAGTATTAGCTTTGCAGATCCAAAATTTTTATTGTTAAACTTTGAAATTTCAATAGCCACCATACGTAATGCCAGCAAAAAAACCGGTGGAAGTACGCGCAATAAAAAGGGCCATCCTCGTCCAAAACATCGTGGCTGGCGCGTATTGGATGGACACTATGTCTCGCATGGCACCATTTTGGCCACCCAGTTGACCACACGTTTCCATCCTGGTTTAAATGTAAGTCGACAATATTCCCAAAATAGATTAAAACTCATCACATAATTTCTAGGTGGGATTTGGACGCAATGGAACTTTATTTGCCATGGAGCACGGTCGTGTTATTATGAGCTGTGAACCCATTGATCCTAATTGGGATCACACATGGGTACAAAGAAATTACGCTGGGCGACAGGATCAAACAATCTACAAAAAATTCTTCAATGTTATACCCGAAAAACAACATCAACGGTTTCGTCTAGTGGAGGAAATTTAAAACTTTTATCTATTAAAAATAAAACATACAAGAAAAACAGATATTCAATTTCTAATTAATTTATGGTTCTGTCATGCATGAGTTCCCAAGTAGAGATAAGGACTCCACAATAAAGGGCTCTGTCAGGACCAGGAGACGAAATTTTTGCATTGGTTATCGACCCATTTGAGGCCAACTGTCAATGTTATCAGTGTTGTGAAAAAGTAGATAATTAATCGATTACCGATTATAAATATAATGGCAACACTACTCAAGCGCAGCCAACTTCATTGACTTCCTTTCTTTCCAAAACTCTGAAGATGGTAGGTGGACGTCAATAAAGCAGTTGAGCATAAAATGCTTGCTAGAGCTTAATTAAAATGAAAACGTAGAAGTTTATTGTGTTTTGCCCGTCAACATTTTTATGCACTGAAGTTGAAGATGTGCAGAGCAATGTAAAAGTGAGATTCGGCGGGTGTAAACTGCCCAACATAACCTCATTTACACGTGCAATTGCAGACACTAAAGTAAAGTGGAAAAAAACATGGTTTACTAATTTAAAATGTAATTTCATTTTTCCAGTCGAATATCAAGAGGAAGAAGACCAGGAAGCTGCGTGGTCATGTCAGCCATGGTCATGGTCGTATCGGCAAGCACCGCAAGCATCCTGGAGGTCGCGGTAACGCTGGTGGTATGCACCATCACCGCATCAACTTCGACAAATACCATCCCGGTTACTTCGGTAAAGTTGGTATGAGGAACTTCCATTTGCGCCGCCAGCACAAATTCAGACCAGAAATCAATCTGGACAAATTGTGGTCTCTGGTTGGACCCGAGAAATTCGCCGAACTGGAGAAGGAGAAGAGCACCAAGGCACCAGTCATCGATTTGGTTCAATTTGTAAGTGAATCTCTTAAAAGAATTCTATGCTAAATGTGCTGCTGCGTTGGCATCTTTGAAATGAAGATTCACCTAAGGCGATGGGCGGACTGAATGCGAATGTGCAATCGCTCAAATCCTGTTGAGAAATGCCTTTCAGATTAAAGATTCGTAATGTGCAACATATTTTATCAGCTAAAGAAGAACATGTCTCCATTACACGCACAATTTTGTAACCGAGTATCTTTTTAATCTTATCCTCCACAGGGTTACTACAAGCTGCTGGGACGCGGTCACTTGCCCGCTCGCCCCGTGATTGTGAAGGCCAAATACTTCTCCAAGAAAGCTGAAGACAAAATCAAGAAGGCCGGTGGTGTCTGCTTGTTGAGGGCTTAAGTTTTAAGGTGTGATTTTTAAATTAATTATTTACCTAAGAATAATAAAACTGAGTAAAATGTAAATTTTCGTTGTACTCTCATACAATTTAAGTTCAAACTAATATAACATATTCTTTAATTAGTTGTTTTTTCTTATTGCAGATTCTTCTACAAAATAAAAGCAAATGGAATACATTCGACGATCTAAAATGTATTTGTTTTTTAATAAATTTAAAAAGAAAAACAAAGATTAAATTGTTTTTGATTTTAAAATGTTTTAAGTTAGAATCTGGAAAAGGAAAAAACGGCCTGGACAGGAGAAACAGAAGTTTTTTTTTTTGTTTTAAATATTTTGCTTTTATTTTAAAAATAGATATTAAAGCTAAACTAAAATACTTCCAACTGTTCTATGGGCAGCCACTTGGAGCTTTCCAAAGCGTCATACAGGCGCCGGTCTGAATCAATAGTTTCACGATTCAGTTTATCCACATCGAGAACAAACTTATGATCCTCCAGTCCGTAATCGTCATCGGCACCACCATTACCAGTTGCCAGTCCACCTTCACCCTGCAACATTTGTTGTTGTTGCTGCTGCTGCTGTTGCTCATATTGGGCACTACGCTGGGCGCTCCAAGCTTCGGCATGTTGTGCCAATGTTTGAGGATTCGAATGGGATTGTGACATGGCCTGTTGATAATACGCGGCGGCATCTGTAATTGATGGACCGCCAGCGCCTTGTTGATCATAATAGCCTTGCCAGGCATTATAACCCTGCCAATAGGTGCTAGTCGGATCATAATATTGCGAGTAATCGGTTCCCGCCGCTGCAGTTGTTCCCGTCGTTGATGTGGGCCCTGCGCCTCCATATCCATAGTTACTATTGGTGCCACCCAAGCCCAAGGCAGCGGCCAGTTCTGTCTTTGGTTTGGGAACAGCATTGCAAATCTTGATGGGCCTAGTGCCTAGTCCAATGTAGCCATTCATATCGTAGAGAGCTGACTTTTGCTCATCCTCGATGCCAAATCGCACAAACCCGTAGCCTTTGGAGAACCCCAAGCTATCCAGAATAACCTTCGCTGTTTTGATGGAGGTGAATTTACTTGAGAAAACCTTATACAGTTGGTAATCATCTACATCGGAGCTGAGATCACCGACCCAAACGCTGAATTCTCGCTCATTGCCGGGCAATTTGTATGAATTGCTTGCTGAATTCAAGCGGAAGCGTACAATGGGATTGGTCCCGGGAATGGGTTTGCCATTTAACTTATGCATAGCATCCAAGGCATGATCATCGGATATAAAATTTACGAAACAATATCCCGCTGGTTCTCCGGTGTATTTGTTGCGCATCAATCGCACTGTAGTGGGATCTTCACCCATCTTCCGGAAAGCCGCAATGATGAAGTTTTCCGTCATGTAGGACTCGAGCTATAAGGCATGAAATGTGAGATTACCAACCTCCAATTATATCGAAGATTTTACTTACGCTTCCCATCCATAGTTGGCAATGCACTGATGACATATTTTATTTATATCTATTTTACAATTTCAAAATAAATGCTTTCGCTGCGTATGTTTTCTTTTTCAATTAGTGATGTGACTTCTCTTTGACATTTAACAGAGTGCTGCCAACTCTTAAAAACTAGTGATGTGAGACATTATGCACGGTTACTCTCACCCTTAGGACTTTTTACTCGGACCCTTAGGACTATTACTCGCACCCTTAGGACTTTTACTCGCACCCGGTCACTCTAACCTTGGCGCTTGGATTTAAATCTATGATTTCATAATGTATTTTTGTATCATGTTGAAAATGTTGTTTATTTTATTTTCAAGTCAAATGAAAAATATTCAACAAGTTTACTTATTTTAACCAGATTGGTAATAAAAATGTTTGAGTATCTCTTAAAAGGTTAAGTTTAGCCTAATTCTAATTCGTATTTAAGTGTTGAGATAAGTCAATTTTAAAAAATTTAAATATTTGTTACCTTTGTTTTTGAACGTTTAGTTTTCATCGCGATTCATGAAATTTGATTTGGATCTACTTATAAAGTTAATGTCACTAACGATATTAAGTTAACATTTAATTTGCTATCAAACGTGATGTCTAAGCTAAAAATAAATTGAACCACTTTTATCTACGTAAATCGGCAATTAAGATTTATGTACTTTTAGTGACGTTTTTGCAAAATATTTCGTATTTTTGTATATAACTACATATTTGCTCAGTTATACATGCGTATGTATGTACATATAAGTCCCTGTGTTGCCGGCTGTGTAAATATTTTGAAATGTTTTTAATTTTTTTAACAACTTCGTTGCATGCCAATGTCAATGCCAAATGGTTTATTATTATTATTATTATTATTTTTCAACACTCGAAAGTTCAATACCTTATGTATTGTGGTCTAGAGCCCCTCGGCTGAGGAGGTGGGTGGGGGGTGACTTATAAATCAGCAAGCAAACACTTATCGATTGACAGTAATAGTAATCCAAATCCAAATCTAAAACCGTTTATGACGATTACCCTCGAAGGTTGCCTATTATCAGAGTTTGAAAATTTTTGTGGTTCATTGCGCAAAAAAAAAAAAAAATAAATAAATAAACTATGAATGAAACGTGTGACGCATTTAGTCAAATTTTGGCCCAAACATTTGGCATATGTAAATTAAGGTAATATACTTGAATGTGAAATGAAACCGGTTTTATTAATGAAGAATTTTAAGTTTATGCTAGACAATTTTAAACATTTCATCATGCTGGGCACCTTTACTAACCTTATTCTTGTTCTTATTGTTAAATTATTTTTCCAGTTTCCCACGCCGATCTTCCATCTTGCTCTGGTTTCTTTCACATCTGATCTCCCCCTCTCTATCTGTCTCTGTGTGTGTGTTTCGTTGTTTAATGCTTATCTTATCAGTAGAGTGCTCTTTCAGTAAGACACAAGAGGGAAGAGGCATATTACTTATAACAAGAGACTCGTCTATTCGACTACAATTATACACAGCTATAATCCCCTCTGATTTACTGCCCTATCTTATTCCTCTTAAACTAACGAATTGAATGTTGAATAGGTGTCATAGGAATACGTTATGGTACTTCTTAATTGAAGAGAGTTTTTTAAACTAGTTTGAAATGAACCAAATGTTAGTGGAAAGCGAACAAATGCATTGTTCACAAAAGATCTTTAGATCATTAGAGTTATTTATTGCGTATTGGCAAATCTATCTTTACTAACAAGATTAATCTAATTCGCAGTGGAATAAGGAGATATTGATCTAACTTTGAGAATTCATATTGTTCTTTGAAAAGCCTTTTGAATAACTTTTCCTTTTGTTTGGCAAATGTTTGGTGGTAAGAGAAACTGGCGATGTTACGAAAAACAAAAGTCCATTAGTAAATATTTTTTTGTGAATTTAGCGTAAACATTAAAGAAAAAGGAATATTTGAAGACTCTAAAGCATTTCCAGTTACGTTTCTAAGATTTATTGGCTGGATCCTAAAATTCACATTTGGGAATACGTCCACTTAAGTGCTTAGAACTTTAGGTCGAAGGG
Organism: Drosophila tropicalis; assembly: GCF_018151085.1. Classification (NCBI taxonomy): domain Eukaryota; kingdom Metazoa; phylum Arthropoda; class Insecta; order Diptera; family Drosophilidae; genus Drosophila; species Drosophila tropicalis. The sequence goes on along the minus strand of NW_027172753.1, from coordinate 199,660 downwards.
TATACGCATATTCGACTTAAGCTGTTTTGTATTTTGTCGGCATCACAAAGCGGCACGAGCGTAATCACAGTTTCTTCTGCGGTCATAAGGTCAAGGTGTGAGATTTTTCTCTTAAATTTATTTTTGTGAATTTATGCGTCTTTAAGGTGGGTCAGACACGTTTAAAATTAAGTCATTAGAAACAACATTTTAATTTATAAATAAATCATTCTGTTTTTGACTTAAATTGTGGACAATTCTCTATAATCTAAAAACGACTGCATCGATTTTTTACGGCTCGATAGTGTAACCAACAATTATGTCCTATTTTGCATTAAAAGAAAGTAGTTTTCTTGAATTCAAACAATTTTAAGTTGTTTTTTTAATAAAACAAATAGGATTTAGTTTTTTAATTTATGTACCTATAATTATATTTTAAGGAATAATTTTTTATTTTTTTTGTGTATTTATTTTTATTTGCGATCTATCCTTAAAGGACAAATAGCAAATGTTCTCAAAGATAATCATGAATGGGGGTGGAATCACCAGTCCGTCTCTGGACAAAATAGCATGTCTTGCATAGCATGTGACTTCTTCTAATCTGCATGCTGTTGTCCAGCAGTTTGAGTGCTGACCATAAATTGAACTAAAGGATATTTTTTCAAAGATCGCAGCCTATTCATATCCTTCTTAAGTTATAAGTGCCTGAATTAAAGCTTGACTACTTTTTCCTATATAGTTTTCGAATCTTCGGTCTGTTACGATAAAAACATAATTATAGATCCACCGATTTTAAAGAAATTTTATTTTAAATGTAGTGGAATTCTTCCTTTGTGTATTGATTGACATAGAAACAAAAAAAAAAAAAAAAACTCTAGATAAAATAATCTACGAATAGAGTTTAAAGTTATTCTCGACATCGATCAAAATTTAACTACAATAACATTTTTATCTCTCATATTAAAGAGTTCTATGATCCCAATACATTTAACTGGCACCCCCGATAGAAAATGATCGAATGTAATTTAATGTCCCCTTAGGAAGAATAATTGTATGCTAGAAACTTAATCCAAACGACTATGAACCACTAGCAACTTTTTAGCACAACAAAAAAAAAAAAAGAGTGTCTGGAGTCCTCGCAAGCCAAAATGACACAGATCACGAGGCCAGTCAAAGGACTGTAGAGGATTATCAATTGGCTCTGCTCGAGCAGAAGATGTCACCTTAGTTGGTGATTTGAAGAAGGGTCTGGCATCTGGGCAATTTAGGGGAACAAAACGAATAACAGTTTCATTTACCATACTCTTATCTTTCAAACTAATACTAAATAAAAGCACCTCCCCATTTTATCCACAAAAACTTCGAATATTGACAAAAAACACAATTATTACTTACCCAGTTTCTGCATCAAACATCAGAGTCATGATTCTTCTTGAACAACATTTTGAGTTTGTTTGAGTGTGGAAACGTGAACTTACAAATTCAACTCACTTCCGTTCTGACAAATTAGCAGTTTAAAATATTATTATTTTATAAATAAATATTATTCGCCAGCAATCACATGTCTCTGGCTCTGTCTCAGACTCAGACATTTTGGTGAAGGCCCGCCCCGGATTCAGCACTCGATTCCAAGCTCTCAACGCCCAGCTGTCAGTTAGTAGGAAATACACCCCGTGCAAATATTAACAAAAGACAAACAAAAACAAAATTAAAATATTTATAAAAAAAAAGTGCAACAATTAAATGTTAAAACTCATTTAACATGCTAAAAGTTCTTACAATTTTTCACACTTTTAATGAATATTGCATGCAATGAATGCAAGTTCATACATATCATATATCATATATGTTTGTATGTATGTACATATATAGGTATGTGTATTTATCAGGTAGATATAATGCCGGCCCCTTTTGGTTATTAAAAATTATAAAATTAAGTGTATGTTTGTTGAATTTCCCCAAGACCATAATTATAATTTGGGGCTCACTTTCGGCAATTAAGTTATTAAAACATCTGAATGACACACCCATCTATATATATTGGCATCGGGCGTACGCCCGACTTTATAGTTAGTTAGTGAATGATTCAGTTTTCGAGGGGGAACAATCAATGGAATTTGACACTATTAAAAATCGAAAGCAAAATCACATGCTTTGACTTTTGTTGCTCTAATGGCTAATGGCTTGTTTTTCTTCAAGTCGGCATAAACTATATATTTATATATACATATATGTATATGTTTCCGAAGGAAATCTTATCTCTGACCATGTGTTTCCTCAGTGGTGCAAAAGTCACTGAATTTAGTTATAATAAACTCAACTCGGGAGGACTATAAAGATTAGACCCTATATTATTATTAGTACCACATTGTAAAAGTCATATTTAAGATAGCAAAAAACAAAGTTTATTTTATTTTTATGGCCCTATACATAAGTTAGATAATGTCAATTAGGGCATAATACAAAGAATGTAAAAACCAAACCTAGCCAAATGGAAACTGAAAAAAAAAACCAAGAACTTACATAAAATGTCAGGGTTAACCCGATTGACTATGACTCGATACTTTGACTTCAACTTGACTCCAAGTTGTCAGCCTTCATTATTTCCCCCACTCTCCCCTCTCTCCACCGATCAAAATAGTTCAAATTTGCGTGATGTCTCTGCAGTTTTTTATTTGTATAACTTATAGTAGTTAGTTTTTCTTGTCATCGTCGTCGTCGTCGTCGTCGGCGTCGTCAGTGCTGCTGCTGTGGCTACTGCTGACCCTCAAAATGTTATTGCCTTTAAGCATCAATATTCATTTTGGTTTAATTATTTAAGCATTTATTAATTTTCAAAATGTGTTTGCCCCTTCCACCGGTTTGCGTAATCGTTGAATTTATGCAAGTTTCTAAATAGCTGAAAATTATAACAAAATGGCAAAAGGTGTTTTAAAATTAATCTAACTGGATTTCTAAATGTTTTACTCGTAAATTAACTGTACCAAATATAAAACAACTGTGACATAAATGTACCTACTGCCATATTTCCATATGGATATAGTAATGCGTTTGTTGTATATGTAAAATCCATTGTGTGATTGATTAATGGACCATAAAATGTGAGGGCGGAGGCTGAGATTTGTTTTAAGTTATTGCAACTACATATGACGCTTGACTTTACATTTCTATGAACAATTTCTAGTCTATTTCTAGCTTCAACATGTTTTAACATTCTTACAACAGCAAAAATGACATAATAATACATTTATTGACCTGTGAAACCCATTCAGGAAATGACAAAAGCAAAGAATGACATTTTCTTGGGGCATTACAAGGGATTGCATCTAGATAGAAAAATTATTTTGAGAAAACTTCTAAATTCATAGGATTAGTATAAATTTTCAAAGATTCATACACTTACTTTTAAATTAAACTGTTTTTGGAGAAGCTACAGCACTTATCCTGAAAAACTTCCCAAAGAAAGGAACCAAATAAATCAATCAATCTGATTTCCTTAAAGAAATGTAAAATCTCTCAATTAATCTTAGAAAATTTAAGGCTTCTTAAACTAAAAAATCGATTTTGTCCCTAAATTTCAAACCTAAATCGTGAAGAAAAGTGTTAAAGTTACTACATTTTACTAACAATTAGCTCTAAGACTGGAATATCCGACTAATCGGTTCATCTGTTTCCAAAAATTCTTTGTCTTTGATCATACAACCAAGCTTTAAAGGGTAAATATTTTCTGAAAAAAACATCATTTGTTAGTAATTTGTTTTCCATTCCTAAAATTTATAAAAAAAGGATAAAGAGTTAATATGAATTTGTTGCTCAATGAATTTATGATGTAAATTAAACACAAATTGTTTGTCCCCTAAAGTAATAATTTAATAATGGTCTTGATAATGATCACAAAGTAATATTTTTGAGGTAGCAGATATTAGATATTCTCTTGAATTTAAGTTACATTTAAGGAACCTAATTTATATAAGATATAGTGTGGATATACGGCATCCAACTCTGGGGCTCTGCATCCCTTTCAAACATTGAATACCTTCAGCGAAACAAGGTACTGCAACGAATCGTAAATGCTCTCCTGCATAGAGACCTTGACAATTCCATACATAATGGATGCAATCTGAAGGCGGAGCGAGCAATACGTTTTGAAGCTTGAAGATCATGTAAATATTCTGGCTATTAACCTGCTGGATAACAGTACCCAAACAAGACGACTGAAAAAGAGACACCCACAGGATCTTTCATTCCTACCTCCACAGATCTGACAACCCCCGGAACATCAGGAATGCTAACCTGTAAAACCTTCAAACACTTTTCAGAATTTCCCAAGGATCTCAGCATTTACCAATTCAAAATGAATATCATTAAGCCGTGGGATTATTATTGAACACACGAAGCAAAGGAAACAGACATCTAAGTTGTCTTCAATTATAGTTGTCTAATGTACTTAGATTATGTTAGATTAAAACACTCGAGTCAAATTCATTGACACATTGCTGGGTGATTAGATAGAGAGGGAAAGTTGGTCGCTTCTTCATGAGTGGGACGGACCTTGGTGGTATTTGCCAGGATATTAGCGATTACCTGAGGAAATCGATAACTGTCTTTTAAGATAAGGTATCGCTCAGTCTAGTCTTTCATAGTTCAATGAAAAATCTTATTGTTCATATAAGTACTTAAACCGTCATATACATTATTTTGCTATGGAATCAATCGCTTGCGGTTGTGTAGAATAATTGTTAAGTATAGAATATTAAATTTAACTCACAGTCTTATACATTAGTGTATATACATATTGTATATAGAATCTAAATTTACTAAAAGTACAAATTGCGATTTAAATGCTTTGATAACGTAATAACTGGTTCGACTTGAAATTATTGAATGGAATATCAAAGAGAGTATTGTGAATGCTGAAGTTCAAAATATTTGTAGGATTTCATGTCTTTTCACAACTTATGATAAATATGACTTACCCATACATTTCTACATCAATTTGTTTGTTTTTAATGTATTTTCCTTAGCGCATGGTTTGCTCCACAAACTAAAAGAAACTGGTATTGAACCTATTCTGATGAGCCAAAAATATGCAGCTATTTTACTTAATAGCACAAAGAATTGAGAATTTTGAACTACTATTTCAAAAATCCCTATATTTCTTTCCTCCTGATGTTGAATTTTTAAGTTTATAACAGTTCAAACCGTAAAATAAATAAATTTATACTTATATAAACGCAACAGTAGCTGAGATTGAAGACACATTGCCAGAAATAAACTTTGAGACTATTTACTTACAGGAGATCTACCCTTTACACCGCCGAGCTGCTTAAAGTCCACTAAGCGTTTTATCTATAAGTCACGGAAGCTATAGCTTTAAACGCGATTTATTATGAAAATATTGAATAGTGCTCCGAAATATATCACACAGCTTCAAGTGACATGGTATTCTACAACACATTCAAAATTCATCCAAATGGGTGATGCGCGTACCTGAAGTTACCCTTGTTAGACATCACTGTACCTTTTGGGCTTCTCGAGTCTCTGTCGTCTTTTTCACCAATTATTAAAATTAATCACTAATTAGTGATCTATCTAATGTAATTTCTCGAACTATGAAAAAGGTGAATTACACGTCCAATTAAACGAGATACTTTGCATCAAAAAGAAATAAAAATTGAATGGACTTTCAACTGTTTATCCCTTTTTTGTTTATAATGCAAAGAGTTGCTGTTTAGTTAATTAGGAATCAGGAATTTCCAAAACAGCTCGAGAAAGTAAGGGGGTTGTGGGTAAATAGAATGTCATAAATTGATATAATCAAAACTGAATACATTTATATTGCATATTAAACAAAGAGATCGGATCACTGATTACTTATTTCTCTAAAATAAAAACCATTTGAATGAAAATAAAAAATATGATTTGATGTTACCTTTAAAGATTTAGCATTCTGATAAGAAAGATACCAACAATGAATGAAATTCCTTAAAAAATCATAGTTTCCATATTTTTTCACATATTTCACATACTGAAGTAATTTTCATTGAGTTTTCCCTGTCCAAATGTAGTTGACGATGATAATGATGATGACGATTATAATGTTGGCCTTGTGTCTCCTTGTGTGCACAGTTAATAAACGATCTTAGGCAGTCCATTAATTAAGATCTTCATTATATTGCACAGCATGTTTTGTTGGGTTTGTTGGCACACAAGGAGCTGGAAGCTGCACAATGTGTGCCCCATGTGACTGCAAAACGCCACAAAGTCAGAGTCAAAGAGTGGCAGGCTGAGTCGTAGAGTCAGTCATGCGATTCATACATGTAATTTCTCTTATAAATTATTCATATGAGTATGTACACACATAGTTGATAGATAGGCTACCCAGACTTATAGGCCTATGGAGCATGGGCATGCCCCATGCTCATGGTCGATCGTAGTTTATTTGCTTCCCCCATTTCTCCCCTTGTCACTCCGCAAAACCCAACCCGTTCTCAGTGTAAATAAGAAAAAGAAGCAAGTTATTTAGTTTGTCATCTTTTTTTCCATCATTTTTTTTAATTGATCAGACGAGCAAAAAAAAAAAACAAAACCTACAGAAAAAGTGTTGGATTCCATCAATTCTTTGAGGTCATCGTTGTTGTGGCAGTTTGATTATCAAAAAAATGTTCTCGTTCTTAAAGTCGACTGTTAGATGCCCTGTTGGAGAAAGTCATTCTCTAAGAATTTTCTAACGGGTCATTACGTAAGATATCTCTTACCATTTCAGAGTCTTAAAGTGTTTTATGCTTTTGCATCGATAAAGTCCTTACTTGTGTTAGTATATATATTAAAATTGATATATAGAAGATTGTTTGTAAAGAGTTTAGGCAAATAAAGCGTCGTAACTTCCTCAAAAGGCTTATAATCCATGATTTATATTCATAAAAAGGATTTGCAGTTTAAATTTTAGAACATAGTTTTACTTAGTATACCCCAAATGTCCCCAAAATTACTGTTATACAGGGTATGCAAAACTGACAAAAAATATATAAACTTTGGCGCCCGCCACGGACCCATAAATAGAAGACAGTTTTTTTTGTTTTTGTTTTGCTGGGCCGCTTAATTAATTTGTATATAAAGCGAAAAAATATGCGAGTCAAATAAAAACCATTGAAAAAACTGCGGGGACGGGTGAGTGACCGAGGGGGCTGCAAAGAGCGAAAGAGAGGGATAGAGTTTTTTGTCTTCCTGCTCTTTTGTACATATGTACATATATCCAACCAGTTAAAGCCGGAAATTATTTTCGGTCAGGGACATGGTTAGGCAGTTTTAACTGGAGTAGCAATACGAACACTTAGATCCGAAATGCAGTGGATAATGGATAATGGTCATGTTCATGTCAATTGGCAATGGCAAGTGATGAAAATCGGCTTTAGAATCGCATAGAGATCACATGTCTACGCACTTCTAATTGATTGGGGCGACGAGCATTAATTTAAAATATTAAATTGGAATGACAGAATCCCAGTTAAAGCATATGTACATCCATCCATCTCAATATAATATGTATTATATTTAATTAATCATTGGTTATTATCAATTAAACTTCCTTTTTTCATTTCATTTGCCTTAATCTTTAACAAGAAATACAATATATAAAATATTTTTAAAGAAGAAAACAAGTCGTTTATTCTTTAACGATGGGTCTCGACTTCATATGGTTGATGGTTGTGGTGTCTGGACAAAGTAAGTATGCCATTGATAAGAGAATTGACTGATAAATCAGTCATGTCTGTGATCCAGCTTACACATTCTTTCCCAATCGCCATTCCCCTTCCCCTTCACTCTGACACTTTCTCTCTCTCTCTCTTCAAAGCGAGGTGTGCAAATTAAGTAATGAGTTTGGAAACAAAAGCGAAAAGAGAAAATAAATTTATAGCAAAAAGAGTTTATAAAATCAGAACAAGTCGAATTTTTGCAAACATTCCTGTATAAAGTCAACTTTTTATTAAACATTTATTAAACAACTTGTCAAAGTTTCATTTAAATTTAAACAATTTAAAGTCCATTCCTAATAAAATTCATGTCCCCTTTCGCTTTTGTCTTTAAATAAATTTTTGTTCGCTTAATTTGTTTTCAAATTTTAGTCAGAAATTACGCCTGTCTGTCTGTCCGTCCGCCCAGTCGACGTCATCGATCTAAATGTGAACTCAATTATTTTGGCCGTAATCTCAACTTGTCAAAGATCCAATCTAACCTGTTTTGTTTCATTTATTCATTTTTAAGCTTTACCCCTCTCGCCCATTCTTTGACTTGGCAAATTAAGACATTTTTCCAAAGTTGTAGAATATTTTAAGGTTTTTAAAGAAAAGTGAATATGTAGAATTTAAGTTTGTACTTGTTCTTATTAAGTAAGTAAGTTTTATTAGCTTTAGTCTAATTTACCTAAGGAACATAACTTTCCTTTTGAAAATATTATCCTAAATATTTCTTTGCTTGGTTGAAAAAGTTCATTTGAAATTAATAGCTAAAAAATTTTAATTTTTTAGATTTTAGTTTCAACTAAATAATAAAAATAATAATAATAATTCAAAGTTATTGAAAATAAACAAATACTTAAAGACTTAAATCACTTTTGTAAAACTGAAAGACTTAAGTTAATTTTTAGGAATGGTTTAGCTTAATGTTAAGCGGATTCACCTGAAGGACTCTATCAATTAATGCTTAGTTTTGTTACTTACAATTAGATTCTATTATTTATCATATAACAAACTATCGAATAATTAATACAGTCTTATAGTGGATTTTGTATTTCGATTCCTTAAGGTTAGATTTTTTGGCACTTTCAAGAAATTTTTCAACATTTTCGAACATTGATTGCAATTTCCACACATAAATTTTGTATTTACATAATCAAATTTGAAACTCTTTATTGAAATCTCTATTGATTTTCAACTTCTAATGATCTCACAATCAGATGCCTTTGATATATATATTCTTTTCTTCTAATAGTTTTCTCTCTCGTTTTATTTTTAAGAATCACTCAATGACATTTAGTTTTTTTTTTTAAATAGGTGAATAAAGTAATTTATGATTTTTGATTCCTACTTAACTTACACACACCTCGTAGACTTAGTTTGCACTTGCCAAACTGATAGATATACTTACATAGGTATGTAGTTACGTGCTGACAAGCATCTGGATTAGATTTCCAGCGATAACTGAGACCTACTTAGATCAAGTGAATGACATTGCATTGCTATACTTACACTTATCAGAATGATTATCTTTTAAAGTGCCAATTTATCATGACAGAGGCGCACAAGTCATTGCACTATCTCTGTCTTTGAAGGCATAGATCATATTACGGCATGCCAAAACCATAATGTAAACCACTAGACAATGGAACGTGATCATTACCAACAGATCGGAAAAAAAAAATTGAAATAATTACTTTAGTTTGCATTTTAGTTTTTAGCAAACAATTAACATTTCAAACTAATTTGGACTAGTTAGAATTCACTTCTAGTTGGTAGTGTCTGGCTTAGTAAGTTTTAGCAGCTCTATAAGCATTCACTTTGTCACCCAATCAAACTATCCTCCCAAGCCTCCTCCCTGTGTCCCGCCCACTTTGATTAATTGCATTGCGCAAAGCAAAAGCGAAAAATAAAAACCCGCCTCTAACCGGTAACCGTTTGTAACTAAACTATGTAAAAAAAAAAAACAAACAACACAAAAAATAAACTGACTAAACAAAAAATCTAGTTGCGAAGCTTGTGTTTGTTAATACCCTGCACTGCATTTGGCCGGCCATTTCAAACTGTCCAGAACAACACATAGTTCTTCTTCTTATTCGTCTGGGAAATTAAGAAAAACACGTGTCTATATGCAAGCAGATGAAAAAGATATTAAGTTTTCTTTTTGTTTAGTTTCTTTGTTGTGATGAGCCTATTTATATCAGATTGTTAAAACTATATACATAGATACCTTGGGAACACTTAATTTATACTATAAAATAGATACATATATGTCTATATACACAAATATTCTTTTGTTTCTATGTAAAATTCACAAAAAAAAAAAACTACATTTTGAAGGCTTTAAATAAATTAAGATCAAGCAAAAATCTTAAATTTTCAATGCGAATCTAAACTTTTATTACAGTTAAGTTTCTCAAGTTAAATTTCAATTTTTTGGGATTTTAAAGAATTTATTTGTAATCTTAATTAACTAATTTATTTGTAGATATAATATATTAGTTTAGGGACTTAGCACCTATTCAGTTATTTGCTAATAGCTCTGCCGACTCGAGTTGAATATTTTTGTAAACAAAAGATAAAAAATGAATTGATTTTTATGTTATAACTTCACTTATCGGTTACCAATTCATTTTTTATCTTCTATTTACAAAAGTATTGACGTCGAGATGTTAGTGCTATTTGTGATTTAATATACATATAACAAAATGAAGTTATAAACGACAAATTGTCTAGGACGGATTCGTGAAAAAGGGTTAAAATTGGATTTGAAATTGAGCTCATTAACTCATAAATGTTTAAATATATTAGAAAGCTCAACGAATCGAGATTTGAGGCTTTGGGTCCCATAATGAATTAAATGCATAATGGCGAATGCTTAAATTAATGGAGTGAAAACAAGTGCTTACGATGGATTTAAATGAAAATCATTTAAACTTTTAAAATGTTTGATCAAATTTAATAGAAACGAGAGCTGAGGAAGTTTTCAAATGAATGAGTCAATCATTCAGTTGGTAACCCATAAAAAAACGAACAAAATGTTAATATTTAGAGTACTTGAAGTTTACAAAGGTATCCATCATTCATTTATTCGGTTTTATAGATTGATTCGTTGACTTAAGAGTGCTTGAACCCGTTTAGAATTAAGTATTTATTATAAATTGAGAACAACATTGTTAGTAACTTTGAATATGACTCCAAAACATCAGCTTTAATTTAATGTATTCCTACAAAAATACATAGATTAAATCCTTTAATCATTTCAACTAAACAATAAACTTTTTTATATTATTTATATCTGGTATTCATTTTCACATATTTGTGTGTGTTTTACATAAAATCATTATTATCCCTTATTCTGTCGCTTACCTAAAGTTAGGCAAAGTCTCAATCCAGTCAGCCAACTGCGATGCCATTCATATTTGTTTACATAATCATCTTAATCAGGATTTTATATAATTTCTGATCATATACGAAACTTTTTCCAAAGAATTTGTCTTAATAGACACAGTCATAAATGATCTAATTTTCTGATCACAAATGGCTTCTACATAAGAATGGCTGCAAAAATGATACCCTAGACTAGATGGGTTTTGATTAATTTCATATCACCCCTTTTTTTGAATCGATTTCTTCTTATAGAAATCAGATTCTGAACATTTTAAAGTCAATTTTCAAGCTTTGAAATACCTTAAAGGCAATGCTTTTACTTTTGAACTTGAATTAAGAACTCTTAATGCTCTAACGCAAAATAAAAATGAGTAAAATCTTGGGATTACCATGATTCATTAACTCTTTTGACACATTTTATCACATTAGTATCAAGCAACATTGACGTCATTGAGTAGTAGAAACTTATGTACACATAATAAAGTAATAAAATTCAATGTCGCGAAAAAGTTTCCTAACTCTTTGAACACATCTCGTATACAGTATAGAAAAAGTCTGCAAATATTGTTAACTTTGGGCTTAAAAGATTAATGTTGAAATGGCAGAATACATTTTCTACACAAAGGATTTAAATTTAAAATTTCGCAAATTATTTGTAATCTCAGAACTGATTAAAATGATATTGCTAAATAATATTGTAAGCACATATTTCCATAAACATCATTGTTATATATAAAGATTTCAATTAAGTCGCATATGACCAATAAGAGTCATTGTAGGGTGCAAAAGTGCAATGTATTTCTCATTGTAGTACAATAGCTTTAAACAATATATTCTTTTTTTTTATAATTTGGCGGTTTTTTGCTCTCTACAATAGTTATATATACCTGTATACATATATTTGTATAGAGCTATATGGAACAAGATAGTGCAAATACACGAGCATACGGAAAATACAAAAAAAAAAAAGCCGTTAAATCGTCACACGTTAGGTATTCAACGCAGAATCGATTGTTAAATCTAAGCTAGAAATGGGCAAACTAGCCAATAAAAACTAAAAATTTCCTTGGCGGCGGCATAACCTTTTAGGCATATCGACACCATCGACCGATGGCCGATTGTTCAGATAGCAAAAACATTTTATTGCACTGCCATATGCCACTATATAGAGACCTGTATGCTCGGCAACGACTCCTTGTCGTAACAGAGCCAACAAACTGCGAACAGGGCCCTCATTGACTACCACGGCGCGGCACAAACGACTCGATCGAGTGACTGAGTGACTGATCGAGGGGCTAATAAAAACTCCAGAGCTGCCGCAGCTCCAACAGTCCCCAACAGTGCCAACAGCAGCAGCAGCAGCGCTTATCTGCTGGCATATAAACTAAAGTCGGTGGAAACGAATTTCTCATTTGAAATTTAACAGCCCATGTGAACGCGCGCGGAACACAATCCACCGCAAAACTCGATCGCAACGTTCTCCCCACTTCCACTCTCTCGTTCTTGGTGTCTCTGTGTATTTGTTGTATGTGTGTGATGTAAAGTGTGAAAATTTCGAGAAAAAAAAAAAATAAAGTAAAATAAAATCAAAAAGAAATATTAAAATAAAAAGGGAAATCCAAAGAAGTGCGTCAAAACACAGAGTTCCTTCAGTTGCTTTACCCTACTCATTCCGTGCGGTTCTTCACACAAAGCGTGTCTGTGCCCAAGTGTCTCTGTGTTTGGCCAACGAAAAGTGTTTGGAGGAGTATCAGCAGGATCAGCAGGATCAGAGCAAAGTACTCTCCTTTGGGTGTTATTTTAACCCGTAACCGTGGCGAAAGAATTGGCTAATTTATTAACTTTACAAAATAACAATACAAACATGACACAACAACCGCAATGGGGCATAAGTTTATCACGATGTAAGTGTGACAAAAATAATATAAGACGAAAAGAAAAGTAAAGAAAAAGAAAATAAGAAGAGGAAAAGATTCAAGTCCCAACGCGATATACCCTGTAAATCAGTTGAAAGTGTTTTGTTTTGGAAAATCCATTTACCCCTTTATTTTAAAACCAAGAAATATCCAAAATAAATGTTTCATTACTTGGTTTTTGAAATGCTCCAGCAGAAATATTATATTTATTTCATATTTATTTTAGTGTGATGAGAAGTGAAAGGAACTCAAAATTTAATAAGCTTGAGTTTTTAATACAGTTTACAGTTCATTGCCAAAATATTTCAATTTTAAGAATTTAAATTCTTCAAAAATTGTTTTTTTATTTTTAATTTAAATGCTTTTGAAAACAATTGAAAAAATATATATTTTGTTATTTCGTTTTTGAATTAATTAATTCACATAATTGAAATTACCTAAATCACTTCGATTGTATTTTTTGGCAATCTTAATATACTATTTACACCTTGTAAACAAAAAATAAAGTTTTTACCCTCATTTTGTAAATTTTTTTGTTTGTTCCATTGAAAGCTTAAAAAAAAAAAACTGATTACGAAAAGTAGAGAGTTCAATGTATTCAACTCATTTTATTTTTTTTTTTGTATTTTTTGAAGCATTCTTGAAATGTTTAAATACGAAATTTGTGTTGTTGGTTTCTTTTTATTGTTGTTGTTGTTGTTGTACTTAGTGGTTTAACCGACATTGACCGACAACAACAATAACAGTAATAAAAGTATTTAAATGACAACAATGACAAAAATATAACCAAAATGAAACGAAACAAAACGTTGATTTTTTTTTGCACTTTACTTCCGATTCTTGATTTTAGTTATTTTTTTTTCTTCAGTTTTTTTTTTTGTCTCATCTTTTTTCAGTTTTTGTTTGTTGCTTCAGTTTTTGGATGAATTATTCGAGGCACGAGTCTACATAGCTAATAATTATTAACAAAAGAAACTCAAAGAGAAGAGTAAAAAACAAAAAACATTTAAAATGCTTTACCTTTATGTTTTATGCGATGTTTATTTTTCCATAATCACAAAAAAGTCTTGAACAAATATTTGGCAGAGAAAACCATTCAATAGAATTTATGTACTTGGAACTTGCCGCTCTCTGAACAGTTAGATTTCTATATCATCCACTTCTTGGTTTATTGTTTTATGCTTTATTATTAACATATATTACGACAATTTCTTATTTCCTTTTCCTCATAGTTTCTTCAAGCTTTTTTTGGGCAAGGTCAATGTAATAAAAGAGGAAAAGAAAAACAACAACTCAAATTCTCTACTTGTATATATAAAATTTCTATATGGTATTAGAGTTCTTTTTTTATCGTCTGTCGTAAGAGTTTTTTTTTTGTTTTGTATGTGGGGGCCAATGCTTAAGCAAGTTGTTTAAAAATAATATATCTTACATACATATATAGAATCCATGTCAATACGACCAATCTTGATGATGATGATGATGAAGTTTATGTAAGCCCTTAATTTTTCGTCATAATAGATTTGTTTAAACTATTGACATACTGAATCTTTAATCCATTAATTACTTTAGCTACCAAGTTTAATTATTCAATGAACGGAAAGTTTTTTGCCACTAAATTGTGGCTTTATGACTGATTGGAAGGGGGAGCTATGTGATTGACGTGTTTCAATGTGTGTACTTGTAGGCTTAAGAGCTTTATGGGTTTATTAACTTAAGTGATTCTCCAAAAATTTTCCTATTTGATAGGGTTATGTTTTGGGGTCTACAGGTTTTTAACAAGTACGTCAGACATTTAGAATGTTTAGTTGTTCAGTTGGAGACGATTTAAGATCTCTTTTGTGGCATTTAGAAAGCTAATCTCTTAACTTGGCCATAGACCATGAAAAAATGTCATTTGCCAAGGGCTCGTCAAGCTGATTACCAAGCTACATTTCTATTCAGTCACTTGTTATGCATGCTAAAGCTAAACTCAATTGAACTCTTGCCAAAACGGAACAGCAATAATCAAGTCGAAAATATATGTAAATATATCAAGAATTGAGGGGCATATCTTTATACTATATACTTACATATATATGCTTGTACTTTAGCCTCGAACTCAATCCATTACACTTAAATATTTTCGCCAGAATATTAGCTCATGATTAACCGAATATGCATACATACATATACTTTTAAGTGTGTATTTGTACTTTATATGGCATGGCAAGTAGCTGCTCTTGATAAATCTCAAAATGGGAATATCAACATCAACAACATCATCATTGTAATCATAATTTTTGTTGTTGTTGTGCATCATATAATATACAAGGCAACAAAAGTTTATCACTCGAGTTACTAAAAATATCTTACCAAAAATATGCATATAAAAGATATACACAAAGATACAAATATATATAGATATACACACTTGCACTCACTTTCAAGTCACGTGGTGGGAAACGCTTTAGAAGATTTTTTGTTTTCTTCCTCCAAATTTGCTTATATCCTTATTGAATCGTTAATATAAGTAATTCACTTCAAGCAAAGTTAACAATGTTAAATAAACTTGTAAAATATTTGAAAATATATTGTCCATAACTTAAACTAATGTCTTTGCTGACTTTGATGGGTTGCTCAGCTTTACGTAAGATAAAACTTAAATTTATCTAAATTGATTTTAGTAATACTAAGTGTCAGTTAGAAAAAAAAAACCAACTAATTAACTTAATGAAAAATATTTTGTGAAAATTGTTACTGCATTTAATATGATATTTGCTTTAACTATACTAAATTAAGAAAGTTAAAAATACTAAAGTTACTTTATAAATTTTATGGTCTTGTTATGCATAGAAAAGAGTTTTTAGATCTGCTTTGAGATTTTTTATGTAATTAAATAATTAAGTGTCAACAATAGAAATAGATTCTTTCAACCGTTAATTTTAGATAACAGTTTGTCAGATAATAATTATAATTTGGACATCAGTACTTTATACAGTTAAACTTTGCTACTTTTATATGTTATTTTGCTTTCGAAGTACTTGAAAGTTGTTCCATATACTTTTTATTATAAAGTAGTAAAAGTGTAATGGCAATTAATATAAATTTTTGAATATGAAGATTTTCAAAAATGTTTTAGGGATTTCGAATTATTCTAACTACTCTGTATTTGGCGGTCAACATCTCCAGGAGTAGGATAAAGCGTCTGCATCCTTGGGACAGACGACCAACACCGATTGCTCGATAACAATAACTCTATTTATAAAGCTCAAATTCGTTGTAAAAGCTGTCAGAAGCTGAGGCAACACAAATAAAATATTAATTTTGTATTGACTTTGCTATATCTAAAATGTAGATACATACTTATGTTTTTGGATGTTAAATATAAAAATCTCCTTTGATACATTTTTAAACATTGTTTCAATGTTTTAAGCCAATATTTAATAATCAAACAATTATCATTAATACCAGATTCCATGTATTGGCTTCTGGAGGTCCAACTTTCCAACGAGAAATCCTTCTGCTGTTGATTTCGTGGTATTCCAGATGAACTTCTACTCATCCGTGCATTATCAAATAAGAGACACTGTATTTTTTGTTAATTTCAATGACCTTTAAAGTGATAACAATCCATTTTGATGGTCAAAAGTTATATTTATTTAGTCTGCTTCTTTTAGAACCCTCTATACAGTTATGGTCAGTCTACTATAGTCGATTTTAGCCATATACATGTATATATGTGGAATGGAATTCAGTTAGAGATAATCTTTTCATTAGATCCATAACTATTCAGATGCATAACTACATATTTCATAGTCCATATAATATGGCTTATCAGTATGATGAGTTAGTTAGCCAAGTGTAACCATATATTTGAAAGCCAATTTAAGGCGTCTAATCGTGATTGGAAGTGAATTATGGCACTTACTTAATGTGATTAGCGTCCACTTTCATACACACACAGACACACACACACATACAGCCCAGTGATATATAGTATATATTGGGTATTGCCTTATCAACTTATCATACGATCGATGGTAATCATATTAAACGAATTGTTTCTTTTTTTGTTAAATATTTTATTTGACAATCGTGTGGCCAATTGCTTATAAATTTTGTCGGCTTCGCCAGTTAAAGCAATTTTTTTTTATATTTTTATTTTGTGGTGGCTTTTGTTAAATAAAAATGTTAAATATTGACATATTGTTAAATTGCCAGCCTCAATTGGATGGCAGGCCGAAGTACGTCAAAATATATACATACAAACCTATTTATTAATGTTAATTTATAAGTTAAATAAAGTTGTCAGCCAGTGACGTCGTTTCAGAAAGACAGAGACAGAACTGGAGCTAGTTTATAGTATGTGGGCGGATTGACAGTCGTAGTGATTGGAGCGTGAATAATTATAAACGTGTGACAAAAATTGTTATGATCTAATAATATAGTCAGGAACTCCAGCGGACTTATTTACCTGTTGAGGGAATACTTTACCTACTGATTATGTTAATAAAATTGTTTTTGATTGTGATATTCATTAGAATTCCTCTATTCATATGGGTCAATGTTAATCTTTTGAGTTATAGAGTCTGAGCACACGAGCCCCATCCATCTTCATGAATTCAACCTTCAATGCTGATCTCTTCAATTGGCAAGTTGTCAAAAATTTTCATTTGTTTTTGGAGCCCTTCAAACAAAAATTAATTTGTTGTTGTCTAGGCGTCTTTATGATCTTCATTTCCCCATACTCTCTCTATTCTTTTTTTTTTGTTTTTTAATATGGCACACATGTTAGGGATTGGAAATGCACTTGAGCCTTTTATCGCAGATCTAATGTACTTCAGAAAGCAATAGTAACAGTGAACAACCTTATCATTAGACACAATTCCGATTTTATAATACAATAATCGGTTGTTAAAGTGTGAGCGCCCGCCCGACCGTTCGCCCGTCATTGGCGAAACTGATTATGAGTTCATAGCGCCGTCGTTTTCGTTTCTAATCACGTGAAAGAAGTGCGAACCCAATAAAAATATATTATGAACATATTTGGGTTCTCAGAAGGGTCATAAACAAATTTTTGTTAGCTCATAATTTTCATAAAAATTCTTGAAATGTTATTAAGATTATATTTCATAAAGGTTCTAGTCGAGATAAATGTCAAGGCGGTCAAATTCTTTTCTACTTATTGTTAGATTACATTGTATTATTAATATCAATTCAAAGCTTAGATCCTTTTTAATCCAAATTATTAAACTGCACAATGATATTCATAATTTGTTAATTTATATGTAAAATCAATTTTCCGACAATTAGAACTTAGTATCTCCTTTGACATAATATTATCTGTATTTGATAACGTTTTAAACTTAAGATAACCCTGTAGATCCTTTGGGAGAGAATGGACCACATTGGCAGTCCGGATCTCTGTTTTTATAACAAAGTATGATAATCGTTTTTGACCTGAAAGAATCTATTTTCAGTTTGGCACTTGCCAAGGACTTACTCACTTTATGCTCTTTCATTCTTTCCGTCCCTCCACTTCAACTTATGAAAGCTTCCACCCCGGGGAATCCCATTTAGGGACTCTGTGAATTGAAACCCTGTGATTAGGAGTACATTTTGTCGCAACTTTCAAATATTTCTTAGTCCGAATGGCTAAAAATCTGTGACCCTGGGTTCTTTGTCATTCGCCAACAGTATTCCGATTCAGATTGAATTTGTTGTTATTACATTTGCTTTTCATTAATTAATGAAATTGCTATTGTCTTTTTCCAACTATAAGGGGGATTTATAAAAAATATATATACAAAAAATCACTTCATTATAATTGCAGTGTCGTGCGGAATTGAATTACTCGTAACACTAGAGCAATCAACATGGCAATTTGAACTCTAACAGCGCAAATTGATTTGTGCCCAATTGAATAAATTGTATATAACTATATAATATATAGACGTATATATTTCATATTAGCATGTTAACCAAAAATCTATTTACGTATTTGAAACAATATGAGCGTAACATTAAGCCAATTTATGGCCGATTAGCAGACAAATTTAACGTACGTCACAGAGGAACCAGTTTATTTTTATTAAGTACCCCCATAGATGTTGTTTCTAGCTAATTAATGACTTTCACTTGCTTATTTCAGTTTTTATAATACCACAGCGTGTGATATTGGCCATCATGGGCTTTCTGGCCATCCTGAATGCCTACACGATGCGTATTTGCCTCTCGCAGGCAATCACAGTGCTGGTGGTTAAAAAGAATATCACAAGTGATGATGACGATGTAGCCATTTGTGAGGCTGATGATCTAGATGAGGGTTCAAGTGTAAGTGTATTTATGGGACTGGCCAAACGGAGTTATTGATTTTCATCTTTTTTATTTTCTAATCTCACAGGCCGGAGGCGATTATGAATGGTCGGAAGAGCTGCAGGGCCTAATTCTATCATCTTTCTATATTGGTTATATTGTCACACATATTCCTGGCGGTCTGTTGGCTGAGAAATTCGGCGGCAAATGGACTTTGGGTCTGGGCATCCTGTCCACAGCCGTTTTCACCATGCTAACACCTTTGGCCATACAGAAAGGAGGTTCCGATTGGTTGATTGTGACTCGTGTGTTGATGGGTCTGGGCGAAGGTACCACATTCCCTGCCCTCAGTGTTCTGCTTGCTGCCTGGGTGCCAGCCAATGAACGCGGCAAACTGGGCGCCTTGGTCTTGGGAGGTGGTCAAGTGGGCACCATTATGGGTAATCTGTTATCTGGTGTATTTCTTGATGAATACGATTGGCCATTTGTGTTCTACTTCTTTGGCGGTCTAGGCGTTGTATGGTTCGTCATCTTTGTAAGTAACAAACTAAATTGATGAGTAGTTTCTGGCAATAACGTTTAATCTCCATTTTCTTATTCCATAGATTCTGTTGTGCTTCAGCGATCCTACCAGCCATCCATTTATCAAGCCCAGCGAACGCGAATATTTGGTTAAGGAAATTGGAAACATTGGACGTAACAAGAGTCTGCCACCCACACCCTGGAAGGCCATTCTGACGAATCTGCCTATGTTTGCATTGGTCTGCGCACAGATTGGTCACGATTGGGGCTTCTATATCATGGTCACCGACTTGCCCAAATATATGGCTGATGTCCTGCAATTCTCCATTAAGGCCAACGGCTTGTACTCCTCTTTGCCCTATGTGATGATGTGGATTGTGTCGGTGGGCAGTGGTTTTGTTGCCGATTATATGATCCGTCGCAACATTATGAATACTACAAATACCCGTAAAGTGATGACAGGTTTGGCTGCCTTTGGACCTGCCATATTCATGGTGGGTGCATCCTATGCTGGCTGTGATCGTACTCTGGTTGTGGTTCTCTTCACCATCTGCATGGGTCTGATGGGTGCATTCTATGCGGGCATGAAACTGACTCCTCTAGATTTGAGTCCCAACTATGCCGGCACACTCATGGCCATCACAAACGGCATTGGTGCCATTACGGGAGTGATTACACCATATCTGGTCGGAGTGATGACACCAAATGTAAGTTCACGTCATAGCAATCAGATTATCAGTAAATTAATGACCAAAAATATCCATTTTGCAGGCCTCGCTTTTGGAATGGCGAACAGTATTCTGGGTGGCCTTCGCCGTACTCTTTGTCACCGCCATTGTCTACTGCTTCTGGGCCTCTGGTGAGATTCAGCCCTTCAATAATATACCCATCGAACCGCGCTCTGTGGACTTTGAGGCCGAGGAGCGCAAGCCCCATCCATTCTCCGATCATCAGACGAAGTCTGCTCAGCATAGCTCTTAAGGCTCCAAGCCCTCTATTGTGCCATAAACCTATATATATGTATATGTGTATATGTATGACTCCATGTATTCAACTTGGAATTTTCTGTTTGTCTAATTTTTAGTCAAGAGAAAAGAAATGTTAGACATTGTTATGTGTATATTTTTTACCTATTACCTTATTATTGCATTGCTAGTTTTATAGTATCGCCGATCTAGGCCGATCCCAAAAAAGATGAAAACAAATAACCAGAACCGTACAGGCACTACACTATGTGGCATTAACTACTACTTAAGCGAATTTACTTACACACACACACACACACACACATACTAATTATTTATATAAGCAACTCTACTCTCTTTAATTAATTATCTATTATTTAGTATTTTAAAAGCGAAATACCTTAAAAAAATACTTAAGGCATGTCTTCATTTTGCATTCTTAGTACTTAAGTCAGTGTTGTAAAGCGCTAGAAAAGATATAGTACTTAGTTCGAAAAGAAAAAACCGATTATTGTAGACATTTAAACTTTTTTTTTAATATTGTTGATCAATGTGCAAACTATGTAAACAAAATTTGCGTGTTACTGTTTTTATCAAATAATGTTAGCCAAATAAAGTGCATACCGAAAAAATGAAAAAAAAAAAAATTAAAATATTTTTCCTAGACAAGGTCTAAATAATCCAACACCGAGATATTGTAATGAATGTTTTGAAATCTTACTGTCATTTAGACAAGTCAAGGTAGATTAGATAATAAGTGGTTACGTTCCTAAGAAATACCAAGTTAAGCGAATCCGTGTGGATCAGGGAATGAATCTAAGCAAGCCTTTTGATTGGTCAAATTTGTCGTGCCATAACAAACGTATTTAATTTGCTAGTTAATCCAAATCATTCCGTAAATTCCGAGTCTTTTTGAGTTGCTCTCTTGATTGTCATCTAATGTAAATCTTGCAAGTCATCGAATATGGAAAGGACGGATCTAAGTGGGTGATTCCGGCAATTTCAAACTTCAGACACCGTGCAGAATGCGATAGAATATAAAGTTTTTATATTAATAACAAACATCCTCTTCGGTAAGCCGATTTCGACTTGATATAACATATACACCAATATGTTTAGACCTCCTAGAAGTATGCTACAAACATTCGGTGGGTAAAAATACGGTTTACACTACAAAACATTTCGAGAATAAATAAATTTGATTAAGTGACATTATCTTTTCTTTTCAAATTTGTTAACCATTTATTTTCATTAGTCTCGAACACGTTTGCGCTTTTGAGGTCGTTCCGTTCATATATGAATCCCTAACAAAGATCAAGATGGCGGACAATACGGAACGAGGGAAGTCAAATTGGGGACGGAAGCTTTCCCGATGTAAGGCAGTCGCAGACTCTGTGATATTCTGAATAATATATTTTTGATTTAATATGCTTTCCAGGTTGTCTATTTCGCCAGAGAGTTGTATTAGAAGTCATGGGTCTATTAGCCATTATTGTTTGCTATATGACTCGAATATGCTTGTCGCATGCCATAACCGTGCTAGTTATAAAACAAACCAATGAGTCCAAAAGTTCATTTAACTTGAGCCATTATTGTGCACGGGATGACAACTTTAATGTGGTAAGCTGAAGATAGTGTGTCAAATGGAAGTAAATATTGAATACTTTTGTTTTTTCTTCTTCTAGCCCGCGGGTAAACATAATTGGTCAGAGATACTTCAGGGCTTAATTTTGTCATCGTTTTTTATTGGCTACTTCGTTACCCAATTACCTGGTGTCATATTAACGGAAAGATATGGTGGCAAATGGATACTAACTGTAGGAATGTTTTTCTCAGGACTCGCATCAGTTCTGTCACCATTGATCATTAAGTCCTTTGGACCATATGCTTTCATGGTACTGCGCATTGTGATGGGCCTAGGGCAAGGTTTGGCATTTCCAGCTTTAAGAGGCATAATCGATAGGTGGATACCACCCATTGAACGGGGGACATTGGGAGCCTTTATCATATGTGGTGCAATGTTGGCCAGCTTGGTTGCAAATCTATTCTCTGGTATACTTTTAGCTAGATTTCATTGGTCTGTCGTTTTCATAGCCTTTGGTGGTCTCACCCTTATCTGGTGTATTTTCTTTGTGAGTATACTTCACTTTATTAAGAAGATTAGTTTATTATTAGACAATTTTTTTTAGACTTTCCTTTGCTATAGCTATCCTGTTGCCCATCCGTACATTTCGACAAAAGAGTTAAATTATCTTTACGGTGAAATGGGAGAGCTGGGACGTGTCTCCAAACCGCCCGTTCCTTGGAAACAAATTCTAACTAGTGGATCCCTTTGGCCATTAATAATGGCTCAATTTGGTTACGATTGGGGCATGTCTCTGATTATCAATGATTTACCTAAATATTTCTCACATATTCTGGGTATCGGAGTGCTGAATAATGGTGTCTATACTTCAATGCTCTTTATACCTTTGGCGACATCTGGAATTATCTTTGGGTTCATTGGAGATTGTTTAATACTCAGGGAGTTAATGGAAGTTACCAGTGTCAGAAAACTCATGACAGTTATTGGTGGGTATTAGTACGAGATCATAAACTGCTCTGAATTTAGACTTCTATCCAAATATATAATCTGTTCAGCTGCCTGGGGTGCTGGTGCCTTTATGATTGGTGCTTCTTATGCCAATTGCCAACGCTTAATTGTCATTGCCCTGTTTATGATGTCCATGTTTTATATGGGTTCCTACTACACTGGCATTAAGTTAGTTCCCATGGACTTAAGTCCCAACAATGCCGGATATATAGCTGCCGTTGTTAACAGCATTGGAACGATTGCTGCTTTCTTAGCACCAACAACGACGGGTTTCATATTGTCTTATGCAAGTCAAGAAAAACTTAAGCCTTCTTTTTATTATCCATATGAAAATATTTGTAACTTTCTTTCCACAGAGCGCCTTTTGGCATTGGCGGTTGGCCTTTTGGCTGGCATTTGGGTTACTTTTCGTCACCGGTATAGTATTCCTCTTATGGGGTACTGCAGAGGTGCAACCCTACGATGAGCCGGAGAAGAAACAAGCCGAATAAGCGCCTTTCCCAGCTGAATACAGTAACTACAAAATTGTGATTAAGAAGAATAAAATGTTTAGAAATTTGCACCCCAATATATTTATACCTAGTATAGGGTTCCTGTTCTCTTAGAACCAAAAGAATCAGGATATTTTGAAATAGTTTTCAACAATGGATTGGAGAAGTAGAACCATGCCCGACATCCCGACCAACTATTATGGAAAAAGACTTAAATCGAAGTAGTATACATGTAGATAGTACACCCTCGTTTGGCTTTATGGTAAACTACCGATTAAAGGAAGAGCCTTGTATGTCATCTTCCATGTGTTTGCGAAGGATCATGGTAAGGCCACATCCTAACACGGAGACAGGCTCCCAAGCAGGGACCAAGACTTGTAACACAGATACCGTCTACAGATGACATCAGATCGTCGCGGCGTTACCAAGAAGACTGACTTCTCCCCCTGTGCTCTTGCTCATGCATTAATAATAAAGTTTTTTTTTTATGGGATAAGGTTGTTCAACCGTTTATCATGTGTGATCATCTAAAATCTCGGTTTTTAATTTAATAATATGTTTAGTCTAACTAAACTGAGCGGCACGCCCTAATAATGTTAGTTGGTTATCTTCGATTTTGACTTTGCAGGGCCTAAACCTGTGTATAAAACGGATCCCAATTGCAAATTGAAATTATTTCTTCCGTGCAAGTTAACGAATCGTAAATGGTACGCTTTTCTGTTGTTTTTTTTGTCCCGAGCTTCGTCCTGAATTTCGGGCTAAGTTTACAAGGAAGCAGTTATGAATTTTTATTCGATGATCCAGACATTTTTCGAAAATGTTATAATCAACCCAAAGACGTTCTGAGTATAGAAGACTTATTCGATCTTTCGGAGATTAGTAGAAGAATGGAAGATGATGTTGTTAATATGTCGGGCAACTTTACGGTTGGCTACAATTGGGGAATTGAACCAACGGATCGCTTGGAGGTAAGATCCTTGAAAGGAATTAAAATTTAACGGATCTCAAAATTCGTACCATTCAATTATTATGAATCAATTGCTTTTTAAGATATACATCTCTGCGTACCATTGGGAAGTTGGTGATTGGCAGCCCACGGTCTTTAACATCATCTATCGAGATCTCTGCGTAGCGATGAATGACCCATCGAGTTACTGGTACATTTACGTGACCCAGCACATCATAAATAAAGATGTAATGAAAGAAAAATGTATCCTTTCTCCAGGTGTAAGTATGTATATAAAGACACAAAAACTTGGTTAAAAACTATTTTTGAAGCAGTTTTAAATTCTTGAAAATACTTCTTATGCCCATGCAGGCAGGGGTTGACACAAGAGCTTAGGGTGTATGCTTTGGAGCCTACTTCGGCTTAGAAATATTTAAAGGAATCAATTATTTAATTGCTATTAATTTTATTTCAGACAAAATATTACTTTGAGCCCTATGATGTCCGTTTTAATATAAGTTCAACGGGTCTGGCCTTTAATGGTCGCTATAAGGTCGAGTTTAAATTAAAGATCTATGACAAAACAAACAAAATTCGTCCCAAGTCGGTTTGTTTTATATGTACTGGCGAGTGTTCAACAAAAAATTTATCTCCACGATCCGGCTTTGCATCTCCATTAACATATCCATGAACATTCAATAAAAATGCAGTGTTCTCTGTGATAAATCCATGGAACCAGAACGAAAGCCGAACGTAACATTTAAATTTAATTTTTTCCCTTGTTCCAGACATCGGATATTCTGACAATGTAACGAATTTTGCCAAAAGAATATATTTTGTTAGAGGGTTTGGGTGAATGAAATTTGTTTGGGTTAAGACGAGCATGAGTAATGAAATAAAAAATAATAAGATTTGCTTTATTTCAGCGGAAATTGCTCCATTATTTTTATCGTTCTTGACAAAGAGGAACTATTTGTTCAAGTTCTTGAAGTTGGGCAAATCCTTTTAAGTTTCTCATTTTGGAGAGATTTTTTAAGGCTTTCTAAAACGCCTTAAGACCAGATATCTAAAAAGGTATTATTGGCAACTATTTTCGGGAGTCCTCTGTGGTTTAAATTTGTTGTTATCTTCACAAAAAAAGGATAAAGTTAAAATACCAGTTCTGATTTTATTATGCTTATTTTATCATTACTAATCAGTGGAGCAAAAACATTAAAAATTAACATTTTGATGACACGAGGTCATGATATAGCATTATCTCCTGCAATTTGAACAATTCGATTGCAATAAATTGTTCTCGTGTAAACTTTACAAAAACACGAAATAACAACGATAAGCAAATAGTTTTTGTTCCATCAATTTTAGACACTGATTGATCTCTTTTTATACCATACACCCATAGGGTGAAATGGTATATTAAAGTCGCCAAAATGTATGTAACGGACAGAAGGAAGCTTCTCCGACCCTATAAAGTATATATATTCTTGATCAGGATGAACAGCTGAGTCGATCTAGTCCGTCTGTCCGTCCGTCCGTCCGTCCGTATGAACACGCAGATCTCGGAGACTATAAGAGCTAGAGCCACCAAATTTGGTATGTATACTCGTGTATTATGTACATATATAGAGTTAATTGGAATTTCGGCCACGCCCCCTTACGCCCCCAGGAATCACATAAAACTATTTTTCTTAAAAAGTATAACAGCTAGAGACATCAAATTTAGGTTGTATACCCGTTTAGTTAGCGCGCAGAAATTAATTGTTCAAACTTTTTGCCACACCCCTTTACGCCCCCAGGAATCACATAAAACTGTTTTTCTTAAAAAGTATAATAGCTAGAGACATCAAATTTGGTATTCTGACTAGTTTAATAAATGCGCAGAAACTGGCTATTTAAAAATTTTGCCACGCCCACTTCCGCCCCCGCAAATTAAAGAAAACTGATTTTATCAAAAACAAACAAAGCTAAAGTCACGAAATTTAGTATGTAACTGGCTTAGTATGCGCGCAGAGTATATATATTTTCATATTTTGCCACGCCCACTTCCGCCTCCATAATTTAGAAAAAACCGATTTCCTCCTGTAGTTTTTTGACTATCGCATTCAAATTCGGCAGACTAATTAATCTTATCTATTTCTACAAAACTACTTTATTGAAATCGGACTAGAAACATGCAAAATATGCGTATGAACGTATTTTACTAAGCGGTCCACAAGGCCAGAATTGGCCGTTGGCTAGTAGCGGCGCTAGAGTGCTCGTGTGTTCGTAGAGTGAGCGAGATAGCACATACTATGAAACATGTAAAAACAATTTAATAGACATACATTTGGTTTTCGAAATTTGAAATATTTGTTTCACCTGGTGTATGGTATACCCAAGTCGACGAGTCGACTTACTTGCTTCATTTACAATAGCGGTTGTCAAATTGTTGTTGGATATGGGAATTGTGATCTATAACATTTTCGATCAACGCGAACGAATTAAATGAAATAACAAAGTCAGCCGATTTGAATGTACAGGGCACGAGAGAGCGGGCCTGATAATATATCTAGACAAAATTGGTCAGCATCAATAGCAATTTCCGTCCGTATCATGACTATAACAGCTAGAGATACCAAATTTTTGTAGACTTATTTAGTAGTAGTACAACTACAACGTCTATAGATTCTGATTTGAAGCTTTACTTTAATTGCATTCCCTAGAACCTAGATTACAATCATAGTTTTAAATCACAAAGTAAGTATTAAAATATTTTATTGGTGTTTTTATTTTCGCATTTATTGTGTTTAAAAAGTTTTAGTGTATGTGATAAAAATCAAATTAAAGTTGTTTCGGCTGTTTAATGACCTTTAGTTTTCGTCCTTTTTTTCAACAGATGCAAAGAAGGACTGCTTCAGATGCAATGTGAGAGAACCGTTGTTTAAAAATTTGTGTTTTTTACCAAAAGTTTGGGTCATAAGCCGATTGTGCTGGTGCCCATATGTTCTTCAGATCAGTTTGTTGGCTAGGATTCTTATATTTCGTACAGTCATTTAGATTCTTTTCAATGCTTTTCTGATTGCTCAGCAACTGAACAAGTTTCTTGCTTAAATGTTCCGCGCCCACATCAACCTTTAGGACGTACTGGGAGATGTCAGCTAACCTTTGAGTTTGGGTATTGTTCACCAGTTGTAGACTCTGTTCCAATTCATCTACTTTATAGTTGGCTCTGCCAGTCAAGTCACTTAGCTCACTCAAATGCAAGACTTTGTAATCAATATTCTTTTGCGTCAATTTCATGGTTTTCGCTGTCTTTTCCAGCGAAACCAATTCCCTTGAAATGGATTCCTTAAGCGAATTGCTGAGATCTTTTAAATGCTTCTCCACCGTCTTGGACACGTTTTTTAATTCATTTTTATGTATATTTTGGTTGGCATCCACTTTGACAATGACTTCTTTGATCTGGAGTTCACTTTTATTTAGATTTTGCAGCGCTTCATTGTTTTTCACTTCGAAGGAGCGAATGCTGGCGGTAAGATTCTTGACCCCACTTGCAGTCAGTTGGAAGCTGTGGGCAGTGTCGTTTTGAAGTTTAACCAAATCTTCCTCGAGACGGGTAATACCCTTCACCTGGTCAAGCTGCTTTTTGATTTTGTCTTCAATGCCTTTTTGTAGGTTGGCCAAATCGCGAACCTCGTGGTTCAGTTTCTTTAGCTCCTCACCGCCTTTTTTGAGAATCTCCTGAATTTCGCGATCGTATTTCAGCGTTTTACTATCCTCAGCTAAGGTAAGGACAGTAGTGAAGCACAGAATCAGCAGTACAATTTGGATCTTCATGGTGAACGAGATGTTTTTTGTTTGAATGCAAGTCTTAATGTGTACTTTATTGTATTGTGAGCTGCGGTATAAATAGCCAAAGATTCTCACACCTGGCAGGTGTCTTTTTTAAGATTTTAATAATATCTATTAAGAAAAAGAAAGAAACTACCGAACTCTCTTTTCTTTTTTCTTTTTTAAATGAGATTACAATTGGTAAAGCTTTAAAAACTTTTGATATTGAATTATAATCTCAAGCATAAAACGTATGACGTCCAAATAGGTAATGCTTGGTTCAACGACATGTTGGCGGAAAATGTTCAAAAGTGGTGCATAGTTTTACTTCTTTGTTTAAGATTATGAAGTTGTTTTATAACCATTGAAATTGTTTGGATTAATTGTTGGAATAGTGACCTAGTTGCAATTATCAACTCCAAATTAATAGATAGATAGTTTAAAAAATAATCCGTACTCATTTAATTTCTATAAACAGATTTGTATATTGTATATATATAGAATTCTATTTTCAAAATCATTTGATTTTTATATTTCGATAAATAAAAAAGAAACTATTTTGGGGACTTTTTAAACTAATGTACAAATTCTTTTAATATAAATTGAAAATCAATAATCAATCGCATCGCGATAAAGACAAAGGCAGTTGCACACTCGGAACAGAGACATAGACTTTGTTTTTCACCTTGTTCATGTTCTCATAGGTACATCAATTGGCATTAATGGATCCAGTTAACTAACCCGACATAACAAGCTCTTCAAGCTGTATTTGGCGCCCACGATTCATTAAATATCATATCACAATTAAAGTAATGTCGAAATGCTTTCGCTAATTGATCCGTGCTTATCATTCGTCGGGATAAAACGTCTACGACAGTAGCAGAAGTAATTAATATTTGCTGGATACTTGCACATTTCGCTTAAAACTTGAAACTTTTACCTGAGGGCACCTGTTCTTAATACTGATGTTTACCACAGTAAGTAAAATTACTGTAAGTTTTGTAAGCTGTGATTGAGTATATACCGTTACTTAGCAGGAAATGAACATCGAGAACCTTACAAATTAGATCGAAACGAGTAAATAACGGTACAGTTACACAGGTTTACAAGGTTTTGGACCCAAGCAAGAAAACAACTTTTTGAAGTAATTTTTGGTGCTGAACACGAATCAGCAATCCAAAAAATAGTTATAAATTAAAAATATTTTCAAAGCTGAAGCTGAAAATGAGGGTAATAAGAATATCATATTAATTAAGTAATTGATGAAATTAAAAATAATTCTTAGTTTCGAAATTGTCAAAATGTAAATTTAATGATTCCAAAATAGATTTTTTTAAAAAATCATCGAAAATAATTTCCAAAAAGTCATTCTAAATTTAAATTTTTTAAATAATGACTCATAATTTTCGTCAAGGCGTAAATCGTATTAATTATAATTATCATTAATTGTAAAATTTGCATAATATACATCTTTACGATTCCAGTTTTATTCTATGGTTCTTTAATAATTATGAAAATTTAAGTTCTAGATCTCGAATCAAAAAGAACATCAAAAAATAAATTACAAACTACAAAAAGTTTAAAAAAGGTAGATACCAAAAATCACATTTGTTTTTATCAATCGTGAATTATGATACTCTTATACTTTAAATTTGAATATAATATTGGCTTGGTGGTTTGAGTCTTGGGTAAGTTAAGCTAGGACAAAGCCCAAATTTAAAAGCTCTGCCAAATAAGAAATTAACGTACGAAATACATATAAGAACCAGTTAATGACGAAAGTTTAATATAAAATTGATGGAAAGAAACACGCTGAAAAAGACGGTTACCATTACATACATGAAGATCAAGGATCATCATCAGAAGCCGCCTGGCTTTTCCACTCTTACGTCCTTAATTTGAAACTCATTGGGCTTTTAATACCAAAGACATACCGGTTCTGACCACTGTTTGCATATAATTGTCATAGAAAGGATCGGTCGAATGCCTTTTGTTTTAAGTTCTCGGTTTCAAATTCAACGAAAGTGCAAATTGTCGTATTTTGAGCTTTTTACAAGGATAGTCTTTGGACTGGTGAAATCTAACTATTTGAAGTCTCACGACAGAGCGATCAAAGTTATAACTTAGGCAAACTGCGTAACTTAAGTGTCTGTTTTAACAATATTGACTGTAAGGAAACTATATTTGGCAACATTTTTGAATAAGTGCCGAGAGCAGTAGAAAAAGGAAAGTTTCTAATTGACACAAAACTGTTTGATATCATAGATTGATCCCATATTGCACATAAGCACGGTTTTAAGTCTGGAATACCACACTGCACTGAGTCATCATTAAAAAGTCCTCAAGGTGAGGCAGTTCTAAGAATATTTTGCATTTAAAGCAATGGTAAGAGCTACATCTCTGAGTATATTTAATATCAAAAAATTCGTTTGGTTTACAAAATGTACAGACATATCTTTATATAAAGCGATTCGATTGCAGTTGGTTAGAATATAATGTAATTGTTTCTCTCGAATGGCAATAAATTAGTTTTGGATTAATGCGGCGTTTTATCGTCATTCCTCTAAATCTAGTGTAGATAGAATGCCACCAGAATGGTTAATAATGCCGAAAATGTACTTAAATGAGATAGAGATTTCTTATCGGCCAGATTGTGAGCATCGTGTAGTCCTGATTCTGCAGAAAGCCGTGCCGAAGTTAGGCCTGGCATGCGCATAACATCTGGAAGGCCACCTGGCTGCAATGGAGCCAATGGCACCGAACCCTCTGGCACAATAAATGGTGTGGTCGATTGGAATGGTGCCAGGTGCGATGAGTCCGGCGATGGGGTTACAGGAGCGGCCGCAAGAGCAGGAACAGCAGCTGCTCCAGCGACTGGTTCTGTGCCATTTGCAGGTGGAGTTGCTTCCGGTGGTGGTGCTGGATAGCAGGCAATCTTCTCTACGGCAATAGTTTTGCTAGCATCTTTTGGATCTGGCTCGGATATTTGAACAGGTACACAGATTATGCCACCTGGCGCGGCTGGTGGAGCTGCATTGGCATCAGCAGGTGTTGCAGCCGGGGCTGGTGGTACTGCTCCAGCATTTGAAGGTGCAGGAGCTGCAACAGGTGGTGGTACAGGAGCTGCCGCTTCACCAGCAGCTGCAGCTGGGGCCGGTGGTATAGGGTTCAATGGGGCTAATGGCGTCTGTGGCTCTCCTGCAGCTGCTGCTGGAGGCGCTGAAGGAACCGGAGCCACTGGAGCTACTGGGTAAGACGGAGCGGCAGGTGCCTGTTGTTGTCCACCCGCATTTATGACGGTTGTTCCAGATCCAGCGCTTGTAGTTGTCACTGATCCTGGAGGTCCATTATTGATTATAATGATCTTATCGTCATTGTTTCCGTTGTTATAACCACCACCACCGCCACCGCCTCCATAAGAGGGAGAATGCTCAATTACACGTGTCTGTGTAGGAGTAAGGGCGTGTCCAAGAATAGCACCACCAAGAGCACCAGCGATCAGTCCAGTACCTATAAACAAGAGCATTTGAATAAGATATATCATTGATAGAGTAACAACAGATTACGCACCTAATCCCAATCCAGAAGATGACTTTTGAGGTGCTTGGGGATAATATGTAGCTCCGGCTGGGATAGCAGCTCCAGCTGGCAAGAACGTGGCACCCGCGGGCACAGCAGCAACTGGAGCCTGTGGATAGTAGGTAGCGCCATGTGGAACTCCTCCTGATGGATAGAAAGTAGCTCCGGCAGGGACTTGGCCAGCCGGATGATAAGTGGCACCAGCAGGAGCATAGCCACCGGGATGGTAGCCTCCGGCTGGCGAATAACCACTGGGATGATAGGTGGCTCCTGCTGGCAGATTTCCAGCACTGTGATAAGTAGCCCCAGCTGGAAGTTGGCCGGGATTGTAGTAGGTAGCACCAGCCTGTTGACGAGGATAACTGGATTGCACGTTGTGTGCATTGGTAGCCGTGATGGGAGTATGACTGCCTGATCCGAATCCACCGGTGCTATTTCTAGGTCTGTAGTTGGTGGCGGGAGTGTAATGAGAACTGCTGCTGGACGCCGGTCGGGAATTACTGTTGGTATTGGTGGCTGCCGAGTAACTCGGTGGCGGCGGTTTGTATGATGGATTGTATGCTGGAGGACGCTCGTGTATATTGGTATGAGCTCCTCCCACTGGATTTGATGCCGAATAGGCCGGCGGCGGACCTTGATTCTTGGGTGGTACATTCCAGCCAATGGGTGAAGCAGTGGCTGGACGAGATACACTGTGGCTAGCCTGAGATTGACTGACACTGCTAGCGCGATTTGGTTGCGAATGGGAACCAGAGTAACTTAGTCGTGTTAGATCCGTATTGGAATACGAAGGTTTTGAATAGGAGTGGGACGAAGAAGAAGACGACGATGAGGAACTGCTCCGTCTCGGTGTGTAGCTAGAACTGGAACGACTCTTACTGCCTCCGCCACCAGACCAACGTTTTGCCTGGGCATCTTCGAAGCCCATAGCCAGAATAAGCAAGGCTAAAACCACGATGTGGCTCACTCGCCTTGAGACAGGCCGCAACATGCTGGAATTATTGATATTACGCGGGTTATTCGGGTTCACAAAGTATAGATAGGTATGTATATAGTCTAGAGGAATGAGATCTAACGCCTGGCTTGCTACGTCTTTGACTGAGATGCTCCAGTAGATTGACACCTTATATACATGGACTGAATGAAATGAATCTAGTCTTATCAATTGCGAGACTGTGTGCATACGTACATATGTATATGCCAGATCAAAGGGCCCTCAGCATATATTTGAGAAGCACATAAAATATTTTTCAACAAATGCTCAGAAAAATAAAGTGATTCATTTTAAGAATAACAACTTAATCCAATTAAACGAAACCGCAATTTAAAGTAGTCACCTATATTCGATGATTACGAATCTTTATAAGTAAGACGTATAAAAAGTGAATACAAAAGTTGGTAGATTCTAGCAATTGTTTCATATTCAGTGTTGGAGGAGACGTCATCGTTAACTTAGATATGTACATATTAAGATTATATTAATTGTTTAAGATTATTGGAATTTCTACCACTGTATTTACATAAACATGTTCTAAAATCTTCTGTTATATGGCTCATGAGGAGCTTCTAACTCATAAACCCGAAATATAAAAATGACTTCTTTCTGGAATTCGAAGAGGAGAAGACTTATTTTTCCTGACTCCATTCCACATGCTATTGAGCATTAGAGTTTTGTACCATCTGCAACTGGGCAGATCAAACATTCAGGTTAAAAGAAATATCGCATTAAGCAATCACAATACAATCCTGCAATTATTTTGTATATACATTTCTACACTTCTGAACTTGTGTAAATTTAAGACTTAGCTCTATGTTCGTTACACATATTAGTCAGTAGAGGAAGTTTCAAATTTCGTTTATACATATGTATATGATAGTTATTCAATGTCACTGATATTGGTCAAATTTAATTGATCTTGGATGTTCGTAAAAGATTTCTTCTATGTATTTTAAGGACTCTTCAAGCTCAAGAAAAGATACCAGATCAGATCAAAGATCAGTTTCATCTCAACATCTCTCCCTGAAAGGGGTCTAAAACGTTTTCGTCTTTCTTTGTCCCTTCTAAAACCCTCTTGTTATTCGAAATCGCACAGATACATATATACCTCTGTATATGATATCTAAATTGTAATTTTCATATTTAAATGACGCATTTACAAACAAATCTAGATACAGATGTCATGTACTCGTAGTATATAAGTTATCTAGCTCCCTTCCCACAAATTGTCATTCTTCATTGCGACGACGCAGCTTAAATTTGTTTTTGCATAAACAATTTGATTCAATTTGTGCTAATAATAAATTGTCAACTTGGTAAACCCCTCGAACTTTAGACCTTTTGCGGCAAATGTGTTACAATTTGTTTGCATACCATTGTATATTGAATGGCTCTAATTGATATTCCATATTTGCGTCAGTTTCCTATTACCGTTTCCATACCCATTTTCATTTCCATTTCCATCCCCATTCCCTTTCCTTTTCGCGAGCAACTTAAAGAGGTCTAGTGACGCAATGTCACGCCCTGGTTGGCCATTTTTAGAGGGCCTTAATGCGTGTCGTTGTTGTTTCTGTTTTGTTTGTTGGGGCGGCCAAGCTAATGATAATTAACTTGGTGATTTGGTCGACTTGTCGCGTGGCTACGCTCCATTGACTTTTGCCATGTTCTTTCGTGTAATTAATAAGTTCTTGGGGTGCGCCCACAGACGTTATGTTTATTTTCTAAAGGTCAAGTTTTTAAAATGGCAACTTTCTTGATGAGGCTAGAAGGTAAAGCCTTCTAGTAAAGTAGTAAATCGAAATGTGGGGTAACTATATACACGATGTTGTAACGCTGCTTAATTAAAATAAATTGTTTTGCTTCATAAATAATTTAGAATTTCCAAGTACCAAGTGTTAGAAAATCTGTTCAGTGAAATCTCTCTTATATAAGTACTCGGAAATATCTTACGATCTTTTCCATTTAAATTGCCTTGCACTGAATGTTTGTGATATTGACAAAGATCTCTTTTATTTCTGTTCTCTCTTATCTTTACGGTAATTGGAAATATCAGTGAATACTCCTCTATGTAATGCTTTAACCAGTGCCCCAGAGATAAAGAAAAGGTCCTATAACAACTATTTGAAAAACTTTAACTTAAAATTTAAATACAAATGTAGAACCACTTTAGTGACCTTGGGGTTTTTGCAACAACCTTTAATCAAATTCAGTAGCAAACCAAATTATTGTTTATAATAAAACGTTGTATGTGTATGTGTGTACATAGATGCACTTGTTGCAATAGCAATAAACAATAGCAAAAACCGGTTTGGCATTTTGAATGACTCACGGAGTAGGAAATATGATCATGCATCACAATTATGACGTCAATTAATCTCAATCAGTTTGTTTTCTATAATATATAAACACATGTACATACATATATCTAACTAGAAAGTGTTTCTTGGAATTCCCAGTGTTTATATATATATATGCGTATACTTGATTTTTTATTTTCATTGAAAACATCACAATGAGGCTTATCAGACTTGACAGATCAAATGTCAAATTACATGTAATAAATAGCTATATTAACTAAAGACCTCAACAAGTTTCAAATGGATTTGACTATGAAGTGAAGACTTATTTAATGAGTTACCTAAGTGAAGTTGCAAAAAGCAAAGGAAATGTTGTAGGGGAAAACAATAAAATAAACTGTTAAATAAAATTAATTGGGCGTCAAAAGCCGGTTTTTGTGGCTCTTGTTTCACTTTGCAGTTTGATACTCTGCAATTATACAAAAGCGGCTTTATAAGATTACAAAAACCTTCGATTTGTCTCAAAATTTTGAAAAAAACTTTATAAGATCACTCTAAGGCTAGAAGCGAAGAAGGTTTGTTTAAAATTGAGGGCTAAACTCAGTCAGAAATATATTAAGATTAATTTGTTGACTCTAGTTAAGGGTATTAATAGATAGGCTTTAGAGTCTCCTTTTGTTTGCTTCTCTAGTTTGGTCAACTGTGGCCAAAAAAAGAAAACCATTTTTATTACTTTTGTGTGGGAATACAATGAAGGCAAACTAAAATTTCATTTGCTCAAAAATGGCAACAAAAAAGTAAGATTTTGAAATGATATACATATTGTTATATATGTATATTGGAGTAAGGCATAAGAGTCGTATTAGTTATTAAAAAACGAAGCTTTTTATAAATCTAGTCGAAAACTATTTCCACTTAAAAACATTTATACTCCAATCATAAATCGTTTTATGATGTATGTTATCCATAGAGATAACTTAGTCCCTAAGTTGCTCTACTTAAACATCCACACGTGCATTCTGAATCTAAAATATTCTAAATTTAAAACGATTTTCTGAGTGGCATGAAGAGAAAACACATAAAATTCCAAAGTAATACTAGATGCACCTCAGAAAAGTGAAAAAGAAAACAAATTAAATTTTCCATCTGTTGACATCTTGATAGATACCAACTTAATAAAAATATTTTCACAAAATTGAATGTGTTTGTATTGGGCCTGAAGTGGAAATGGAAAATCTACGTTTCCATTTCGATGAATACTTTGCTCGGTTTTCTTTTTGAATCAATTAATGAATTGGCACATGTCTAGACTCAATTGTTTCGAATGGCGTATTCGTGACCTTGAAATCGTTCAAAATCGTGCATTAAACGCAATTCTCTACACTTTTTATTCCAAAGGGTACTGTCAATTGGGCAATACCCTGACACTAGCCAAGCCAAGTCAATCTAAGCCATCGTTTTAGTCTACTCAAGTATTTCTCGACCTCTTGACACTTTTATGTTCAAGGTTGCCTACTTGTTTCCCATCTTTTCCATAAGGACATCAAAGAGACCGACATCTTTCCAGCGTCAGGAAGGAAAACCCTGACTTTTTTTTTATATATTATATATCTTAAGATGTTCTGAATGACATTTTAAAGAATATAATGCACAGAAAAGTTGTTTTTAGATTTAAAATTTGCCTGTGACTTGTTTATAGAGTTTAGGGTATAGAAACTTCGTCGATTGCTGGAAGATTTCATTTAATTTTTTTTAATTTAGTCAGCAAATAAACACAAATTTCGTCTTCCTTTGTGTGCAAACACGTAAATAATTTTTAGGGTTTTTGTTTTTGGTTTCAAATTATATATATGTTTGTATTTCACTTATGTATGTATTTACTTTGCAATTTCTTGTTGTCTCTTTGTTTTTTTTTATTATTATTGTTTTGCTGCTTAGTTGTGTTTTTTTTTTGTCTTGTTTTCTGCTTTGCTTTTCGGTTGTCCGCGCTAACAATTTGTTGGTGCTTTAGTTTCGTGCCAAGTTCCTCCAACAACTGAAATTGCGGTTGAAAAATTGTGTGCTGGCTGCGCTGCTTTGCTCCGCTTCGCTCTGCTTGCTCACAGACCAAGAGAGAGCAGTCCAAAGCAAGTGATTGTTGTTGGTGTTTTTGCTGGTCGCTGGTTGCTGCCGCTATGACGCCTTTTGTATTTGTCATCACTGGCATCTCTCTGGAGCGTCATATAAAGTGGTTGTGGGTGTGTGTGTGTGTGTGTGTGTGTTTTGTTTGTTGACCATGTGTGTAAGCAATGTGTGTGTGTGTGTGTGTAAGTCTGAATATATTTATTTAATTTTAGTTTTAGTGCTGGAACTGTATGAAGGGGAATGGGTAGGTTATGCGGTGGCGGAGAGGGGGGCTTATTGTGGCTTATTGAAGTCTCAATCATTTACAGTGGCTTGCTTAGCAATCAGATGAGGTTTGCCACAGTGGTTTAGCGATATACATAAATATGATACAACAGAAGCTATCACACTGTGCTAATCGTGTGAAAAATGTCAATAAATATCATAGTAAATACATAAATACATTAACCAAAGGGACGGATTCGGACAAAAACTGGGAAACTTCAGATCCTTCCGAAAATAGGGGCCCAGAATATGAAAACCAATTCTAATAATGGCCAATCTAAGAGATAAGAGCTAATAATTGCCTAGATTTGATTTTTTTTTAAAGTATCTCAGATCGGTCCCCTCTTTTAGGTACCGGCCCTGTACATCACTTTGATGATAAGAAAGATTTCCGATGAAAGATCTGCCTTTGAAATGAAAACCCTGCAAAAGTGGCAATATTTCTTTAATGTTATCAATTGTGTGCAGTCTTAGGGCAAGTTCCCATACAAAATCGAAAATACAAAATTTGTTTTTCATATCTCTAAATATTCTCTTCGAACTGGAGTTATTGATATATTGAGTAATTTATTTACTGACTAGAAGTGTTTAGTAGAAGGGGGCTTCTGAAAACTTTATAGTACTGTTGAAAAAATATAATATTAGGAAATAACCAAAATGTTACTAAAGGACATTGAAGTGTTCAAGAAGGCATTTGGAAAACATTTGACACGTTACCATCAAAGTAAAAAAAAAACACGTAAAAGTTTATTGTTAACATAATTGAACTAAATACCATAAGGACAATTATATTGAGCTTTAACTTATTTTTATTCTTTTCAAGAGTCTGTAAATATGTAATGATAATGAAAGAGAGAAATACATACATACATACATCTGTAAGTAAGGACCCAACAATATGTAAGTGTTAATCTAAAAAATCGTTTAGAGAAATCTTAATCTAATTACCATGTAAAAGGGTGGAAGGTTGATTTGCTTCTTATAAGGTTAAGTTTATGCTATATTAACGCTTAATTGCATAAGAGCGTAGCTTCGAAAAACAATTTTGCGTATTTTTCTCTTACTAACTACTCCTAACACTTTGTAAAACAATAATCAAGTGTAAACTTCTCTCTCTTTATAAACTTTATTGTTATATCTATATTCGCGATCCGCAAGGCGCTTGATTATCCCAAATATATATATAGATATGTCATCAAATTGTTATCAGGACTTTGTTTTCCACTGGCAACATGATGCAAGTCTTTTTTTTTATGGAATTAAGATATTTATTTATATAATATGTATGTTTCCCATTTGTCTAAATTATTTTTGATTTTTCTGATAACAGAACAATTTTGTGAAACCTTGACAATTTCGTATCAAAACGGAAAGGGGGGATGGATGACCAGTGCCCAATAACACAAATTTCATTTTTGAAGATTTCCATTTCTATAGACAACTTTTTAATAATAACAGTAGATGACTTAGAAAAAAAAAACAATATTCCCAAAATTTAAATGTAGTTTTTTGTTAACTAACCCCGGAATATTTTTTTGTTTAAATAATTAAATATGATGGATGTGTACCAGACAGGCCGAAACGAGATTTATAACTTCTGCTTTGAGGTTCAGAAAACCAAATACCAAAACTTTTTATAATAGCTGTTCAGAAAGATTTATCAATAATTTTTGAAGTTTTAAGTCGTGACATTCGATTTAAAAACTGCAATTACGAGAAAAATCACTCAAAATGTTTTTGATAATCCAACGAGATATTCTTAAAAAATTTAACTGATGCTTTAAAAAGCCCGCAAAAGAGGGCTGTGTACCATTTTACCACCCATATGGCCCAATCTGAGTTAGGGGGCACTTAAAATTTTGTTGCACAGTGTTAATATTCGTTTGCTTCGGAGTTAAACTTGGCCACCCGCTGTTAATAAGCTTCAAGTGAGCTTCATAGCTGTTGTTGGGGATCATCGCACACGCTTGAACAAAAGCTCTTTTTTTACTTTAAGGTGTTCATCGTATGTGATTGTGCGTGTGTGTGGGTGTGTGTGCTTGTGTATTGCTGTTGTTGTAGATGTTGCTATGGAGCTTGTCCAGCAACAAGCAGTTGCAACATTTTGATAGAGCAAAAATACAGAATAATTGCTTTATTAAAAGATTATGTGATAAATGGGTATGACAATATCTGTTTAAATAGATACAAGACAAATTTTTAAAGCGTGCCTATATATACATATATACAAATATATACATATTACTTACATACATACATATATATACATCTCTTCATGAGCACATTTTTAGATCGTTTGGACACGCTTTGTATGCATTATATGTATGTGTTAACTTCCTTAACATAACTAGGTTATCTCTTAATATCTAATTGCTAAGTTTTTTAACTTTTATGATATTTCAGATGGCAAAAAAATGTTTGGGAACTTGGTAACTTGACATACAAAGTTTGAATTTTCAATTTGAAAAAGTTTGATCCAAATATTGTTTTGGGTTTTTTTGCCTTTTACTTTCTACACAACATTGGAAATGGTAATTAAAAGTTGCCAAATAACAATTTCCATCAACATCTATCGTTATGTCTGAAGAAGATTTCGGTTTTGAAACTATCAACATTAAAGGCATCGAATTTGGTATTTAGATTCGTTATCCTAGTCTTAACCCTTTGTTACCCACATGGGTCTGGCCAGACCTTTTTGGAAACGACTTTGGCAGCGATTTTAACATTTTTCTACTAAAGTTATTGACTATTACTCTCTTGTAGCTTACTAAAATGAAATTAATTTAATTATCCATAGATTAAAAGAAAAGAATGTAAATTAGAATTTAAAAAATACAGACTTCATGTAGTTTTGTTTTCTTCTTACTGTTTCCACAACAGGTATTTAGGTGTTTAAAAGCTTTTTAAGTTGTTCGGCAAAAGAAGTTTATTTAATTCTAAAATGAGATATTGTCGATTCGAATTGGTTAACTATTGAAAGTCTTAGGTAAATAAGTAACCGTAAGCCAACTTCCTTGGCTAAAATTACTTGTAGGTATTACCCAAACTAATGAGATACGAAAATATTTAAAAATATACCCATATGATGCTTTAAAATTAATCCTCATTTGTCATATTTTGGATTACAAACATATAGAAATGGCCAGATCCCAAGTGAGCAAGGTTTTGTTTTAAAAATAATATAGAACGGAGAGTTAAATTTTAAAAAGAAAGGAAAGGATCTTAGAGAACTAAATATAAACTTTATAAACTTATTTTCTATTTAATATAGGTTGCAGGGTATACTAAAGTCTTTTCAACCTTATCATTCCTTCACTTTAAAAGTAAGTAAAGTGTTTTACCCAATATTTGGATTTAAGTCGACAAAACGATTGATAAACCTTCTGTTAAGGAAGATGCTTTTGTCTTCAAGACCACTCAAAGTTCAGCTGTTACATTTTGGCCGACATGAAGTTAGTTCTTACCATTTCCACCAACTCTTCTGTTGTTGTCTATAAAAAAGTGAAAAGTTCTAATGTTGCCAGAAGCCGAATATTGATAAATATTAATGATAAAATTCCATAAACTTATATTCATTTCAGTTATTTACTGTATACCGTATAGTTGAGAGAATTCAAATTTGTGATTTTAGCATAAATATGTATAAGTTTTATTTCATACTCTTATTGCTAGTAGATAAGGTAATTCTAGATTTAAGCATTAACATTCGCATGGGCAGCTCTGCCAGCAACATAACTGGCAATAAGGGCAGCATTTATATCCGTTTCTGCATACGCATCCGTAACATTCTCCTCAGCATCTGGACTACCAATATCGCCTGCAACAATTGGTGGCTCAGTAGATGTTGTGCTAATGCCAGCTTCGATAAGATTTGGATCAGGAGCAGGAAAGCAAACAATACGTTCCACTTCTCGCGTTTCTTCAGGATTTTCAGGACTTGTTTCATTTAGCATAATTGGGAAACATATGATGCTACCAGGACCAGGCGCTTCATCGCCATTTTCTCTTGGT
Source organism: Drosophila tropicalis (assembly GCF_018151085.1). Lineage (NCBI taxonomy): Eukaryota > Metazoa > Arthropoda > Insecta > Diptera > Drosophilidae > Drosophila > Drosophila tropicalis. Next base: position 157,743 of record NW_027172753.1, on the reverse strand, counting down.
GGTTCCGGTGTGACTTCATCTTCAGTGTCCGACTCACTTGACATGGACAAACTATGCTCTTCCGATAAAGGATTCGAGGGTACTACAGCAACCGCTTCATCAGGAATAGAAGATTCATTTTGGATAGCTCCGTTCTCAATGATTATAATATCCCGTTCGTTATTGGATTGAGTTTGAGCTGGTGGTTGACTTTCTCGATTTCTATGGTAGACATGATGGCGACGTCCGTAAAGTAGATTATTCATCATATGAGCAGTCAACATGCCAGTGACGAAATCTCCGGAGCCTGTGCCGTCGGCGAAAGGTGATCATTTTGATCAACAATAATACTAAAAAGTGTTTTTCACTTACCTGATCCACGAGACATAGGCATTGCTGGTGGTTGGGCATAGAATATAGCGCCAGCAGGCAATGCCTGGGGATTGGAATAGTATGTTCCCCCCCATTCCTGCCTGACCACCGTAGCCTGTAAATCCTGTCGGCATTTGTTGACGCGGATAGCTTGGTACTTGGGGTTTTGGTTTGATCATTGGTTTCGGCGGTGCTGGTGGAGGAGGTGGTTTCGGTATAGACATGGACGTCTGCATTGGTTCACCGCTCACTACACGTCTACCACTGCCCGATGACGAGGGCTTCTTGTATTTGCGCCAACCGCCAAAGAGACCACCAAATGAGCCTCCACCTCGACCGCGACCGCCACGGGCCACACAAGGTGGCACCAACACAGCCACCCAGGTGGCAATGAACAGAAGAATAAGCAATTTGTGATTGAAATTCATGTCGAGTGAAAAATACCTCAACTCAACTCAACTGCACACGACAATGGACACGGCCTAACTGGTGGTTTCGGGACAAATGTATGCGGCGTATATATGTATCTATCAGTGGGAGGAAAGTCATGCTCATACCCTACCCTGAAAATTGCTGAGTTTTTGAGTTCGTCTATTTTACACATGTTTATTTCACAAGGATCATGGGCGAGATGCATTTATTGAGATTCTTTCGGTAATTGAAATCCTTTTTTTGTGTGGACTTGATGTCTTTAGTTCATAATCAAATTTCAAACATTTTAATATTAAAACTTTGAGTGAAGCTGTGATTTTGAATGATTCGAAATTGTTAGTTATCTGGTTGAAACCCCTTCATTTAAGTTTAAAATAACCTTAACTTAAAGTTTCCAACAACTCTTTAAGCGCTAATCACAACTAATGAAAATTGAGATATCTTACCGAATCGATTGCAAATTGAGTTTAAGAAGTGTTTGATTTCCAGCAGGTTGGAAATTTCTCGTATTTCCCTTTCCTCCATTTATGCATCAGGGGATTTGTGTAATGGCTTATGTCCGATCAAATGTCAAAACGATACAGACAAGAACACATTTATTTATCGCATAAATTTTTTGTTTTTGTCAACATTTGAGTGACTGAAATTCATACGATATCATGCACGTACGCTACATAAGTAAGCGACCTCCCTCCCACCGCCCTCCCGACGCATATATCATGTTGAAAATTGAATGAGTGTCGACTGTGTAATAATTCAATTGCCGCTAATTGAGTCGTACTCAAATATCTGGGATTTTCTTGCAAAATGCAAACGAGAATGAAAACAAGAAAAAGACTATGTTCAGATACCATGTTTGTATCTTTACACATCAGAGCGCCAATTTGCCAAATGTGTCGCATCAAATTTCATAAAAAAAAAATAAAAATAAAAAACATTTTGCAATTCGCATGTGTAAACTGTAAGATAGAAAAAGACAGAGTGAAAGATAAAGATACTCACTTATATGCAATTGCTGAGGAGCCTTCATTTTGGCACAAACGATACTGCTACTGACCCATTTTCAAGGAGGTGGCTAAACAATTTAGAATTAAAATGCATTTTTATCTGCACCTTGGAGTCAGTTTACTCAAATGTTGAGGTCATTAGAATCTAACATTATATTATCATACGTATGTATGTACAGTCTTTCTGCCATAATAGATGTGTGAAAAATATGAAGCTGGACTTATGAAAGGATCGAATCGGACTTAATCCTTAGCATTTTACAATGTCGTTCAGCTTTAAGACTGCTTTGAAGTTTTTTGAGCCAATAATTCTATAACACTTTTATCAAAAATTCATAAAATTGTTTATTTAAAGAAAAAAAAAAACAAGGATAATGTTCAAAACCTTAAAACACGTCATGAAGATAATTTTTGATAGTTTTTTTTCCCCCAATTCAACGAGTGAGCCTTAAAAGTCGAAGTCATCAAATAAATCACTTAAAACTGGAGCTCGGAGTTTATTGATGTAGCTCTTCTTTTGTGTATGGGAGAGAGTTAGTAATAATTGCCAACAAAATTCACTGAATTCTTTTAAATATTTCGTTTTGATTTTTTTCTGCCAAAATAAGTGCTATGGAAACTTCATGAAATACATTTTACATGGGACTTTTGACACTTTCAAGGCGAATGGACACAATCCATGTACGGACACAGGTTTCATTCAGTAACGTGACTAAGCAAATAGGCTTTAACTATAAAGATATACGATATACGAATAGTTTGAAAAGCTTCAATAGTGGTAGAAGGCTGGGAACTTTATCATTTCTTTCAACTATGTGGACTATCTGAAGATAGCTTTCAGTTACTTTCATTTGAATTGGGGCAATTACTATGCCTTGATGTATGTGCTTCTATTATTCAGCAATTGCTGTATTGTAAACATGATAACGAAATATTTGTGAGTATTTTTTGCCAGTAGCCGAATTTGAAGATCTTTTCTTGATTCTTGATGCTGCTTTATGAATAGTATGCCTCTGACATCTTGTGGCTTCAGATATGTTTCCTTTGAGATTTTGTTCAGTTTGCCATATAATATGAAAAGTCGGATATCGTGTATGTGGGATTTGAAGCTGATGGCATCCTTGCAGTTTTCTCACCTAATAGGCGACATAATGAAATACTTTGTTGTGGGAATTTTTGACCTCTTGGTCAATGGATATCGTGCAGACGGCGCTTGGTGGTTTGATTTGAGCTTTATATGGCTGGGGCTAGCCGCCTTGATCATGGCCACAAGTAGGAGGTGTGATATGTATCGATCAAATCAAACAGATATTAAGTTCATACAGCATCGTTTCGCAGTTTGGATAAATGTTTTGTTAATAGTTCTTGGTCTGGTGATTGTTATCTCGCACCTTAAGCGACAGTTTGAAACAGCACCCAGTAAGATAAATAATTTTTTCAGTACTCAGAAACAAAGAAAACTAAGCATAGTTGGATTATGGTGGAGGGCAGTTAGTGGCTCAGCCAATATGAAAGATGAGCATAATTTTGTGAAAATTATGTTTCTGTCTTTTTATTTTATTGCCGCTTATCACATGTATTAATGTGACGTGCCAAAATCATCCATTGAAGGGCGAGAACAAATCTATCGTTGTTTTCAGTTCCCTCTGCTTTCCATTCATTTGTATACTCTTAAACTTGGTTGGCCGGCATACTAATTAGTTCGATTGCAATGTAATATATGATTGATGAAATTGATAATGTAACCTGGCAGTAACTGAGTTGATACTTCTGCTTTTCAGTTTGGGTGATGTAGTTTGTGAGATTGTCGTATTGAAATTCCTCATCCGAAAAAAAGTGAATGGTCACATATACTATATATTTGTCATTGTCACGTTTATGCACAATTGCTATAGTCGAGAGAATTTCGTAACTACACCTGTACCTAAGGAAAAGCATAAACAAGTCGTTTCATCTAAATATATATGTTCGTAGGGAGGTATTCTGATATAAATCAAATTCAATTTCTATTGATAAGTCCTTCTTTTTTAAAGAACAAGGCAAAGAAGAATACAAAACTTTTGCTGTTAACATCTCGTTGAAATTTAAGACCCCGAGTCTTCTTTTCTAGTCTTCTTCCAAATACAAGTCCCTTAAAAACAAACTGTAATGTAATTTAGCTCATTATTTACGATATCGGATTCAACGTTGCTTTCACGTCTATTTTCCTCATATTTGATTAAATTAGTTAAAAACTATAAACACAGAATGGCATGTAAAATGACAGTAGTGACAAGATTATTAAATATTATTTTTTGAGAATTTGCTCGTTTCTAGGTTTATTATTTTAACTTAATCAAAATCAAAAATCAATTGCAGACTTCCACACTTTGTTCAACATTTACGTAACAACTAACTTTTAAATGTTTACATACTGGTCAAATGAAAATTTCAAGTAGTTCAACATGAAAACTGTTGTAATACTTATAGGTTTAAACAGTTTAGTTGTTAAATCGTGTTGGCTAAGCTTTTATTCAAATTTGAGTCAAAAGATTATGATATGCCAAGCCTTCGCTTCATATAGTTGCAATTCCCAACTAGTTATATTGTTGAAAACTTGATAAGAACATTTCGAGTCCTGGAGTGCTTAGTGATAGAACTTAATCGTTCTCACCTTTTTGTGTTGCCTTTGAAAAATTCGTTTTGAAAATTGACCTCGAGGCGCCTTAAATGCAAGGTATGAACAAAGAAAACTTGTAGTCTACAGAAACTTGTAGTATTTTGCTATTTTGGATATTATTTTCTAGTTTTCAATATATGACAACTTTGATTTTATGTTATATATTATAGCAATGGATGTTTTTCTTCAATTGGCTAACCCATTTGCCACATTGGCAAACACAGAGGAGCCAAATGACTAAAACCACTTTGCCTCATCAATTTTCAAAAGCGGCGACATCGTTAAAAGCGGATATTGACCTTAGCCAAACAATCATTTTTGGGCCATTTTGAGAGCCATTTATAATGAAATATAGATGTTGTATTGACCCAAAAAATAATATAAGTTATACTATGTCATTTATAATAGCACAATATTAGCACCGATTGAGATGGGAAGCAGAGTGAATGGTGAAACTGACAAACCAAAGCGCAAAACTTGTAAAATATTTACGAGCTCAAGTAAGCTTCAAGTAAGGAATGAAGGAAAAAGAGGAAAAAAGGAGGTAGAAGAAAATAAAAGTAAAATAAAACTGAAGTAAAGAAAGCATAAAATGTAACTACTTTGTGGCTTAGGTGTAAAAAGCAAGAGAAACTTCTGAAAGGAAAGCAGACAAAATGGTTTCCTTTGCTTTGTTAGAGATGGTATTCAGTTTGCCTTAGTTTTTCACCATGAAAATAGTATTAATATTATTATTTCTAGAGGTCAAAGGATTGTAAAATTATCATTTAAGAGTCTTAAAATTGGCCGAAATGCCAACTTTGTGTTTTATTTTGTAGCCATAAGGGCATCCTGTAAATACAAACACAATAAAAAAGAAATATATTTGTTAGTTAAATTATTAAATTAAATTATTTTCAGCCTCCAGTTAGCATCACACGCTCCCATCTCTAGGAAAACGCAGAAACAGAAAGACTAGCCTACTTTTAGGCATAGGTGACATAGTATCTTTCCGTGTGTCTCTCATGTACATATATATGCATATGTATGTGTATGTATATGTGTGGGTGGATGGGTGTTTGTATGCCCTGGCGTATACGTATTGTGATTGTGTAATATAAAAAATATCCAGCTGACATTTTGTGTCAAGCACCTTTTTTCATTTTGGCACTCGGAGGTCCGTGTCGACGGGTTCTCCTGGTTGCCTGGTTGGTTGGTGGCTGACTGGTCGGTTGGTTGGTCGGTTCCTTGCTGCTTGAGTGATGACAAATTACATTTGTCAGATTTATGACCAATTATGAGCGTGTTATATATCACAGCAAAGGCAAAGGCAAACGAAAACGAAAACGCAAACGCCGTGAGGCACCTTAATGGCAAGCGCAATGAATAAGTCGCTATCGTTTGTTTGTGGCCATATAAATATGGGGAAGGGGGACATCCAAGTATGTATAAATGTATGTACGTAGTACGTATGCCACTGAATGTCGTCTATGGGGGGTGTGAGGAGGTAATGCCAGCACGTTTATAATGCTTTCTAGTACAATATCGCATTTCGCACATTTTCTCGCGCCTTCGTCTTTGGATTTCTTCAGACATTTTTCTGTGTTTTGAGAAATGTCCTATTTTTTTGTTTTATTTTATTTTTTTTTGGGCACACGCATGGCCTGACAAATGGCCAAAATACTCATATCATATGGGTCTGCATTTCGCACTTTCTCGTCTTTATATTATTTATGCTGTTAATGCGTTGAAAATAGCTGAAATTGCTTTTATTATACGCGCAGTTAAACTTCAATTATGACCGCCTAATCATAATGCATGACCCCAAAAAATATATAGTCCATCCTTTCAGTCAAAAGACCTTGTACTTATATAGAAGTAGAAATGTTTTAGAAGAATATACGGTTTACTCTCCCTGCTTGGATTGCGATTGTCTTCTTAGACCCATTATCATAAATCATATCAGAGAGTTTCCAGATTTGACTTCACAATCATAGCAGGGAATTATTGGATAGTTTCTTTGAAGAAAGTATGTAAAACCAGCAACAATTCAACTTTAAAATTGTCTTAAATATTAAGTGAACCTTGTGTACCTAATTAAGAAAAAAAATAATTTGGCGGTGGAGCACGATAGCAGGCAATCTTCTTTACATTAATCAATCCAGAAGATGACCTTTGGGGTCTTGGGGATAATATATAACTCCTGCTGGGATATCAGCTCCAGCTTCTTCATCTACGTATCTTCTATAACTATATGATATAGTGGTCCATCCTGATGATTTAAATACATTATCTTACCGGGGTGATAAGTAGCTCGAATATCTTCCCAATTGCTCTTTAGATGTCTGAGTTCAACGCATAAGCACCGACGGATGGACGGACAGACGGACATGGCTATATCGACTCAGCTTCCCATGCTGATCAAGAATATATTTACTTTATGGGGTCAGAAACGTCTGCTTTTGTGAGTTACAAACATCTGACAAATTTTATAATACCCTCTGTAAAGATATAACAACTATTTTTCTGAAGTGGCCACGTTCACCTATAGACGTTAAACATATGATGTTTTTGTCGTGTGTCCAACATGTAGGCCTAGTATTTAAAATTTAATTATGTTTTCTAAAAACAATAAAAAGTATGAATGTCTTGAAAAAACAAATTTTTAAGTCATTTTCATGTCTTAAATAATATATTAAACAATGACAGCCCTACCAAATCCAATCAACTTTGTTCGAATAACTTGAAGTTCTCGGAACGAATTGCATTTCGCGCAGATTTCTGAAGGACACCTGATAGTGTGACTTTGAATAATTTAAAGGCTAGAATACTATAATTAGATTCGTATTAATGTATATTCATTTTAGTCTGTGGGATTTTTAAGCAACTGGGACTAAAGGCTTTTAGTCTAAATGATATGAAACAAATTTTTTGGGCATTGCCTTGGCTTTTTTTTCGCATATGTGTATGTGTGTGTGTATATCATTCCACTGCCAATTCTTAATTCTAACCACTTCCTCTAGCCGCACCAACAAACAACCTCAGTAAGGACAATTCTAAATCATTTTCTCTTCACGTAAAACAAAATGCAAAAACAAGGAAAAACAAAAAACAAAGAAATGAAACTCTCATAAAATACTTTTGCGCCCCAAGTGCGCCAAATTAAAATCGAAAAGCATAAATTATCACGAAATGGTGGGGGCAGGGCCATGGAGTGAGTAGGCGTGACAGTAGGCAGCAGCTGTAAGTCGAGTCGAGACCGAAAGAGAGAAACATTTTATGCCTGATTTTACAATTCAATCAGTTTCAATTTCCACCTGTCGAAATACATTTCCGTTTTACAGTTTATTTACGCAGCTGAACAGCAACAGCGGTTGCTCGTAATTTTTTAATTTCGACTTTTGAATTTCAAAATTCAATTAGTTTTGCTTTTTTTTTTTGGTTTTGGATTTGCCTGTCTTTTTTCAAAATGAAATACAGAATGGGGACAGGAAGGAAGGCATAAATGTGACTGTCTCTATCTGACACGCTTCTAGATTTATGCTTTTTGGTTGATTTTAATCAAAAACCACTGAAACCAAAACCGAAAACGAAAGCGAGTTTCAAATAGTTTTCTAAAAACGAATTTTCAATGTCCTTGCTCGAGACGAAAGTGAATACAAACTTAGACTTTTTACAATATGAAGAGAATCTCATAGAAAAGGATGTCAATTCCAGCTCACTTCTGCAAACCTATTATCCTTTTCATAAAAAGGTTACCCAACACTTTAACAGTTGAATAGATCCCTTAATAAAAACGATTAACGGAAAAATTCGTCAAAAAAGACATTTATGATCTATGATTTTACATGATAATGTCAGACAAAAACATTCGGTTGAAGTTTATTTTCACTACTCAAGCCCAAAACAGATTCTGACGCCATTTCGTTTAGTCCAAATTCAAGAATGAAAAACACAGTCCTTAAAACATTCTATACTTAACAGAAAATATGAAAATTTTATCGAAATAAATTAGTTCTTGAGTTTAAGTTTAAGTTCTTTCATATTATTTGAATAGCAATGAAAAATATATACTTAACCATCGGATTTTGCTATTCATGCACTTATTTTTCAATGGAAAAACAATTGACTTGCAGCCAATTAGTAAAAGGCAAGTGAGAGAGATAAAAGAAAAATTGTAAAACTCATACAATTTGAGTCGTTTTTCCCATTCAGCGAATTGACGCTATCTCATTGCCAGCCGGACTGCCTGCCAGTTGACTGTCCATCTATCTATCAATTTTTCAACCGAACACATATGCGCGCACATGCAACTGTTGCTGCTGGCAACCAGCAACAGCAAAAGCAACAACAACAAACAGCAGCATCAACAACAGCAACACTTCCAACAAAGCCATAAGCTGCTCCCAGTTTTCCACACAACCAGTCACACAGAGATAGCCAAAGGGTTGTTGCATGCAACACAGCGTGGCACCATCACCAACATCTGCTGCTGTAAAACCAGTTGTTGTTCTTGTTGCTGTAGTCCTCGTTGCTGTCGCAGTTGCAGTTGCTCCTGTTCCTGGTCCTGGTCTTGGTGCATGTCAATGGCAACAGCACATTACCGTTCTGTAGTTTTTCATGCATTCATTTTGACGGAAAATATTGCCCAGTACTGAACACACTGCTTCCAATCCGCGGCTATGGATTACACACACTGATTGTAATCTGAAAAGAAAAGGCTACCTATTATAGGGGTCCAGTGTTATTTATCTAGCTAAAATATATGAAAAAGAAGTTTCAAAATTTTCTTATCTGCTTGAAGGGTATAAAATTCCATCTAATAACTCAAAGGATGTGTAAAATTTCTATGTCTACTCACTTAATAAACCTTGACAAATCTGTAAGATAATATCGCTTGAAATACATAACATTAACTTAGCTTCAACTTAGCTTTGAATAGCAAAACGATTAACTTTTTGTTCAGATTTAAAAATACATACTGAAATGATGTCGATTTGCTTTGAAAACAACTTGGAAAAGAAAGAAAGAAACAATAATATTTTCTAGGTAGCAATACAGGACGTTAACTTGTGATTGTCGTGACTTTAGTCAAGCAGATCCTTAGTTCATTAAGACATTGTAAAAAAATCATGCAAGGATGCAGATCAAATATATGTTGAACCAGTGTGACACTTGATCATCGGTCTGGTTTAACTGATAAATAAGAGAAGGAAGTATCAAACTGTTGCTACTGTTTGCCTGCCTCCGGTGCTGCCACTTGACAATAATGATGACAACGACGATGGTGAGGATGACGATGATGATGATGGTGATGATGATGATGATGCGGATAGTCGGCATGTAACTCGACCTCAGGTCAAATGCAACAAGATGCACGAACGTACAGTGAGTGGGGAACTGTATGTTTGAGTCGCGTTGCCGTTGTATGTGAAATTTTTCTTCAATTAGCTTATTTTCACACCAATGATTTTGATTTCAGGTCCAGTGAAGAGGCCGAACTGACCATAGCCCTACCATACTGTTGGGACCAGCCTGTTAACGACCAGGCTGCCAAGCTACGCCTTTTCCTGTGCTTCCAACTCACCCTCTCTGTGTATATGTGTGTGTGTGTGTATGAGTGTGGCAATTAAGGCAACTGCGTAATTGTTGCCACATGCACATGATGGTCCAGTGAATGATGCTATACCAAACCAGCAATAAAAACAACAACATCAACTATCTTTTCATTGAACCATATTGTTGTTCGATGCGCCAATTTTTGATTGCCCTTCTCTTCTGAATAAAAAAAAAAAAAATGAATGAATGAGTCATTGAAGTAAATGTGGAGGCAGATCATTTTTTTTTTTTTTCTGGTTTTTGCCCTCATATTGCCAGCAAAGCGAAATCAGAGCCAGTCAGGTAACTGCCATAACATTACCGTTAGTTTGCTACGGCCACGTAAAACAGAGCAAAATGAATTGGATTTGTCATCATAGAAAAAGAGAAATTTATATAAGCAAGTAAAGTGGGTACATAAGTATACCAGAATGAGGCAAAGCAAAAGCGCAGAGCCCAGTCAAGCAGAGAGGCAGAGCATTTCGAAAAAACCGAAATAAGCATGCGATACACGTGCTTAGACAATTTGTCACATGAGCCTCTAAAATATGCCCAAGGGTGTTTTGGGTGGGTGGCGCCTAGAAGAGGCTGAGCAACAAAAAAAAACAGATCCCCCTAGACCGTCCTCCTACCAGTACTACCACTACTACTGTTCCCACCTATTTGGGAGCTCCACATGACCAAAGTGAAAAAACATTAGCTGTACACTCACACACACACACACACTCCCACAATCAGGAGTAAACATGTAGCCATATATTAGTTTGACGGTTTCCAAAATCAGTTTCTCTCTGATTTTATCAACAGAATAAGTTATTTACATATATCACAAACATAAAACGTATATAGTTTACCGATGATTGTATTTATGTATATTGCAATTTTCTATACAGAGTTTTTTTTATCCTTTATGCAACTTGGATTTCCATACAAACATCAAAACGTTACCCATCATTAATTGGCTTTATCCTGTATGTGTCCATTTTTAAATATTTTGTGTCTATATTATTTGAAAATTAAATAATATTGTTTTATTTAACTTAGGCGTCTTGAAATCAACAAAAAAGGAACACATTTAAGATGAATCCTTATTCCTATTTGGAAATTATAGTATTTATTCTTTAAATGAATCCCACATTTAAAAAAAACCGTAATTTATTAGTAAGCTGTGTAATTCTTTCGTCTTTTTTTTTTTTTTTAAATCGGAGAAACAATGAAAACGTTTACTTTTAAAATTAATTAAAATTAGTTTTTAAGAAATGTTGGCTTACATTAATAACTAAAGAATATCTCGTATAAAAATATGGGTACAAAAATAATTTTTTGTCTTTAAAAAATTAATTTATTGCAATACGAAAGATATTTAATACATGTAAAAAGTCTAAACTTAATCGAATTAAAATTAAAATAAGTTTGAAAAGGAATGGTAAGAAAATTGTTAATTAATTTAAATTTAATTTTTTTGTTTCACGAGATTTGATATTCATGTGAAAATTAATCCTTAATCAGATCCTAAAAACTCTTAGATTAGATTAATGCGAAACTTTCAACAAAACCAAAGGAGGAGATGCCGATGTTAATATACTGTATGTTTATATGATAGCTTTATACATAGCTATAGGTTTTCCAAATTTGAGAAAATTTCAGAATTAAAGACTATTATGCTGTTAAGTTAATGACATTCTTTATTCAAAATCAAAATAGTTATATGTATATTTTCGACCGATCATTCCTCATTCGTCATTAATATTGAAAAAAATTAATAATGTTGATAAAAGTTACTGTAGGAGCTGTATGATTTAGTTTTCCGATCCAGTGTCTAGACTTTAAAAGCCTTTAAGGCTTAGGAGGAGGATGAACATGGCTATATTAGACCGTATTGTTGTCTTCATTAAGAGTATACTTACACGTAAGCTTGTTGTGGTCGGAAATGCTTTTTATGGCGCTTACACACTTGGGACCAAAAATTTATATATTTCTTTTTTCAGGGATATACAGAGGTATTGTAAAATTTGGTTTCATCTATAATCTACATTCTATATATAAAGCCCAAAAAGTTTGAACACTCTTTAATTTCTTAAAAAAAAGTGCCTTAAACAAATTGAACACTTTTTCTGACAAAATTTAAGAGAATACGTTGCGCGGAACTTGGAACCAGAGTGAATACATATTCATATGGCAGGCGTAGCTTAGCGTTAAGAAAAATATGAAGTCTGGCTAAGATTAGATGATTTTTCAAGATAAACGTAACGAAAGTTGTTGGCGGGAAGGAAAAACCATCTATGAGCCTTGAGACAAGACGTGTCTGTGTGTGTACATGTGTGTGTGAGAATGGGGACTAAGTGCAATATAAAGCCATCAATAAAAATGTCTATTCCGTGTGTATGGGTTGCTAAGAAATCGTTGAACTTTTTTGGTTTTGGTTTCTAATTTTTTGTATATTTAATTCTTATTTTAACAGCTGTTTTGTTGTATTTGTTGTTGTTTATGTTTTGTTTTGTTTTTTTGCAAAATAACGTACAAACATATATGCAGACATAATTTAATTTCACATGGCGGTAAACTTTTTGCCTTCTCGCATTTTAAGTTATGTAGATTATAATTAGAAAAGTTTTTTGTCCAGGAGTGTTTTTTTCCACGGCGAAGGCGGTGGCGAAGTTGAAGGAAGTTTGGTTTTCACTAAGGTAGAGACTGAAAACAAAAACTTTCCATACCAACCAACCGACACCGAAACACGTCTCCGCCATAAAGTCATAAAATTATAGGTAAACGTTTACGTGTATTTGTTTAGACGACAACGACAACGACGACGGCTGAGAGATGATGAGGATGAGAGTGGATGGTATCTAGCGTATCCACCTTTTTGGGATTTTCGACTAAGGGCAATTTGCATAGCCCACTAATTAATTACCACAGAATTTAAAAGGTTCTCCCAGCCCCAGTCCAACCCAATGGCATGCCTCCAATTTTCCCCCTCACCCGACGATTGCCTGGCATCGCATCGCATTACCTCGCAACAGCGAAAGGCACAAAACAAAATTCGCAATAAGAAATAAGAATTATATAAATGGAGCGCAATATGAAACTAATCACTTTTAATTGGTGCACAAAGCAAATTATGGAAATTATGGAGAGAAAAGGCAAAAACCCAGCAAATGAAACCTTTTTCGGTTCTCCCTCATATTTTCGTTGTTTTTTTTTCTCCAGTATTCTGTCTTGTTGTTGTTGGTCCTGAAATTACGGTCTGAAAGAAGTTATGTTGGGCTATTAAAATATTAAATTGTACTGGCTTCAAGAAGTTTCTCATTTTTATTCGTTTTTTTTTTCTTTCGTCATTGTCTGCGGAGAAAGTTTAAAGTCATAAAACTGATTTAGGGGATCGACAAACAAAGTGAATAAAATCATTTGGACTGAACCTAACTCTTTTGGTTCATTTAACAGAGAAACCAATAATAGTTGTTGGTGAAACTTTAACTTGAAGTTAAATGGATAGGCAAAATGAATGCCTTAAGTTAAGGTCCTTAACTTAAAACAAAAGAAATTTAGCTAGTGAATCGAAAGTACATGCTGGGAAGATAAAAACACTTGACAGCAAAATCAGTTTAGTTTAGTATAGCAAGCAATAAGTGAGTATTATAATCAGAATAACCACAAATTAATACTTTGATTAAAAAATTTGTTGCTAAGAAACTCTCCATCGAGATGGATCGTTTTAAAGTATATTTGTCAAGCACGGATTTAAGGGGGTGTCCGAGGGAATGAAAAGTACTACATTTACTGACGAAAATTTTGATATAGTTTATTATATTGACAAATTTTTTATGTTTTATTAAATATAAAATATTTATATTTTGCACCTAGCAAAAAGTGGCTAAAAGGGAGTTACCAAAGCTTACGATAATCATTTAAATACGATAGCCAGAAACGGATAAAGTAAAAAATACAATACAACAAAAACAGGGGTTTACTTCGACCGAGCCGATATTTGTATACCCTTGCAAGTTTTTGGCTAGTCTTTTATCAAAAGTGTCTAATATCTGCAATAGAACGGCCTACAATCTTATGTCAGTTTAGCAAATATTAATCGAACCCGGGTCCTCGTTGTTCAGTTGCCCAAAATACTGGGTCAATTAGACAACTCATCTACCGAGGACTTCATGTATATAATATAGTTGTCTAATTTTGATCAAATTCGGCAAACTCATTAAAACGTATACTATACTGACAAATATTAACTTTTATGACTTTGCCATTTGTATGGAGCTATATGAAATATTGGTCGGATTCGGCTAAGCTTTGAGATATACAAACCGTGCAGTATTCGCAAAATTTTAACTCTGTTCCGGTCTACGAGGAATTCGCGTCGATCCAGACGGACTGACGGACAGGCAAACGAACGGCCATGGTTATATGAAGTCGTATCGTCGTGTTGATCCAGAATATATATGCTTTTAATAACCGGTGATGCTTCGATTCGTATGAAAAAGTGTATCTGGGAAAAATTAATTTACCCTTTTTGCAAAGGTATAAAAAGGGATAAATCAGTTTAACTTTTTTACTGAGAACTTTTTACATTGATAATGAAAACAACAGATTTCAATTTTATTAGCCTAGTTGAAATATAGCAGGACAAAATTAGTCTTTTCTAAAATTTCTTCATTTCATAATAGTCTACAATAAAAATTTGTTCAGACTTTTACAGACTCTGAGATTGATGTACATACATATGTATATTAACATGGCTCTATCAGGGAGAACATCAAAATTATGAACATTTATCCACGATTTTTTTTTAATTTGTATTTCTATTATTGCAATCGGATAACGATTGTCCATTAAGCCATTAAGTCCATTTCCCTTTTAAATATAACTTTTACATTGCATATCTTGATTGAGGCACCCAAAATATTGATATTGACAATATATAATCTGTATCCGTTGTTACTCCTTTCTGCCTGTTAAATACATTTGTCATAACATAATAAAAATAATAATAAATAAAAAAACTTACTTACAGTAAAGGTACTGTACATCAATTTTAGTGTACTCATTAACTGTTGTTCAACTCTAGAGTGAGTTCACTTGCTGTCAATTCCTACAATTTTGTCAACAATCACTTACACGCATTCAAAACTGTACAGGAAAAATTTGTACACGTTTTTAGAATGAATGATTCAATTGTCCTTTTGGATGCATTCATGCAGATGTCTAGTCTAAGTGCTTATTTTAAAAAATTAGCTTTAGCATGTCAAGTTTTCGATCCCATAAGAAAATTTAAAGCAAAAAGTATACTTTTGGAAAAATGCTATTTGTTTAAAAAATTTGTTTGTTTTTCTTTTTTAATTTTTTGTTTTTCTTTAAAAGGGTTAGGCATATTAAATGGAATTTTTAATACATGATATAAAGAAAAAAAGTTTTTAAGATTAAAATTTACATAATTAATAATTAATAACATTTGTCAATTAGACGCACAAGAGAAGCGAGAGTGAGTGAGTGACGAAGGGGGTGAGGGGGACAAGTCAACATATTTTGGTATGTTGTACTAGGTAATTTTTTATGCATGTCACAGAATTCTTTCTCATAAAGCGACAAAGGTAAAAATTCAAGCGAAATCCGAGTGAATTGGAGAATAATGAAGGCGGTGCCTATGGGGTGGGATGTTGGAGGCAGGTGGGGGCGATGCATGGGGCTATGAGGTGTACCTTGTCTACCCATTTACCCTAATAGATGGCAATCTTGTTGTGTGTCGTGTATCGTGATTGTTATGCTTGACTCGCACACACACGCACTGGCAGTCACTCACTCGGTCGTTCTCTTATTCTCTGCATACGATGCTGATGAAGATGCTGCCCCATGTATTGCCATTGCCTGAGTTGAGCTTGTGACATAATTGAAAGCGACATGGCGACCATGCCTGGAAGAGATGATTAGGTCGTCATTGGTGTGAGAAGGTAGGTGTACATTTAACTTTTCCTGTCTGCCCCTCTTTCTGTCTCTCTGCATGTCTGTCTGTCTGTCTGTCTGCCCGCCTTCCGATAGAAGATTATAATGTACGCATTGCTTAATTTGAATGGTGCGTGTGTCACCTGGCGAAATGAAATTAACGGCAGCTGCCGCTCTTGTCTGCTGCCACTTCAAGATACTCGTACACACATACATCTACACGACTTCCAAAAAAAAAAGCAAACAACAAAAGCGAGTAAAAATATATGTAGAGAATGTTAACGAAAATAATGAAATTAGCATAAATAAGCGCTGCTAATAGGATTTCGTTTGTAATTATTAAATTGCCAGGCATTCAAAAAATATTCGATAAAAGTTTTGGGCCCAAGTTTTGTTTCCTTTACCATGCATTTTATATACTCTCTGCGAATTTTTAATCACATTGATCACTTATGTATGTATGTACTTATACTATGGATGAAATATGGAAATCATAATAATTACACTCAAAGTTACTCAAGTACACCAAAGTCAAAATAATTAGCAAAGTATCGCTTAAAACTACAAAGAAATGATTATTTTGGATCTACTTTGATCACAAATATATTTCACTAGAGAATCAAAGTCACTGGAATTAAAAAACCAGGAACTTTTTTTATGATTAAAAACGAAAAAGTAGTTGATAATGATAAAACCAAGTGACAATATTTCAATCACATAATCGGAAACCTTGTCTCATTTGAAAAACAAGTGCATAACCAGTCTTCTTGATTGATTCTGAAGAAGTGTTTAATGGCCAAAAACTTGTTAGAAAGATCTTGGTGGAAATTGGCAGATTCCGGCTAAAGAAAATTATTACTCAACAATATTTTTCCATAAAAATAGTGTTATCCAAATAAGTCTGTAATATTCTAACACTTGCTGGCATATTTTGGTAACTAAAAAGACATTTGATCTTATGTAGGATATCTTAAAAAAAACTTATATATATGAGATAAAGAAGTATGATAACTTGATTAGTAAGCAACTAGCACTTGGCTTAATCTAAATACGAATACAAACTTCTGTAAAAGCTCTGCATGCCTTTCCTGTGAGGGCATAAAATGTTTAAGAACAAAGGAAATAATTTTAGTATAAGGTTTATTATAGTCAAAAATCGATTTCACATTATTCACTTTTATCAATGCAGCTGCTAATTTGCTTAAAAGCATAATTAACACATATCCACACACTCACACGTACACAGGAAGACACACAGATACTCACACATATAAATTCATACACGAGGACAAACAAATGTTTTGCCATTTTATAGCTGCACGTGAGTCGTAAAACATGTGAGGTGTAAAAAAGTGTAAAAAGGACGAAAAAGAACAAAAAAAGACATCACACGAAAGAACACAATGCGAAAATTGTGCAAAAAAATATTGTAAATCAGCGCAGACAACAACAACAACAACTACAAATGAACTACCATACAACCTGACCCACCGTCAAACCTGTCGTATGAGCAATGTACAGTTTTAATACCCTGTAACTAAAAGAATGTTACCTGTTTAGTTATCAAATTTAATGCATTCAACCAAATTTAGTAGCACATTTTATAACTAATATGTAGGTATTAAAAATCACCAAACAAAATCACACTAAAATTTTGAGAAAATCGACTTCTTTTTTAGGATAAGAGACTGTACCTTTTGAGTTCTTCAATAGACATCTTTATCATTAATACACCTCTATGGAAATAAGATAATTTTTTTATTTTTATTGCGTATTTTTATAATTTTGAATAAAACTGTTTTAAAAAAGTACTTAAAGACTTTGGAAATATGCGCCCTGAGGACAGTTTTCTTTTTTTGGTACTTCCTTTTTTCAGTTACATTTTCTTTAGTAATTACTATATACTATATACTATGTATATAAGAAAAAGCAAATAAATTTTAATTACAAACATGTTATAAGCAAATTTAAGATGAAACTGTGAGAGGCTTAATTTTATCTAGTTATTAACCAAATTAAATTAATTAATCATATATGTATATTATTTCTTTTCAATCATTTATCACATAACCAAAGTAAAGGTGACTAAATTGGTTAGTAAATTCACCTCAAAAAATCAACTCAAATCGTCAAAATTTGCTGACAATTGAGAAAATCAAAATTAAAGCAAGTACAAAACAAAATTTGTATATTTCTTTTAATTTTGTTAAAAGATTTTGTCTAAAAAAACCAAAAACTATTATCATTTTTATGCTATACTTGCAAGGCTAATTATAAGCTGAAAGTAAAGGATAATAATAATAACTTATTACAAGGTATTTTTAAAGTCGACGTTTTAGCTTTGCATGACGTCGTACATTTTTTTTTTGTCTTTTTTGCGGTTTGGTTTTTTGCAATGAAATTTTGTGGAAAAAATTTACGTTTTTGTTTTGGCTATAAAATGTGCATACATATTTGTTGATGTATATACATATAGTTCAATTGTTGTTTAATACATTTTATTTATGAAGTTAATACGAGACAAAAAAGGCCAATAAAAACATCACTTCGAATTATAGCGAATCCATTTTTTACCTATGATGAATTTTAAATAGAGGCTTTTCTCCCGTTTTAGACACATCGGAGAGCCTTAAAGCGAATAATTTATATTTAGAAAACTCTTTTCGAATAAAAATTCAAATATCTATGCTAAGAAATTTCGTTAAACTTCAAATAAGATTGTCTAGTCATTTACTTGAAATTATTTTGTTGGATAAGTTTTTATAGTTTTAAGTTTTCTAATGTAAGTCCTTTACGCAAACCGATGAAATCTAAATTTTCTAAGATCGGTATGCAAATTTGTGTAAAAGGACACTCACCTGAGCAATACTTAACTTAACACAAAGAAGAAAATCAAGTGTACGTCATCGATCCAGATTCCCATTGGGATAAAAGGAAACATTTGGTAACGAGATAATCATTTTAACATGCTTAACTTTTAATGATCAAATACATACATAAATATCATAGCTCGCAAATAACTGTCGACCGTTTTCCTTCTTGCGTTCTCGTTGCGAACACAACCGAAAAAGTTCATACTCTCTCGCTCTCGCTCTGAACAAGAGACTCTTGCTGTCTTGATTTATATTTTCTGTTGAGCTCTTTTCGTTGAGCGCTTTGTATATCGGTCTTTCAATGAGCAGTGCATAAAGAGCGAAACGAGAAACGCTCGCACGATGTGAGTCAACAAAAGACCGATTGACCGAAAAACTCAACGCAAACGGTCTTCACATTTATTTTTGTTGTTGTGAAAAATAAACATAATTTTTTGATTTTTTCAATTTAAATTTTTAACTTAAATTTATTTTAAAATTTTTTGGTTCTTTTTTCATATTTTTTTTAGAAAACCATATTTTATTTCATTTTGATTTCATATTCCATTTGCTTGCCTATGCGTGTGAATGTATACCAATACATACGCAAAAGACTTTTTGCTTGATTGAACACGACGAAACGGTCTTGGAACAACCAGAACAAAACAGTACAGAAAAAAACGGTTTCGCTCCGAGCTCGAGCGAGCTCATTTAAGAACCGAAAAATCGGTTGCTCGCTGAGTCTTTTCGTAGAATGTCGGGAAAAGACACTTATTTACAGACAACGAGAAACGGTCGACAGTTATTTGCGAGCTATGATAAATATGATTTTTCAACTGCCTTTATACAAAATAAAAAAAAAAATTGTTGACTCTTCTTCTTTTTTATCCAGGAATTTAAAAATGTAGTCAATGAAAAGAAAAATTCATTGAAAAAACTTAGTTTAATGTTATATTCATATTTAGCCCTTTAATTTTTATCGAATTTCAAAGTCAGCTATTTCAGGAGTTTTTTTTATACCCTTGCAGAGGGTATTATAAAATTGGTCAGATGTTTGTAACGCACAGAAGGAGACGTTTCCGACCCCATAAAGTATATATATTCTTGATCAGCATGAGAAGCTAAGTCGATATAGCCATGTCCGTCTGTCCGTCTGTCCGTCTGTCCGTCGGTGCGTACGCGTTTTACTCAGCCATCTTAAGAGCTATCGGGATGAAATTTTTTTTGGGAGCTTTTTTTTACCCGGGTGAGATAAAGTATGAAAATCTTTGGGATCGGACTACTATATCATATAACTCTGGAACAAAAATTTTTGCAAAAATTGGAGTATCCCCATGCAATTTACCAATATAATAGAATTTGATATAAAATCTCAGATCCCAAAATTTGACCCTGATCGGATAAATAGAACACAAGTTACAGTCTATATAAATCGGTTCAATCGCTGCCGGCAGCTCTGCTTGCTGCCTACTACGTCATCATCAAATCAACAGAGTATTTAAAATTAATAAGCCTAACTTGTTTTTTATTTATAAATGCTTATTTGTTATTTTTTTTAAAACGTAACCAATGTTTTGGATTTTTGTATTCGACTTCATTCGGATTTGATCACAGGTTCTGCAATGCAACTTTGTAATTACGTATACGCAATGTGCTCTTACATTTGTATATGGGTGGTAGACGGGGTTGTGGCTAAAATTATTAAAATTTTTGGCAATTTCTAAACTATTTGAAAAATAGTACTTTTTGTTAATGTAGTGTTATTTCTTTAATAGCAATGATGTTAGTGTTACAATTTAGTATTATGGCTTGGAAAGCTAAATTAACTGAAGGTGTGATCCGAAACGTCTTCTGGGTCACATTCCAAACTTAAGGGTGTGGTGTGACCATCTATTACAGTCGAGTCTCGATAAACCTCAATATTTCATTAGAAACTGCTTTTCCATTAAAAAAAAACCCTCGTTAACAATATAACCCGGTAAATCAAAAACCTCTGATCCCTTGCCATTTCGAATTATCGAGACTCGTGTATATTATTCTGCCTTTGCACTACAAACTGGCCTTAGAAACTATGACCTCTTCTGGTTCTCTTAAAGCCTATCGGTGCTTCATCAATGGTTCCTACATGTTTCAACTCGACAACACGCAAATTATATATAACATTAAATTTTATACTCGTCTTTGAGTTCAGTGACACCAACCATGTCAAATGAGATGGTTGAAATCTGACCACAAATACCTACATAGATATGGCATCTCTTTGGTATTCCTTTTGTTTTGCCTTTAAATTGTAGTTCTCATCTGTTATCTGTGTAATTGCAGTCCGATTCTCTGCCAAAGAATCGTAATTAATTTGCAAGAACTTTTTCACTTGAGTGTTCCTCCTTGCACTCGTATTCGGATTCGCACTTATTCAACTTATTGCCATGTTGAGTTGTACTCGACTGACACTCACTTGGCTATAATCGTAATTATCATGAGAAATGCAAAGAAATATTCCAGCCACATAATTTGCCAACGAGCCGAAGAGCTGAAGGAAGGACTTCAAAGAGCGAAATGAAGCCTGTTTGACATTGTCGAATGCAGTCATTGCAACAAACAAGAAGGAAAAAAGGAAATTCGATTTTTATTAAATGGTCGCTTGTTTTTCTGTTATTTTCCATTTATTTACTTTTCCTTCGTTTTTTTTGTTCCTTTTTTTTGTTTCTTTCTTCTGTTATTTGTCCATCAATGACGATGATTGCGATTGCAATTGCACTTGACTGATGATGAAGCCGACAATGGGGCTCAGTTAAGGCTTCTGGCCGTTCCAGCCTACTTCATCGGTGCCACCAACACCCCCGCTGCAACAGGATGATGTCAAGTGCCGTGGCCATTGAAACATTATCGAGTAGCCCTGCTGTGTGCAGTCTCTTTAAAGAGGTCGAAGGGCGATGCCTCGTCTGGCTCTGCTTCTGGTTTTGGACCAGGATAAAGCACATGTGCATTATGTGAAGAAATTAAAATTTAAATCAGCTGCATATTTACACAAAGCCTTATTTGATTTTAATTGATTTTTTTCGACCGTCGATATTTGTTTTTAATTTGCCATCATACAATCGTCGATTCTCTACGGTTTTTCTCAGCTGCTGCCGTACCACATACATACATACAACCTATACATATATACATTTGTATGAGTATATGTAGTAAGTATGTATTTGCCCATAATTCGTCTGTTTGATCTGACGAAAAAATATGCGCGTATTTTAATTTTATTTGCTTTTTAAATGAAGCGTCATTGGCCCCAAGCGAAAGCATGCTGATTGCCTCACCCATTCATTCTGGCAAGGTCCTGACTTCCTTTTTGGGCCCTGACCCCCCCCCCGCAGCAAGCCGATTCACAATCAGCTGCAATAATCCACCCCATCTTGGCCCGCCCATCGAATAAAAATTCCCAATCACAACCCCAAACAAAAAATTAACCTCAATGCAAGTTATGCGTGTGCCAGCAGCGTATAAATAAGGACAAACGACCAAAGTGAAATGATTTTTGTTTCGCTTTCAGGAAAAAATCATCAAAAATATGAAATACTCTTTCAAAACTGCAACTAACTCAAGCAACTAAGTCCTGAGTTTAGAAACCTTGTAACAAATAAAAGTTATTTAATCAACCAAATAGTTAAAAAGTTATATAAACCTGATCACAAACAACATTGGACTATATTTAGAAGATATGATGGCAAAATATTAATTTTTATGGCATATTTTAGCAAATCCCAAATAAAGAACTATTTTTTTTATATAAATATAGTTTCTTAACTAAATCATTTTTGATTTCTGATAAAATTTTCAAGAATTTAAAATTTTGCATTATGTATTTGCCCGCAAAATATCTAATAATTTCGTAATACCTACCTTGACATCAAAATATAAAAAAAGAGAAACATTTGTATTAAAAAAAAAACAAAAAATATAATAATAATAAAAGAATATTTTTATTTACGTTGTTTCTTTGCTAGCCCGCAGCAACTTAAGTTCTTGGCTTGTTGTTGTCCCTCTGTGTGTATGTATGTATGTGTGGTTGTGCCAGTGTGTGTAGTAGTGTGCTGGTTGTGTATCGTAAAATATTTGCGTTATTATGCTAGTAATTTTGTCTACCCTTCATATAAATGGGGTATATGGATTTTACTCTTTACTTTGTAATAAACTAAGCTAGTCAGATATAGTTTCAATACTAAAATAAGTTAGATAGTTGTAATGAGAATGTTATGAAAAGACAAAGTCAAAAAGAAAATCATTTTGACATATACCAAAAAATGATGACACAATGTAAATGAGTTTAATTGATGATATAAAATAACATTATTAATCGATTTTGCAATCATAAAATAAGCGAAGAAAAATGAATATAATTCATTAATCAAATGATTTTTTAAATGTTTTAATTTTGTATGTTTCAAAATTCATGTATAAAACAATTGCTATTTTAAAACATGAAATGACGCTTTAACAGATATTTAGTAGCAATTAAATTAGCTCAAAATGGGATCGAAGGGCCATAGAAATGCAATTTTATTAGGTGCTTAGCTTATTCTAAAAAATGCTTTGCCATCGATTAGTTCGAACAATTAAATTTTAAGCATAAGTAAGTTTATGCTTATCATACGATTAATCGTTCTTTCTATCACTAAGCATTATTTAATCACACGATTTAGATATCTATTTATTTCCAACTATGTATGTGCTCAGACAAATGCTAAAACCTACTCTAATCCTTGATCATATGACTTAAAAAAGGGCCGCTTGGATCAGCTTAGGCACTATTATAAACTATTTATCGAAATAATATCTGCTGAATTTGGATAAATACTTAAATAAGCTTTGAAATAAAAAATTTGAATAACTTTTAAAGATGGTTTTAAAATTTTTATAAAATCAGAAACAACTGGTGCCATTTGCCATACTTAGCCACTCACGCTTCAACTGTGGCTTCCGAGTAAAGGCAAGACAAATGAATTATCAAACTGTTTCATATTCCCCCAAATAATCTTATTTTTTATACACTTGTAGATTTTTTAAGGGTGTAAATACGGCTTTATACTTACTTGTCAAATTGCAGCTAGTAGTTATGTCTTGTGTTGCCTTCACAATCCGGTAGCTCATTTTTATTTCACTGTCTTTCAGTGTCTGCAGCCCAAATACCGCCTCCGGCCTTGGGTTGAGAAAAAGATGACAAAAATCAAAGACCTTGCCATGTGAGTAGAACCAGAATTCACTTCCCTTTTTCTTTGTTTTTCTTATTTTCTTTTTTGTTCGTCGTAAAATGTGAAACATTTTTCTTATGGCAGGAAGCTAAATATCATCAACATACTATATAAAACTATATTATCTGAAGGATGGGGCGAAAAGGCAGTTTTGTTCTATTCCTTCGAACTGAAGCCCAATTAGCAGAGCTTTTCGAAATTTGCTTAAACCCATAAATCGGATACAGAAAAAGAAGGAAAAACGAAGAAAAAAAATGGAAAAACAGAAAAAAAGCAAATACGAGATGAGGAAAAGTTTTATAAACAAGCAACAGACAATTTTAATGACCCAACAACAACACCAGAAACAGCAAAAGCAACAACACCAACGAAGCGTTAAAGGAAATTGGCTTAAAATGCTATAAAAATGCCCAGGACCCAAAATGTTCAAGGCAGACAGATAGATATGCAGGAAGCGAGAGAGAGAGAGAGAGAGCTAAAGAGAGAAAGAGATAGGTAGAGAGTATACATTTATTGGTAAATAAAGTTTCGTAGCAGGTATAAAAGTTAATAATAAATTGAAACAATGAAGTAGAAATTTGTTGATCTTTTGTTTTTGGCATTTGCCTTGGTTTGAATTTGGGTTTCGGTTTGAGTTTGAGTTTGTTTTGGCTAAAGTCAACTTTATAGCTGACAATAAAATTTCTAATGGGCTTGAAACAACAAAGCATATGAAATTAGATTGACACAAAAGTGGATTTAATTAAATTTTACTATGCCTACAAATTAGATAATCTCGAAAAAAAGAAAGCAAAACGAAAGCTCAAGCTATGCTAATAAATAGACAATGAAAAAGTCAAGGTAAATGAAATAATATCATAAAATTGGAAAAAAATGACCCATAAGCTGTATAAATCCAAAATGGGGATTACTTTTTGATACAAGGAGTTGATTAATGTTTCTTTAATCGACAACTAATCATAAAGGCATTCGAAACACATATAAAGGAAACCCTAAATAGGTGGGTAGCTAAGCCCCTATGTCTCTTGAAATTTCCATTTAGTTATATTTAACTTGTTATATTTAAGACATAATTTAAGACAATTTGTCATATAATTTAAAATTATACCTGAACTCTGGAGACTATTATCCGAATGGTTCTCATTTCCTTTGTCCTTTGTTATCCAGTTAATTGCACCACATACATATCGCAAATGGTTCCAGGAATATTTTGAAAATTAACTTCTCACCCCGAGACAACAGCCTATTTGAGCTTATCTCGAACCTCAGCAAAGGCCCAACAACTTTTGTTTTCTAGCTTTTTTTTTTTTTTTGTTTTTTGGTTTTAATTTATTTATTTTTTGTTGTCCTTCTTCAAAAAAAGAAAGGAGTGGAAACCCAATTCAACCCGCTTAAGTGGCTAAAAAAGCGAAACTTTTTTTCTGTCGTTGTTTTTCTTGTACGCCGCAGCGAACTAAAAATTAAAATTAAAAATTATTACACGCCATTCAAGGAACCTCATTTCATCCTGAAGGAGTTTCCTTTTCATTTTTTTTTTTTTTTTTGTGTTGCTGCTTCTCTTTGTCAGTTGGTTTTCTCTTATTTGGCTTCGGTGACAAGGTATACCTAGGTACGTAGTACTTACTGTGGTATCAAACCCCCCACCCTCGACCCCTTAGACAAAACAGTTAGACAAAGGCCAAAGGCAACCCTTGAGCAAATAATACTTAAACCCTCATTAAAGTAACTGAAAAGCACGCGGGAAGTCAAACCAAAAAGAATCGCAGTTTGTACTTACTTGGAAATACGGTAACGATTTTGAAATACCTATTATGAAAATAAAATATATATACATATATGTGGGATTTGTGCCCACAAGAATTAGAATAGTTGTTATATTAAGTATATAATTTATTTGATTAGTTAATTATTATAATAATAATTGGTTTTTTGACAAATTAGTTTTCTCTAGACTCCTCGTTTTCAACTCTGCCTTGCCACCTCGTCTTCTCTTTCCTTGCCAACTCGTCGATCAGTTGCTTCGGGAGTAGGTCTGGCCTTACGGGTTACCATACCATCCCCACATATACCTATTTGGAACTGTTGTCCTCTGATCTCTCCTTTTAATCCCTAATAATAGCTTAATCAATGCCTTTGAGACTGTATGCAAATGCTTATTCTGATGCTTTGTGGTTCTGATATCATAAGGATTAAGATTATGGTTACTCTAACCATGAAGGAAGAATCATTCATCACTTCGGGAGATACTTTGTTACAGCTTTTCTCATAACGACTTCAAAGCATTTAAAACTGCAAAAAGTGTTTAGAAGTTGTGTCCTAACTGAAACGAAAACGGATTTCTCTTCATAAGATTGGTAATTCTAAACTAAATTATATCAATATGTATGGCTAACCGACATCATGCACATGTTTTGAGAATATGATGTTATATCATTTAAGTATTTTATCTTGTAATCAAACTAAGAAGACCAATCCTAGATAACAATAGGGTTTAAAAGGTAAATAAGTCCATGTAACAAACGCGACTCAAAAATGTAGAATTTAAATGTCGACTTAACTTCCCTACTAAACGAACTCTCAGTCTTTTTAATAAGTCTTATTGCTAGTGAAAAGATACCTTAAAATTATGATGTCGATCTTGCAGAACCTACATAAAGACCAACTTCAAGGACGAGAATGCCATAGTGAAACTAAAAATCGATTAATGGCTTGATTAACTCATATAAATAAGATTACCAGATTTGGAGTTATATATAGAGCGGTACTCTAAAGTTAAACAAGCTTGGAAGCTTTGTATTTTTATAATGTTAACAATGAAGTTCTTGGAAGAACTCCAGAAAAGACAAAAACAAACTGATTATAAGTGGTATGTGTATCTTTTTTATAGTTTCCCTACGGTCACACATTTTGTTGTGTAAAAATATACTCTTTCCCTTCTGCTGCAAAGGGTATGAACCGAGTTGAAAAAAATGTATATATATATATAAATGTCACCCTTGCTCAGTTAATATAAACAAAGAAAAACAACAAATACAACAAATGCAAACTTGCTAAAAAAGTCAAGCAAATTTGGCCAATTTGTTAGACTTTCTACGCCCCCCTTAACCCCCTGGACCTTTACCGCCATCGCTTACCCTTTGGGTAAAGTAATTAAGTTTTGTTTGAAATTTTTGTACTTATGCTTTTGTGCCGGACACTACTTAAGAGGGGGAGTACATTTTCGGTTCCCTCTCGGTTTTCTTTTTCTTTTATTTTCTGTTTTACATTTCCGTCATTTATTTGTACTAAAATACAAACACAAAAGAAAAGAAACTAAACGAAATGAAAAGAAAAGTGGAAAGGTTTTGTAAAATTTGCTGAAAAGAAAATCTTTTCTTCACATTTTGCTCGCTTTCTCTTTCCATTCCCTTTTCCTTAACGCATTACTTGCAACAACAAATAACATCAATTACAGATACTGCAATAGCAACAATTGCCGATCAGTGGAGAGAAAATGCTCTTAAATGAAAATCGCATTCCCTTATTGGAGTCCCTACCATCATTTGCCTCCTTTTTGCATTCCCTTATTTCTGCGAAAATAAGCGTGAAAAGCTGCGACAAAAGTGTTGGAAAGTCAATGGCTTTGTGGGGTAGAACTTCGGGTTCAGGTTCAGGTTCGTTTGCGCATACAAAATACATGCCATAAATTATTTACATACTTCGGTGAATTCAAAATACATTTCACTGATGTAGTCAAACGAAATGGTAATACTCTATTCAAGGATGTGAACTTTACATAGTTAAATTAAATAATTGTGGAGTCGAAGGTTTAGAAAGATTGTTAAAGATAAGTTTTTATTTATTTTAAACTTATATAATATGTATTGGGATTTGTAAACTTACAATTCCTTGTAAAATAATATCAGCAGTTATTCTTAAAGTTAATATTGCGGCTATACAAAAATTACTAAGCTTCTAAAACTTCCAGGGCCTAATGTTTAGTATCTCTTTTGCGCCCCAGCCGAACAGGCTCCGAAGACCTCACAAAAATTATAAGAGAGGGTAAAACTGGAATTAGTCTCTCACATTACTTCGGGAACAAATCGTCGCTTCTTTTAGTTCATGTGATTTCAACTGCTGTTGAAAAGTAGAGATAGGTAGACTATGCGAAGAGATATTACCGTGACGTATGAAGTAATGTGACAGAAAATAACTTTAAAATTGCTTAAAAAACTTTTGACTTTGCGAATTTATAAACTTTTTTCAATCTTAAGCGATCTTTGGAAGCAATACCTCTTTTTAATGCTTTAAAAATTAAATTCATAAAAAACCATTATCTTTTTATTATCTGGATTTTCGACCTTTTTAAATTTAGTTTCTTCCAATATATTTCGGAGTCCGTCGGAGACCATCTTTAGGGGGTACAATTATACTTCTTACTTGAGGCGTCGCGACGACGCGTCGTCTGTTTCGTCGAACCCGTAAATTATTTATTATTTGCAAATAAGGTACTTTTTGATAGATATTTTTTAATTTGCATTGGAAAGCAAACTTCTAAATCCCCACATTGGGTGCAACCCTAATTTAATGCTTTTTAAGAATGTGGAAATATCAATTACTTAAAACTCCTTAATAATATACCTATTTTTATATCTGTTGAAAACTTCTGACTTTATTTACAACCACACATATCCCCCGACTAACACGGTAGATAGGTGCCTGGAAAAATCGCATTATAATATTTATTAATTCAAATAGACTTCTTAACTTTAAACAAAAAATAAAATAATTCGTCAATATTTTTCTTTTAATAAATCAATGGTTTTTAAATAATCAGTCATCAGCGACTGTTTGCTCTTTCTATGAATACTTTTAAGGACCTCCTTATCAATAGCTGTCTGTCATTTGATAATCTGTTCAAAAGCTTGAGCACGCTCGAAAGTAAATTCGAAGTTTTCGAACTAGTGGACATAAGAACATAAAACAAAGCTGGAAAACATATGTTAAAAATATTTATCTAGTTACTCTAGTCTTGTTTATTTGATAAAATCGTATTGAACGAGGAATGAGTGAAATTTAAGAACCGTGTTAAACCGAGGTCCTGTTAAGCGAGCACCGTGTGACCATTCCATAAGAACTTTTTAAATTTTTAAGATTTTATCAAGGTTAAGTTTTTGCAAATGATGTTTACAGAAGTAAATTAAGATATGTAATGTAATCTTTTGATTTTGTTTTTTGACACGATATGATCATTGCTCAATATATTTTTTTACTCCATGGTGTTTATTTAAGGCAATTAACCACTTACTACCTTCAAAGGGGTAAAGAGTATAAGGAAATGTCATTACTATTATAAATATTGAACATAAATTCCGCATCGTTTGTACATTTTTGTCCTCATGTATTTAATTACTCCGACAGTTTTCATTAAATTGGTTGGCTCTTGGGCTCCGCCAGAGTTCTGGTCCATTGCCACGATCCAGCATCCTGAAACCAGCATCCAGGAGGCTGCATCCTGAAAAACTGAATCCTGCTTTTGCTTCTGCTCCTGCAGCTGCTGTTTCTGCTGGTCTTCTGGCTAACCATAAAGCAGGCGAAAATATCTTGCAATTATATTTGCATGTGAGCTCAAAGTGTTTGGCCAACAAAAAGCAACAACAGCAAAATAAAAAAAAAAATGAAAATGAAAACATGTAAGGGGAAATCGTGAAAAATAAAACAAAATAATGATGATGGAGATGGAAAAACGCCGGCCAGGCAAATAATAAAAATGCTGCCTGGCAATTGCCCGGAATCGTTTCGCAACTGCACCTGCCCCTGCATCACACACACACACACATACCCATGCAGACATTGTAAATTTGAGTTGAGTTGAAAATGCATTTTTCATGCGTTAATTTTTCATTTTTAATTATTCGATTATAAAGACCCGTTTACATAATTGAAAGGCCTGACTGCCAGGCATTTAAATACGTGCTGCCTTGTGGGCTAGCCATTGGCTCAGAAAGTTGGCCAAAAGAGAAAAGAAATGAAAATTGTGGCCTTAAATTCATTGTTTAACAATCTTAATTTTAGTCTTTCTTATTATTTTTGCCTTTTTGCCTTGGCCAACAACGAAACAAAAATATGTTGTTCCAAGGGATAAAGAAACCAAAGCTTGGCATTTTATTTGGCACTCTAACTAACTAACTAACTAACTTACTAACTATATAAAGACTTGAACTATTTGAACAGTAAATAAGTTTGTTGAAATATCACCAAAAACCATGGGCCATGGACCATGGCCAACTATTTGTTAACCGGTTTCCTTTTTCTATGCTTTTATATAAACTAAAGTTGAACTTATGTATATATGTATAAGCATATTTTTATACACACACACACACACACATATAAATGTTTAACTAAAAGCGTAAAGCAAAGCAAAAATGCAGTTGTAAACATTTATTTTTATAAAAATGTTGCTAAAAATTCAGCACAAGCAGCACAAGGCAAACATTTGAGCCACATATTTTCGTTGGCCTTCTGATGAAGAACTAAACTATGTTGCAGCCGTCGGCGCTGCATACACACACACACACACACACACACACAGAGACAGAGAAAAAGAGATGTCAGGGGAAATCTCGTGCCAATAACTTGCAACTGCTTATGAGATGAGAGGAGTAACCAAACAACCAACCAACTAACCATAAGACCAACCGTCCAGCAACATCGTCGCGACAACCCAAAAAGAACTAGTTTTGAGAGAAAAAAAAAGAAATACTTAAAAAAAACTCAAGGCACTTTATCGCATATGTGGGAATGATGGTGGGTGGTTTGGCTCCATGTATCTTTTGCCCCCAAGTATGTGGACTCTCAAAAAAGAAAAAGGGGAAAACGAAATCGAAATGCAAGTTTTTATGAGCAATTTTTATCCTGCCTGCTCAGCTTTGCGCCATCTGAGCTTATCTGCAGCTTAAGGACCAGCAGCCAGTTGTCAAATTGGGGCTCAGCTGTCAGTCAGCCAGTCTATCTGTCTGACCGATGCTGCACACGCTCCTATGACTAAAGTGAGTTGTCGAAAAAACTAAGACAGGAAGGTGAATCAAATAGAAGTTTAGTAGTTAAAAATGTGTTTAAATATAAATATGTACACAACAAAATTTAAAAAAATAATTCTTAATTCGTTAGCATGAAAGTGGAAACCCAAGTAAATATGTTTGATTTGTATATTACTCAGAAGATATTTAAAAGGATGAACCAAAGCACCATACTACATCGTATACATATGTATGTATATGCTATATATAAGTTAGCATACTCATCTTCACCAGGGACACCAGGAAACACTTTTCCGACAAACGATCCGCTGAGGACATCTCGACAGACCTCAGGAATCTGCTACAGGAGCGCGACACAGTGAAACTTCGTCATTCTGTTCTCAAACGACTCGGTGACAATTGGAAACAAAACCTTTAGAAGCCTGCGTAAGATCAAGTAAGAAAATCGCCCGGATCGGACAACTATATTATATACTTATTTAAATAAAATTATGTCAAAAGAGTAGGTCACTCTTTCGGTGATGTCAGCAGAAATGAATTGGTTACAAAGGTGAATAGAAAAGTGCTTAGTGAAGTTAATATTGGGTCAAGCGTTAAACTTACTCAAGGTGTAGGAAGTCATTAATGGAACAAGTGGATAGTGTGTATTATTATGGGTCACAATGTACTTCCTAGGGTTATGGGACGTGTGTGTTGTCAACGTGACTTTAAATGAGAACGGGTAGTTCAGCAGTTTCTGGTATTGCGGCTGGTCTTGCTGCATCATAGTTGGTCGGGGTGCAGGGCATGGTTCTACTTGTTCTGTAGGAGTCGGCGTATCGTGGAGAAACGCGTGTGCTAACTTATATAACTTATAGATCGGATAAATAGAGAATCGGCTCTTATCAGCTGACTTTACGAACTGATAAAAACTTCAGGGATGCTTTCTTTTAAATTCTACAATCTACTCTAAGTCTATTGAAATGAAATTACCATTTGCTTCCATTTGCGCTTTTAGCTTTATGTCAAATGTTTGGCCATGCGATTCGATAAGTCAAAATCTTCTTTTCATGTAGAATCTAATTTGAATGAAGAGGATTCATCAGATTCATCAGTGTGAACCAATAATGAAATAGTTCTTGGTATTGCAAAGACGGAACGATCCACTCCAAAGACTACATAGACATCTACATAGAAAACGAAATGAGACTAGTCATGTGTTAGTTTATGGTACTTTCAAATAATGAAGTAAAACATTTAATGCGAAGAGTCATTTCGAAATGCCAACGTGTTAGTTTTCCCCTTAATAAAATCTTTAGTGTATTGAGAAAATTATCTTAAATATTTTGTTTTTTTGCAATTTTTTTTAAAAAAACCTTTTTGTAGCCTTTCGACATAAATGCCTCAACTTTGTCGCGGTATTTGCAGACAATGTTTGGGGAACTTAACTAAACGGAAATTCCACCAGCTGTCGGCAGATGCAAAATATTTAACTTGGGGCCATAATATATACTTTCATATGTATATATGTATATACATATAAAAACTTATAAAGAAGAGATGGGCTTTAAATTGCTTGTAAAGAAGTATAACGGGGAAAAAATAAGCAAAATCTCTGAATTTCATTATCCTTGAAACAAAAAAAAAAAAAAAAAAAAAAATGGAAAAACTAAATGCTCTGTGATTGATTGTTTTGTATACTTAATTTAATGAATTATTTAAGCAAAGTCAAAGACGGAAAAGAAACAGAAACAAAAGCTAAATGCTTATAACTTTTGTTTTCTTATTGGAATTTGTTGTTGCTGTTTGTTGTGTGTCTTTTGCCTAACTTATTTTTTAAGTATTTTTTTGTAGAAAGTTTTTTGTATATTCTTGGTACGGGCAGAAGAAAATAAAACCATTAATAAAATGTTTCATTTATTTGGCCATGCTTTCTTCTTCTCTTTTTCTGTCGCTTAGTCTATTTGGTAATTTTGCTCTCTCTTTTTCTGCTTGATTAACATAAGCCACCATTTATTATAAGTTTGTGTGTGTGTGTGTGTGTGTGTGTGTTTGTGTATTGATTGCGTGTAGAAAGAGAGAGTGTACGTGTGTTCGTGAGCCGTGATTTAATTATGTAATAGTTTGATTGAAGTGGACTTAATGCGGACTTTGGCATAAGCTGACTGCCTCTACTCCGGTTTGCATAGGCCCAATACACACTGTGTCTCTGTGTGTGTGTGTGTGTGTGAGGCCTTTTAATTGATTTGTTTTCTCAGGATTTTGCTCCCTAGAACCCAACCAAATAACATTTGGCTAGCAGGGGCAAGTTCAAAGACTTCAGACAGGCTTCACTACAAGTGCCTCAGCCGCAGACGAATGGTTAAGTGAATTAGTTAGTCGACTTGATGAGAACCATCGGCGGTTTTACTACACACAACTTCATGATTTGTATGTGTGTGTGTGTGTGTTTAAGTGTAATCGGTTGCTTGAAAATGTAACAACTAACAAAAAAAGCAAGCTAACATAAAATTGCTCTAATATTAAAACATTTTCCATTGCCTACTTTTCAGAGCATTTCTTCCTTGCTCAATGTTTTAGAGAAGTTTCTAATCTGATAAAATGTCGAGAAAGAAAGAAACAAATAAACATCCAAAAACATCTAAAATTAAATTAAAACTTTTTTTTTTGGCCAAATTGACATAGAAAAAAGATAGGAGAAACGGAGACGGAAGCAAATAAACGTATTAAATCAATACAAGTTTTAAGGGAAGTTCCTTCGCTTTTCTTTACGTGTTTTTTTTTTGTGTTGGACTGCTCGAAATCAAAAGTGATAAATCTAAAATGAACGTGTATGGTGTGTGTGTGTATGTGTGTGTGTGTGAATGTGTTTTGAATTGAAAAAGGGACAGCCGTAAGGACAGCAAGTATATGTAAGTATATGTCTACACTTTTCTATGGAAATGTCGAAACTATAAATTTTATTTTTGTTGAGGGTATGCCAATTTCAATGACACTTTAATTTAAATTCGTTCAAACGCAGCAATTGCTAGCCTGGCCTGTCCTGTTCTATTCTGGAATACGCATTTCCCACTGCCGCGTCCTGACAATCAAAAGGGAGACAACTACTCCACCGTCCACCCTCGGTTTCTTTTTACAATTTTTGGGACACCATTGAGCAAGTTGTCAAATTGTTTGAATTTATTTATTGACTTGCCGGAGGAACGGAATTTGCATTCCAGCTGCGAGACTTTTTGGACTCACTCACTGTACCATCTCACAGTCTTTGGCGAGAAAGAAAAAGAGGGACAAATAAAGTGCGGAAGTGACGCAGGGTGCCGGATGTGTAAGATCTCTGTTGCCTTTGGCCTGCATAATGAAAGGCAAAGTGTTGCAGCGAGTGCTCAACAGTGGAATCAAATGCCAAATTATTTACTCAAAACAAAATTAACTTTCTTTTTTGCAGTCATTCAATTGAAAGAAAAGGATTTGGAATCGATCTATCAAATTGTTAGTTGCAAATGAAAGTAGCCTTTATTTTGATTTCTCTTTTTTATTAAATATTTTTCTAATTAAAGGAACAAATCATAAATTGTTAAATTTATCTGTTAAAGTCAGTTTTGCTGCATTATACCCACTGTTGGTGCCTGTGTGTAATTGAATGGCAAGCGGAAAAGTGAACTCAGTGCCTCACACTTATGCACACACACCCACACACAGAGTCACTTATTCGCACACCCCTTGGCCCTGTGGCGAAAAGAAAAGGCCAATGGGCGGGGGTGTCATGGTAAGCATTGATGTAACTTTTTCACATGCAATGAATTCTCCACTATACATATGTACATACAGATTACTCTATATGTTCTATATAAATATATGTACATATATATATATATATATATATACATATATGTAACTAAGAGCTTTACCCATTTGTGTGTGTGTCACGCACATTTCAGTCACACACACCCAATCACACATGCTTCCTACCAGACAGGCAGCCCTTTTGTTGCTCACTCTCTCTGTGTGTGTGTGTGTGTGTGTGTGAGAGAGAGAGATAGTTTCAGTTGACTATTTAATAAATCCCAGTTTTGTGGTCAGCATACCAAATTAATGCGATTTACTTCTACAACCAGAATACATATACTATGTATATATATATGATAAAGAAATGTTACAGGAGGTAGGGAATGAATAAAGGAAGGAAATTTCATTTCATTTCATTTATTCTAAAGATTAGCCATTCATTTCAACAAAGTGAAATTCTCCTTTCCCTGTTGCAAGTGAAGAATTTAAATTTTTACCTTGACCAGTTAGCAGGTGTGTATGCAGACCACACCTCTATTACTTGGCTCCTTCTGGCTGCTGGTCTTCTTCCTGTTCCTGTTTATTCTATGACAAAAGAGGGGCAAGAAAGAAAAGTGAGAAAAACTTTGGCAACTTCTTCTGCCAGTGCATGGCACGTGTTTGACTTATGCACAAGGGCAGAAGCGAAAAGTTTAAACAACTTTTGATTCATTTTAGCAAAATTATTCGACTAAAGAGTATGCTAGATCTGAAAAACTCACATTTTAATTTGAAGTCTTCATTAAAGAAAGTAAGAGCTCAGTTCTTCGCAATGCTTTTGGGGTTCTGTATTTTGTCTTTTGGATACCATCTTATGTATGTAGGTATGGTTATGCCATACTCACTTAATTACCACTGGGTATTCATAAAAATAAAAGAGAGAAAACTTTATGCCAAAACATACTTCGAATCAAAATGCACAATGGTCAAAGAAAGTTTTTTGAAACACAATGCCAACATTACCGGACATTAATACCCAGTCAAGTACTTAAGATCAGGTCAGGTCTCGGGCCCCGTATTGCGATGCTCTACAAAAATATGCTAATTTCTTTCGAATTCTTTACATATTTATATTATTTATTGTTTTCCTTTCTTATTTTTTTTTCTTTGCTTTGCTTTGCTTCCCCTCGTTTCAACTTTTGAAAGAAGTATACAAAAGTATTTAGAGTCTTGACAGTTGTTTTGTGTGCTTTATACTATGTGGATAGCGGGCCAAGGGACATGTCATGGGGGCTTGGTGGTAGAGTGTAGGCGACAATGCCGCAGGTGGTGAAGGCAAAAGATTTAGGAACTGTCTGTTGACTTTCATTTATACTTTGCACGTTTGGTTATATTTTGAGCAAAACCATTTCTTTTCGATTTTTGCAAACAATTCCTAAAGATTTCTCTCCTGGGTTTTTATCTTAAAGGTTTCAGCATTTTTGGTTTTTAAATAATTCTTTTCTTTTGGCTTTTCTTTTCATTTGCAATCAAAAGAATCGCTTGCACTTAAATCCACCGAAGCGCTTCTCATTATGTTGCTCAGTCAATTTTGGTCATCTGAACTCCACTCAACTCAGCTTAGTGGGAATGCCATTCACCTTATGGAGTGGTCCATATATTTTAGCTTTATGCACTTAATACCATAAACATTGCTTTAGATCCCAACTACATTTTAATACCCTAACTGGAATAAAAAACGCTGACTCTAGTTGGATGCAGTTGGTTCAATGAAAGAAGTTTGCAATTTATGGAAATTTTTAACATAAATCGTTAAGAATAGAAAATATCTACCAGAAATCATCATCCTGTTTTCAAAATTTATACTGTGAACTTTAAATTTGCAATTGCAGTTAGAGTTGGCCAATTGGATCAAAACTAACACGGAAATTCCAAGCCATTTCAAATATCTCTCAAAACTCCAAAATTAATATTTATAACGAATATAGAATAACTGTTTTGGTTATTGCTATAGAAAAACGAGATTCGCTAGATCTTATATTGTATTTGAAAATATGATAAAAATTATGCAAGTTTCATAATACTCAAGGCGGTACTTTGGTAAATCCGGCCCTGTAAACAAAGTTAGGCACATCTATGGCAGAGATTTACAATAAACAAATTTTTCCCGCGTTTAAAGATCGTCTTCGTTCGACGCCTTCTCAATCAGGTGCAGAGAATTCTCTTACTTTAAAATTGTTTGGTTTTCTTCATTTCATGTTTTCTGTTCAATAAGTGTCCAAATTTTTTCTGAAACTTTTCGGAGAGCAAATTTTTAAGGTTGACCGAATTATTATTAGGTAAAGTCGTGACGACCGCCTTGGAATAGTATCTATGTTTTGTTTGTGTGGAGTTCTTTGACGACCATCTGCAAATGGAATTGAAAATTATCGCATTTTCTTTTTGCGGTTACTACTAACCATCAAAACTGTATATCAGACCCTCAATTTTTCTTAAAGTTGACTACATAACAAATAAAATAGGATGGATATATTATCTCATTGAAAGATATTCCCCTCTATTGAAATAAAGTGTATTACAACTTCAATAAAAGCGACTATTTTTTTTTTTTGGCTGCTATAGTTGGTCAAGCGTCATCAGTGGCAAAAAGAAACGAAGTGGCCACAAAAGCTAACAGCTTGGAAAATGAACGCAGACAATGCATATACGGCACACACACACACAACCCCACCAAAAAAATACCTGCTCTCACACACACACAGAGACAGGACCTATACGCATTTCGTTGAGTATTTTAAGGCTAATCCAAAATGATGTGTCTGACTTTTTTCTCTCTGTTGGGGACAAGAGAAACTGCAATGCAATGACCGACTTCATGGCTTGCGAAACTTTCATTTCACCTTCAGATCCAAGAACAAAAAAAAGCAATGAGAAATTTTTGCATTTAGCGGGTGAAAAGCGGCAAACGGAAAGTCATATATTTCATTTATGAACGAGTGTAGCGGAAATGAAAATATAAAACCATAAAAATGGAACAGGACCATATATACATACATAGGTTCTGCCCCATGCAGACAGAACAACACACATAACGAGCCGTTTGAATTGCCTTTCAATATCTTGTTGTTGTTATTGTTGTCCTTTTGACTTTCAACTTCATTCGTTTTTCCCGTCTGCTGCAATTTTCTTATAAAATAATAATGTGCCCAGCAAAACGGACGAACAGGGACAGAGATTTTCTTTTCTTTCTTTCATTTTGCAACAAAAATTGAATGGGTTTTCTTGTTCAGGTTCGATAATGTGAAATGTTAACATGATTTTCCAGCTATTTACTTTGCATATGGGAGGTCCAATTTGTCGTACGATGCTGTTCGACGTCCTCCTTCTTCTTCAATCTTGGCCGGTTAGCCCTCAAGGCTCAAGGCAAAATTAGAAAAACATTTTTTCATATAGCCCCCCACACTCTACACAACATACACATATTCTCTTTTGCATTCCAAGAGGGCAAGAAAAAGGGATTGTAATCAATTTTCCTGTGTGTGGTCAGTCTGTTAATTTGTTTGCTTATTTAATTATGGAATTTTCTTTTCTATTGCCCTGACTCCTGTTCTTTATTATTACTAGGAAGACTTTGTTAAAGGTATTTTGTAATTTACTTGAACTAATCTAATACAACTTTGTCCTAGGAATTTGCTTGCAGGCAAATAGTTCAACTGAAAGGGAAGCCTTTCCCTTTAAAATTTACTTAGGCAAATGAAAAATTATGCATTTGCCACAAAAATTAACATGTTATTTTGTGAAGCAATTTTTATACCATGCACCCATAGGGCGAAATGGTATATTAAAGTCGCCAAAATGTATCTAACAGGCAGAGGGAAGCTTTTCCGATAAGGTATATATATTCTTGATCAGCATCAACAGCCAAAACGATATAGCCATGTCCGTCCGTATAAACCAGTAGATCTTGGAGACTATAAGAGCTATTGCCACCAAATTTGGTATGTAGACCTGTGTAGTATGTACAGTTACCGAGTTTATTTAAAAATTTTGACACGCCCACTTGCGCCCCCGCCAATTTAATAAAACTGATCTCTCTCTTGAAAACTAGAACTACCAAATTTGGTATGTAAATTTGCTTAGTATTAGCGCAGATTGTAATTATTTTAAATTTTTCTTTCACCTGGTGCATGGTATACCAAAGTTGGCGAGACAACTTACTTACTTCATTCTTTTTATAATTAATTTGCTCATATTTTGTAGTTTGCATTTATTATTATAAGGACTTACCCATTCTCTCGGTCGATCAAATGTCTTGGTTGTCAGCTGGATCGATGCTTAGGAGTGAAAGTTGAATAAAATTTATTTGAGAGTGGCATTTATTCGGAAATTCAAATTTGTCGATTTGCGATACTTTAAGTCCGTTTTGACAAAAACGGTTTCATAAAAGCTGACTTTTAGGCCGTTGGCGGTTAACAGCGTTCGAGTCTAAGTACTCTCAGATTATTGGAGTCCAACAATAAAATTGCTCGAGAACTTTGACAAAAGCGGATGCACTGTAGCTAAGTTATCCCATGAGACATTTTCAAAGAGTATAATGAGAAATTCAAATAACACAGTAAAAATAGATACATATCTCATGAACATTACATTATTCTACTTCTTGTTATTTGTTGCTTAAATAAAAGTGATAGCCTCTGATACTTTTTTTTCATGGTTTGTAAAATACATAATATATATTACATATAGAACTGAAATTGTATAATTTTAAGTTGCGTTTTAAAACAGAAAAGATATTTAAAATGCTTAAAATTTGCAGTATATTTTCGTTTACAATTTAAAATTGAACAGATTTTTA
The DNA here is from genome assembly GCF_018151085.1 of Drosophila tropicalis. Lineage (NCBI taxonomy): Eukaryota > Metazoa > Arthropoda > Insecta > Diptera > Drosophilidae > Drosophila > Drosophila tropicalis. The sequence goes on along the minus strand of NW_027172753.1, from coordinate 118,055 downwards.
ATTGTTAACAAATAACAAGTCTTAAAAACAATATTTTCCATAGCACTAAGTTTTTGCTCTTACAACATCGAAGTAATGCTGGCACTATCGATACTTTCCCAGCTCTATCCTGCTACCGAGGTTGATGAAATAATGCGATACTTTCACTGTAGCGTCTATCGAACTGAACGTCTGAGAGACGACGATCAAAGAGGTTTGACGGACGGATGAGAGGTGATGACAGAGAGTTGGCTCTTGCTCCTCGAACAAGACGGTCCTGTTTTGAGTCACAGTCATAGTCGGATACAAGTCGAGTACCATAGAAGTCGAGTCGTGGACGAAAAGTGAAAGCGTCATAGACGGACGCCAAAGTCGAGCAGAGCCACTCGTCAATTGTCTTTTAACATCTTGCAATTTTCCATTTAGATAGGTTTCAAAATAAGATGTAGTCGTAAAACTAACTCAGAAAGCATTCATGTTTATCAACTGAGATTAGAAAAGTAACCAATTTTATAGTTTTCCCTGGAAACGTGGGTATTCGAAAATATCAAGTTAACATTTTGACAATAGCAATAGAAAGTCGTAATTTCTGACGTTTTCCAATCATTACAGGGTAATTCAACCTTATCTGTGTGTCCATTTAATGGTATTCCGTGCAAGATACTTGCGAATGAACAGGTGCTTTTCGCAGATGCACAACGGTTGTAAACGCCTTAAGATTCCTAAAATAAACACTTGGCATTTTAAATGGCAACAAACTGAACTGCAGTTGGCAGCGTTTCATGACCTTCAGTCGCAGCCACTTGGCAGTTGCCATCTCAAGAGGGAGAAGCAGGAGTTGCCTCGTCATTACCGCGGTTGCATAAATATTTACAAGGCACATAAAACCCCCCACATGCACACATGCACACATACAGACACACTCCCCCATTATGTGTTGGGCTAGTGTTAGAGCACATCTGCCAGTTGATGAGGGAGAGAGCGGGTACGGCAAGATTGTGAGGGTCATAAATTGAGCGAGTGCCAAGGCGTTGCCCAAACATAAACACATGAGTTGACATCCATCTCACATGCATCCCAAGTTGGAGACGTTGCCGTTGCCTCCGACAACAAGTTGGAAAACCTTTGAGATTTTAATTTCAGCATGACTTATCATCCAGTTCTAATCGCGTTAATTAAACAACTTGTTACCTTGACAGCGACTCGAGTAAACTAAATACTGTCGTGGAAGAAAATTTTGACTTTTGGTTTAATTGCAGCGGTTCCCACAGTTTTCGACTGTCTATTTCAGTGGCATTGAAGTAATTTAATTCGCAATTAGGGCACAGTCTTGTTGTCTTTCTCTTGGTGAATTTTAATTGCAACTTCATCGTCCACTGCTCTGTCTCTGTTTTTATTTCAATTGAATTTATTAATTAATTTGTGGTTTAAATCATTCCCTCATACTTATTCGAGCAACGTGTGAAAATGTTTCACAGTTGCTTACGCATCAATTATTGAATCGTTGCTTTTTTTGGGCTGAGTTTTCCACCAACATCCAGAAGGAGAAGAAGAGGCGAAAAACTTAAAGTGGCCTCCGACATTAACAAGAGTTGACAAGCTGCAGCATTTATATACACCACTTGGCCCCCACACTAACAGAGCTGCCATCCGTCCTTGAAGCACTCATTAACTTCACTTAGCCCGAAGCATAAGGCAGGCGGCAGTAAGCTACGAGTAGCTGGTTCTTCCTAACTCTAACTCCCCTCATCTTGGTTTTAGCCGCGTCCACTTATTGTTAATCCTCAGCGGCCTAATGTTCAAATGTTGGAAAATTGAGCCGAAAGAAAGACAGGGACAGCAGTAGAGAGTGAGCGAGAGAGATAGATGCCGCATAGGAGCGCGAGTGGAGAAAAAAAGAACTTTTGAGTGATGCTTACAGTGCGATAAGCTATCCAAATTCCAGAGTTGCCTTTGACATGAACTACACTTGACTACAAATCATTGAAAACAAATTAAAATAAACTACAATAAAAGTTCAAAATATGAATAAATACATATATCAAGCGACAGCTGAATTGAATCACCCTTAATGACTAAAAATAATATCAAATACTATTTGTCTTGAATCTAAAGTCACAATAATCTTGGATAAAAGGGATCAATTTTTTCCCGTTACACCATGGCTCTAAACGAAAAAAAGAAATATCCCCGAAATTGTTCTGCAATTTCTTATTGGTTGTTATGCATCTTTACTTTATAGATTCATAAAAAAAAAAACTAATTAATTTTGATGTTTATTTCAATTGAAGATTACCTATTTTCACTGTACACTAAATTAAGACACTTTACACTTGTACTTTGCGTCCAGACATGTCCTAGGGCCCATATAGCATCCTTGCTGTTACTTAAATTCAGGGACTACGTTTAACAACAGATATCTTAATCTTACTCAGTCGTTTGACTGAAGGCTTCTGTTGTCTTAAGTTTGACGAACCCTTTAAAAATGATAGTTTTGCATGCCATCGAGTACAACATAAAATTATCGTACCCATAGGCGGATATTGGGCTGTAAAATGGGGGAAACTTGCCCCTTAAAGTATGTAAAATGATATTCCTTGTTTTTAACTTTAAACTTCAACTTTAAAAAGACTTTTTCATCAATGTTTGCCTCGAAGATTGTTATTTACGCACAGTACATTCTTTGAATGCTTCAAAAAACTCATTCCTGGACTGCTTAGAGCATACTTTAAGGGGCGAATTTCCTCTATTTTACTGCCCTAGATCCGCCGCCTATGATCATCCCCCTGATAAGTGAATCTACCATCATACTAATAGCGTAGGTGGCAAATGCGATCTGTTATCTTATCGACTGAAGCTATCTCAAAAACAAAAAACACTAAGAAAAGGATGATTCTTTGGTTACATTATATTACAAGTAATTAATTAGTATAAATATTTTTATTAAACTCACGAATTTACAGAATAATAAGTTCAAATGAAGTAAATGAGTTTATAGGATCCATTAGTATAATATTATAACTAATATTTTCATATCGCTCATATTAAGTTATTTTATCACCAGTTCGCATTGGAACTGATATGGTCAAGGTTAAATCACTAGTTGCAGTTTCTTAAGGCCCATGAAAATATTAAAGTGATATCATAGTGAATCATAAGTGATAAAAAAAATGCTGGTATATTTATTCTGTTGATTTTATATTTAAATTTTGACGAATGACGTCGAAATAGAGACTCAACTCTGGACTCGACAGATTCTTGTTGTAGTTTTCTGATTCGATCAAATATGTAATCACCAGATTACGCCGACATAATTTTTGCTGATTTTAACTTGAGAGGTGTTCTTAACTAATTCGGGTACGCTGATTCTGACTGCATACTTGGTTTTTGTCCATCACGTCCAGATTTTGTGAAATCTGGAGATCTGGGGTTGGAAAAAAGGCACCCAAAAGTATACTACAGAAAGTTTAAAGAAAAATTTTCAACTTTTTTAACAGATTTTAGAACATTCTGTGTAAGAAAATTAGTTCTTGATTGCACATATAACTAATAAACTAATGTTACACGCACCAGATTCCCATAATTCTTTAAAATTAAAAAGCAGACAATTCTTGGAATCCCTGTAGCATACTTTTTACTCATTATAGAACCATATCCAAAGTGTAAGATATTATGCCTTTTAACAAAGAAATAACTCTTTGATATTTTGTAAATTTCTTTTAAATCAAGTCTAATATATTAATAGGAGAAAATAATCATATTTTTAGTGCAATATTATGCAAATATCATGCAATATTATATTGAATATTTAATTTTAACGCATTTTTTTCGAAACCCTGACGTGATGGAGAAAAACTAAGTAAAGAGCCGTGATAAGCACCCCCCAAATACTATAGGAGACCTATTGAACTTAAAACACTATTTAATGACCTCAAAAATGTCGGCTTCTGTTATTAAATTAATGTTACTTGATATTTCAAACCTAGATTTAAGAGAGTATTAAACAGAATGGTATATACCCACAGACTTGTTTCCAATTTCTGATAGTCCCTTTATTTGTTGATTTGAACTATTTCAATTGGAATATATTTGAATGTTTCATTTACCTCAATGTAATATGGTTCATGTTGGGTTAGGAGAGCAATAAATAAATACAGTGTTAATAAAATAATAATCCCTTAAATTTGGTTTTTCGTTTAGTTTTTTTCACCAAAGAAAATCTCGTTAAACAAAGTGATAAAAAATTTCATTAAAAATTTAATGAAAAATAGCCAAGCTTTTAATTGTATTACCAGAATACAATAGAGCGAATCAGGAGAGATCCAGGGAATTGATTGCTTGATCGGATTAATAGTTATTCACCTTTAACAAAAGGATAAGGAAATAATACTGAAACCATTCAACTTCTGGCTTAAAACAAAAACGCTGTAGCTTAGTGTTATTGTAGTAACTTCTAATGTCGCTAGAATTCTCTGGGGGGTTTAGTTGGGTGCGGAGGTCAATGACGGGGAGTCGCTTTTTGCTAGAGTCAACGATGGCAGCAACGGCGACGCGGACGACGACCGTCGACAGGCGAGGCACAAAACTTTGTTTGTTCATTTGATGGTAATTATTGTAAATGGGTGGCTGCTGCTGCTTCTGTTGCTCTACGATTCCAACGAAAAACCAGGTGGAAGTGGAGTTTTTGGCGCTTTGATAAAAACCTTGGCAAAAACCAAAAGTATAAAAGAAGAGCAAAGGCAAAAGCAAAAGCGAAAGCGCTTTGGGCGCTGATTGAGCAACCAAAATAAATGCGCCAAACTTTGACAATAGCTGATGATGTTGATAATAGCGCGAGGATGATGGTGGTTTTACGTCCTGCGCTTCTCATTCCACTACTTCTACTGTTACTCCCATTCCACTGGCACTGTTTATGGTATTCATGGTGTTGTTGCTTTTGGCTGGTGTTGCTGCTGCTGCTGCTGTTGTTGTTGTTGTTTGGTTTTGGTTTAAGGTGTGTATGTGTGTGTGTGTGTGTCTTGCTCTCTGGTGTCCTGGGGCGCCCGGCGGCTACAATGTGAAAAGTTGTTGGTACCAACTAGTTAATGGCATTTGTATGTTGCCTCCTCGACACCATCACAGGATACTCCACTTCCTACTCTACCTTTCACGTTGTTGTTGCTTTTGTTGCTGTTGTTGTTGTTGTGGCTGCTGTTGTCATGACGGTTTGTCCGGGTTGTTCGAGTGGTATGTATGAGTGTGTGAAGCAATTGTCCATTGGGCGTGACAAATGCTTGTGTTGCTTGTTGTTGGATCTATGCATTTATGTCTTACGATATGTTCTCACTGGTTGTAAAACATTTGATTTTTCTTCGTTATCCTTGTTTCATCTTTACCTAAGCGGCTCAACAATAAATTTTCAATTCCTAATTCAAAAATAATTACTGCGATGATCCAAGTACTAGTAATGAACGAAGGACATTTGTCGTATTTTATAATGATCTGTTTTGTTATGTATTTGTATCATATGACTGTAGTAATCTGTTTGAAATGTGTTACTCTGTGGTACAAATCAAACAGAATATGAAAGGCATGGATCATATAAATACACTCAGTTATGAGTAGAGTTAGGTTAAATAAAATGCAAAGAAACTCTGAAAGTTTCGTCCTAAAAAACTTTGAGAAATTTTTTTTATTTTTTTTCGGTTTATGCCAAAATTTGGTCAAACCTTTAGCGTAACGATTAAAACACTTAAAATTAGTGCTGAAATATCTTACTGAAATAAGAATTCATTATCTCGCCTTCTTTCTTCCTGTACATTAAATTGCATTCACTTAAATACTGTCGACGAAGATTAAAATGAAAAGCGTATCTGCATTATGTGTCACTTGCTTACACAGAGTGACAAACACACATATTGGAAACCAATATATTTCAAAATATATTAGAAATATGCAGAGGCATTTCTTCATTAATTTCTTTAAGTAAGCTATAAATTCTAGAAGCAATAATAAGCATTCCATATTACTTTGATGACCTCGAAAGGCAATCCAATGCTATCTTCATATTACACAGGTGTCACTGAGCGTATACTTAATATGCCATTTATTTAGTGCCAAGCTGAGGGCGAGGCTAAGCTTTCCCAAACTCACACACATAGAGTCTCGCACATGCAGACAAGAATAAACTCGGAGACCCACACAAGCACAGATGTTGCCCAGGCAAAAGAGTTTTTTCCTCAAGAAAAGATTCGAAAGAAGAAGCTTCTTACATTTATTTGCCGTTCGATAGTTGATTTCATTGTCGCCATTTCCAGCTACTGCTGCCTTTTTTGTTGGTGTTGTCAAGAATCAATTTGGCAAAAGTCATTGCATTCAATTGTCACTTGACAAACGACAAATGGTGTTGATGTAGCCCCAGTCAGAGATTATTTATTTTGGACACATGTATGCTCGCTTTTAAGACAGAACTTTGTTTCGGGCCAAAAAAGCGTTTAAAAAGTTATTGGCCAAGACGCTGGTTGAGGCTGTTTGAAGCTGCTGCTGGAACTTTTCAATTGCTCTGCCAAAACCGAACAAGAGAGAGGATCGTAAAAGAGTTGGCCAGACGGGCAGACGTATGTATGGCATATAAATTTGTAAAGTGGTAGCATTGGTTCAAGCATAACTTTTGTGGCATGCCAAAAGCCACAAAAAGCAAAAGCATTGCAGTCATGAATAACGCACACACTCGCATGCACACATACACCAACATACACACACACACACACAAAGACACTTCAAAGGCATGTGTGTATCTGCGTGTGGCATACTTTTGTGCGCACTCAAATACATAAAAAAGGAAACTCAACATTCAATGTTCAATGTTGTCGTCGTTGGCTGTTTATTTTTTATACTTCTGACACACAAACAAGCACACACACACACAGACATAGACACTTCTCACTTGGGTCATTGAACCCTTTGACTTAAAACTAATTACTAAACCAATTCCGGAGAAACAAACCTAACCACAAAAGCCACAAAACGCAAACACAAAAATATGTCATTTTTTTATGATTATGTGATTGGTTTTTGATTTAAAAGTCAAATCTGAAACGAAAAAAGTGAAACATTATTTACCAATACCACAAATTTTAAATAAGATGGAACATAGAAGGTCGAATTCAGGTCGAGTGCCAAATTCGAATGCGCTAAAGGTCAAGCTCCAAGCTCCAAACAATACAACTTTGAGTGACTTGAACTTTTATTTTCTTTATTAACCTCTTGTTTAACAATATTATTGAATTCGAGACTATTTAAAAAGGAACAATAGAGCGGATGGACAAGAAAGCTCATAGAATATTATTACTTAAGACCATTAGAGACCCTTTTTATACCCTTGCATAGGGTTTATAAAAGAGGTCAGATTTGTGTAACGTACAGAAGGAGACGTTTCCTACCTCATAAGAAGAAGCTGGGTTGATATAGCCATGTCCGACTGTCTGTCGGTGCTTGTGCACCTTACTCAGCCAAGTCAAAAGAAATCGAGATGAATCTTGGTATTTGAGCTATAATAATACCCACATAAAAGAAATTTTGAAAATCGATCGGATCGGACCACTATATCATTTAGTGGTATGTAAACTTCGCCATAGTCGAAATTAGTTTCTTTTATATTTGAAAATGTTTCTGAAATCGGAATTATTAATTCTATTTAGTTTACTTCATAAACTTAAACTCTGTACTACAACTACATTAACTAGTCATTTGCCTGTTGATATTCGTGGCACATTTTAAGCTAGGGGGAACTATTATTGTATAAACTCTTTTTGTAGAAAGAATATCCCAGATAAATGGAAGTAAAAAACATTTTTAATATAGATTGAAAGACGTTTGCAATAATTCATTGATTTATAGCACTGAAGTTTGAAACCAATGAAGTTTATATTTGATATATTTTTCCGATTATTTTCATAATGCTTATTCTGAATAAGATGAGTTTGCCTGGCAAACACTGCGTATACGTTTTTGTTGTGTTTTAAATTAACAAAGAGATCAAAATTCTCCTTATACATAACTTCAGTTGTAGAAGCGTTTCTCAATGTACTTTTATCTGACTACCTGCCTTTGTCATTCAAACTTTGGTTGAAATTATGTAAAAATTCTAAAATTCTCTTAGTATAAACTGCCCAACCTTTCAGTGACCACATATACAGACAAAATACTCATGTCAATATACAGTTAAAATATGGATATAGGCAACAACGCAAATGAAACCACAGCTTAAATGCCTCAAGTGACTGGCAGGAGAGGCTCACAGGAGCAGGAGTAGAAGCAGCTGTCAACCAAACTGCATTTGCAACTCCCTGAAGGGAATCTATCGGAGTAGATTCAAAAAGCGTACGGAGTTCAAATTCCCTCCAAGGCAGCGACCACCTCGAATTTGCTCCTCCACACACAGACACATACGGTTAATGAAATTGTGCACTCAATCGAGCGTAACGATGAACGAAAAGTCAGCACAAAAATTGAGGTTGTCCCACCCCTTCCCCCCCACACAAAGCTTGCCACGAGCCACACCCTCAATAAGAGGATGTGCAATGGTTATGATGATGTTTTCTCTTCTATGTGTGTTGAAGCGGGATGTGTGCAGTGTTTTGGGAGGCGCCAGAAATTAACATCAGCCACAAGCAAAACTGCTGCTATCGCTGCGAGAGGCAAACATACAGGTACAGTTAACAGGGTGTCCTATGTAAGTGTGTATGTGGGATAGATGATGTCTAACCAGCTAGACAACATAAAATTTTGTTTAATGCTTCTTACCTCTCGTAGTGGCAGCCAAAGCAAAGTCCCTGGTGGCCCTTTTGCCCCGCATCTTCTGCCACTTTCATCCTTCAATGTGATTTTGAATATTTAGCGTATTAGCTAAATGGCTCGCTTTTTTACTTGGCGCATCCGTTGCAACCGTGTGGTATTTTTTTTTTTTTTTTTGTATTTCGTTTGGCTTGCATCCACTAGTACGAAAGGACGACAACGTTGGAAACGATGAAAACGACGAAGTCATGCTGTTTTTTAAATGGCATTTTGAATTTTAACGACCATAAATGCAAGCTTATCTTAAATGCTCTTTTATGGCTGAATTTATGTTTTGCCATGGTAAAGTTCTCCTTTCGTTATTTTTATTTTCATATATTTTTCTCTGTGTGTGTGTGTGTGTTTTTCCGCGTTTTTCCTCTTATGCGATTATGAGTTTCAATTACCTTCTGTAGTGGCATTTCTATATGCATAAATATCGTTCTAATTTTTATGTCTTGGTTTGGGCTACGTCCACGGGTTTTGGCTTAATTTGCCACTTGTGGCCGCAGACCACGGAAAGCACCCTAGAAATGGGTTGAGTGGCAAATTAGCCTTAAAGTATGCCACAGAAATTACTTCTACCAAACAATACTTAAGTTTTAAGAAATCATTTCTGATGTCTACTCAAATAACTGTTGCTTCCTTTTACATTTTGAATAAGTCATCTAAAAGCAAATGCAACTAATTGCTATTAATATTAAATGTCACAAATGAAAAGCACACGCTTAAACACTTCACGATTTTACTAATTAAACAATGGCTTTAAATTAAACATAAAATAATGAAGAACAAATTTATATATGTATGTAAAATGAAATTGAATATAACTGAAATAATATTAATATATTGGTCAGTCAAGGACTTAAAGATTAAAGAAAGAGTATAAAAAGGTCTTAGAATGCACTTTTAATAATTTAGTAAAGAAAATTTATCATATAATACTTATAAACGACATCAACCATCAAGTCAGTTAAACTGATGATTTGGTCTTGCTTTTCTTCTCCCTGACATCAGAGATGATCTAAAGTTCTCCGAGTCGGATGATCAAATATTGAGAATAAAATGTATTTTTAGATAGTTTCTTATTCAAATTTTTAGTTTAGCTACTCAAGCTATTTGTTGTTTCATTTGGATTGTGGAAACTCTAACTTCAAATAAAAATATTTTGCACATTCAACTCTTTCTCTCTCTATTTAGTGTTTTTTTTTTTTTTTGTTTGCTATATTTGTGGGTATTTATTTTAGTCTACATTTTAAATGTTTTAATTTCTGAGTTTTGTTTGTTTTTTTTGGGGGGTTGCGAGGGGGATTCAAGTGAAGAGTATTGTGTTTAAGTACCTAGCCACATGCCACACAATAAATTATACTTAACACATACAATTTTTATTTATCTTGTAGATGTTTTCCGCTTTTTCTTACGGTTGCACAAACTATTTGCCGACGCGAGGCACGTCGTTTTTTTTATTGGCTAGAGGATAGGAGGCGGAGTGGACGGGGAGTGGCAACTATTTTGCACTTTGCGCGAAAGTTTTTATGCCACTTTTATCTGGCAACGCGTAAATATTCGTTAAAAGTTGAAATTTAATTTTATACCCTTGGCCAATGTTGCCTGTTAGCTGACTGGTTGGCAGCAACCTGCAAAGTGCAACTTGCAACAGCATTTCGTCAAGTGTGAGCAGAAAGAAAAAATGAGCAGAAGGGAACGAAAATTGCTGAAAATAGTGGAAAATCAGCCAAATAAATTTTACCTGGCACTTTTGGCGGGTTCACGTCTGTTGGTGTTGCTGTTTCTGCTTGGTACTTGTTAGCCTTAAATTTATGTCTTAACATAAATAAAGCTTTTTCTAAACAGTTTTACGCTTTTATTTACGTATATTCTTGCTCTTCCATGGGTCCATGGATTAGTTTGTTCAAGCAAAGTATCTTCATTCATGCCTTTCCGTTGAAGTTTCCGTCTTCGTCTTCGTCTTCGTTTTCGTCTTTTCGTTTTGCTGCGGATACGCAATTGAATTCGAGATTACGTCGTTTAGATAATATCCCAGAGATAAATTCAAAGCAGTCTGTAATGGCATTTAATATTTATTATTATTATTAATCCGCCTAGTAACCATTGTCCCTTTTTTTCCGCCCAACTCCTCGTCTTTTCTCTAGAAAACCAGTTCAATGACTTCATCTTGTGTGTGCCAGTTTGTGTGTGTGAGTGGGTGTGAGTGTCCTTTATTACGTATGTCTTGTTATGTGTCAACAACAAGCAAATTCGCATAAGCAGAAATTTCATTAAGTATATAATAAAAATTGCTAGGCAAGTCGAAAATATCCCTATATGCATACATATGTATGTGCATGTGTGTGTGTGTGTGTGTGTGTGTGTCTATGAGAGGTCAAGCTGAAATCAATGTTTGCCTTTCATATATACAAATATATGTGTATCTAAGAGAAGTTCTGCAATTTACTCTTTAAGTTTTTGGCAAGTTTCAACTTTTAAAAATAGTTGGGCTTAGGAATTTATATGAAATTTGCATATGACAACATTAATTGCATACCTTTGGGGGGGTAAAAGAACCTTCTTTTATTTTAAAAGTAATTAAGCCAAGTTATGAAATATTTTGTTTTCAATGTTTTTTTGAGAAGTTAAAAAGAAAAGAAAAAAAATAATTTTGCAAAAATTTTTTATTTAAGAGCTTGTCAAAGTAAGAAGCATTCCAAGCTATCTAAAACAAGTTTTACATTTTGTGAATTTAGATTTTTATGAAATAAAGTCAGTAGAGCTTAAATTTTCCTAAAAGTCATTAATAGTTAATCGACTTCTTCCACACTAGCATTCAATGGCTCAATGAAAACTAAGCTGATTTGACGCAAAGAGCGCTGATTACTTCAATTTGTTTAAAGAACTCTAGAAGTTTGTTCGTCTTAAGTCTGTTAATGGTGATGGCGATCAAAATGTCTCATGCAGCTGCCAGGAGTGAGAGATGACTTTCCACCATTTAAGAAACACCATTTATATATTCGGGTTGAAATAATCATAAACAAATCATTTTATCTGTATGTTAACCGAATGAATTTCGCCTCTTCTAAAGTAAATATCATCATATATATATTAGTTATCCACAATCGTCTCCATTATCCCCGACGGAACTATTGCTTCTTCTGGTTAGAAAGGGTTCGAACTCGAGAACAAACGAATTGTAGAATTTAGTAGGTCTCCACTGAGCCACCGACTATGTCTCATCATTTATCTATGATAATATCTATTTGTCCGTCCCCCTTTCCGCATGTCCGTCCGTATTTTTATTGCTAATGAAGACATCACATACAATGAGGCATAAGTTCTTTAATTAAGACGTTTTGAGACGTTTAAAAGACACATTTTTGACTGCGTAGACAAAAAATGGCGATAAACTTATGAAGAAACACTTTCGAGTTCGCTTTTTGAAGAAGAGTTTTTTTGCGAAGAGTGTTAATAAGTTATTTTTCCATTTTGTAGTAAATAAACATTGCATAAACTTGTTTATGGCCAACATTTTCGTGCTGAACTTTTCCTTGCAATTATCTGTATATTTTGCTTTTCCTTTGTACACCTAATCAATTATGTATTTCATTTGATTTTTAATTATCTGCCACATACTTGGTGTGTAATCAATTCCACTTGTCACACATTCGCTGTGACCAATCGAGAGTGGGTGTTGCAGGAGCCTTCGGCTACTGATCCCCGGGACTTACAACAGCTCATATAAATCCACCTAACTCTACAAACCTCCTCACTTTCAGTGTATAGCCATGGCATTTTGTTTAGAAACTTTTAATTAGTGTTGCAAAAGTTTTTCAATTAACACCACCTGCACAACTATTTATATTGTTGGGCGGCGACGTTGTCGACACACAGCCGTCTTGTGGAACATTTTTTTTTCCTCACCCCCCTGCCTACCTAACACTTCTTATTTCCCTCGCTCTTTTCGTTGGTATTGCTTTTGCCACCTCATTGTGTGGCCAAGTGTAAATTATGAAAAATTTGCAACAGAAATGCTTTACCTTGGGCAAAGCAAGAAACTCCAAAAGAGAAACAATATAAAAACAATTTACTCAGCATTGAAATCGAAATTGTGGCAAGCCGCTCTTATTGGCATCAAATTGAAACCGTAAATTTAATATAAATTGTACAAGTTTTGACAGGCCAGTGAGAATGGCTTGGAAAGTGGGAAGGTGGCCAAAAAGTTGGTCTGAAATGTATAAATTTATTAATTAGCGAAAGTCTAATTGCTGAATGAAGCAGTGACATTTACTAATGGTGGATTTTAGGCCAACAACTTGGCCATTAGATGCAGCCGCTAACAATTGTTACTAACGTGAAACCGTTTCAAGGATCAATCATTTACTGTGATATTTCCATTTTCATTTGCACAAGACTTAAATACATTTAATTTCCTTAAGATTTTCCTCGAGCTAGCAGAACAAGTACTTCCTTTTCCGTCACTTTTCGGGTGTAAGGTGAAAATGAATTGACAAAAAGAATGTTGGACGGTCAAAAAATATTTCATAGTGAAGTCCTCCCGCTATTCTTCATTTTCTTCCTGCTCTTACCCTCCTTACAACTCCCAGCCACGTTTTCAAATTTAAAATACTTTAACGACTTGAAACAAGTTGGCCAGGAGGTGGTTGCTGACAGGCGGAAGGCGGCAGGCAGTAGCCAACGGGCTGCTGTGTCATGCCGGAACTCTGCTGGGGCAATAATAGAAAAACACACCCAATTTACGTAAAAAATAATTCACTGGGCGCAGCTGCTGGCCCACAGTCATTCGTCCTATCCTGTTCCACAATTCAGATCTCCCGCTGTTGTTAACCTACTAACCGGCTTCTCGTCTTCGTAAGAATTTTTACCTTTTTTTTTTGACTGTTTTGTCAACATTTTCTGCTTCTTTTTTATATTTTTTTCTGTTTTGTTAAACCTTGTTGTGGCGCGTGCAAGTTCAACAATAACAACAAAAATGTCACCTAACACTATCTAGGGATATTGAGGGTATATAAGAACAACTGGATGACAAATGTGAAGCAAAAATTGCAGGAAGAAATCCAAGAAGTTAGTAATACTATACATAATGATATGAAATAACGGCTAAATTTAGCGATAAAGTAGGATCGAGATTAAGCTTGAGCTGCTGGATGAAGAATTAATTCAAGACCTTAGCTAAATTTTTCTTGAATATAGACGGTTAAATTCCATTTGATGTTATTTCCTTGTTAACTTAGACCTATTAAATAATCTCTTAAAGACATAATTTCTCCAAATTGAACATCATACAAAACAAAACAGATAAAACACATTTAAAAAATTTACTCTAAGGCGAGATTTTTGGCATGAAAGTGCTTAAAAGGATACGTGAATGGTAAAATAAAGTGAAAAGTAAAAAATCGAGTTAAAGTTGCATTATCTACAGCAAATCCTCCTCATACTCATTGTACTAAATCTAATCCTAAATAAGGAATAGCTGATAATAAATTAGTAATAACTGTTGTTTGTTTCTTTCTTTCCTCTTACCTGTTTAATATTTTTCGGAATTCAATCAGCTCTTACTTAGCACTTGGAATCCAACCAAAAGAAAGCTCCAAAATTCATATTGGGATATGACAACTTAGACATTAATAATACTTCAACAGCAATTCTAATACTAATTCTTGATCACAAATGACTTAACATTTTGTTTTCCTGAAAGTTACTCTTAATATCAAAGTAATCATAAAAATGATTATAGTTTCCAAATAAATAAGCATCGATTACAAATAGAATATAATAATAAAACTCTTATGGAGTTGAGTATCAAGGTGAAATTGTTTTCTTAGAAGACTTTTCTCTCCATTGCCAAGTATAGGGTATTTTTTATATCGAATCCATAAATTAGATGTAATTTTTATTCATCTGCGTCTAGCACTTGCCACGTGTGCACTGTCAGACGACTGGGGATGTAATTTCCATGCCTTCCCCAAAAGTTGAAATGATAATCTAGGTAATGGCCAGGTCATATTTTTTTCTTTTCTGCCTCTTTGGTAGGTGTAGGCGGAAATGACTTAGTGTTTTGGCTGGAAATTAAACAACAACAGCAACGGAATGGGGGAGAGCGGAAGAAGGTGCAATGAATTTAATTGGAAAATTCGTGTTAGGGAAATGTTTGTCAATTTGGTGCGTGGAAAAAAGTTTTCTTTAGGCCACACGTGCCACAAATCGCTACTCTAAAGAGTCCGTGGGGAGTGATTCGGCCCAATTGGCAATTGCTAAACAAATTGACTAATAATAATAATAATATGTGTCAATACATGACAACAGAAACATAAATTCATGTTGGTGACATAATTAATTAACCAATACCAGCAACTGAGTCTAGAAAGCAGAGTCCTTGAGACCTACTATCTAGCCGAGATAGTCCCCCAGAGTGTCGTTTGGCATGTGCCGATAAATGGTAAAATAGATAAAACTCTTCATACGAAAATATAAGTACATTTGACTTAATAATGGTTACAGGCAAAGACATTTTTCATCTGACGTAAAGGACATAAAATAAGTTTGTAACTTTTGGCACCGACATAAATTTCATTTGTTTGCTCAACTTGCTAATTCCTCATATATGTATGTACTGCTTTGGATTCATTACTAATTAATTTATAAATAATTTATTAACATTCATTTCTCCCAATGGATGTTAAGCAGAATGTCACATACATTCACACACAATGGAAAACTCATTTGAAATTATTCATAACAGCGAAATTGCAGTTGATTTTTCCTTACAAATTTTGCGCATAACTTTGTTGCGAGGTGTGGATGATAAGTAAAAGAAACTTTCAATTTTCTACTTCTTATTTTAATATGTTTTGAGAATGATTAAAGCAAAGACACTTATTTAATTGATTTCAGATTTAAATAAATGACTTAAGAGGTGAATAATATTTACTTTAGTTACTGCTACTTACTCATATATACTTAATCTTTTATATTGGACGCAGTCCTACTCCGCTCAGGACGAAAAAGTGCCCTGATGACACCAGGCCCGGTCATGTTAAGCATGACCCTAAGAAAATATATGTTTTACAACCTAATAGGCGTATTGAGTATAAATAGAGTGTTAAAATAATTAAAAGGAATTGTTATTAATAATATATAATATATTTCGAACCAGAAAGCACAGGACTACAGTTTTAATACCAAAGCCAAGTCTAGTCCTTGCACAATATGCGGAAAAGTGCATGTAGGGCACATTGAAAAGAGTAAGCGGCTTATAAATAATTTCAAGTCTTTCAAGGTGGAACTGGCTTAACCACTCGGAAGAGTCGATCTTAAAAAGTTTATAGAGAGAAGTTACAGAGCACAGAAGTTACTTAAAATAGGAAGGTTGATTAGTTGAGGGTCAGAAACTAAAAATGGTTTTTGTGTTGATTATAATCTGTGCATTGTTAAGCCCAAACACAAGATCCATACTCCAAAGTGGGGTGGACTAAAGACGTGTATTATATTTTGTTAGTGTATGAATCATTTAACTCCTTCGACCGTTGATTTATAATCAAGATCCAAGATCCTAGAATCAAAGAAACCAAACCACATTATTTCATTTTCAACGGAGTAGAATCCGTTAGAGTAACTAAGGTGATCTAGTTGGTTGAGTTGAAAGTTTTCGACTTCTGATTTAAGCAAGTTTTAGAAATATAATCGTAAGAGATTAACACCAACTCTTAACGAAGTTTCTTTGTCGATTGCCATTCTCATTACTAAATTTGTGCACCTCGTTTGTATGTAGGTACTAAGGTATGTGTAGTCAGGTAATTGTATTTGTGATGTCTGGAAAACTGGAAACTGTGACTACTGTGAAAAGCTGCTTCAGGGCAATAACAAAGGCAACGAATGCATCCTTGCCAGCCATGCAGAATTTTTCAATTTTCTTGGCAGCCAGCACAAATGTAATTTATTTTTTTACCTCTACTCGCATACCACCCCCGCCAACCCACAGACACACACACACACACAAAGATACTCAAATGCAGATGCCTAGAGCATGCCATGGTGCAATGCAATTAACCTTCATGTCTTTTTGGCAGTTGTGGCCCACTTGTGAAGTAAGTTAACATACACACACACACACACACTCTTAGATATAGATACGAGTAAAAGTATCTTGAATATTATATGTATCAGCCTTTTAAGTGTCTGCTGTAAATGTCTGCATTCATTTTAGAAAATCCTTTCAGTTTCTCTATGATTTTTCTTTCTAGTCCATTGAAGTTTAAACCTGATTCAAATGTCTCAATGGCTGGCAATTAGCTACTATTTTCTTATTTCTACTGAAAAAGGGCTCCTAATTGCATACTTCAGGTTTATAAATAAGCTTAAGTTCCATACACATTCATACATACATACATACATTCATACAAATCCGAAAGGGTCCTTGAATGTAATTCAAGAAAACTGTATTAGTTTTCTGTTTTGTTTTGTTATATGTACATTTGTATGCAATTTGTTGAGTATTTCTGAGTATAATTTAAATTTCATTTCAATAGTAATGACTTGATTATGCCATAACTTCACGCATCATTGCTCACTTTGCCACTGCCGCATCCTTTCAGCTCTTCTCCATGGCTTCAACCAGCTTAAATCTGAGATTCAGCTTTCCCTACTTTGGCTCCGCTTGCTCATTCACTATGCAAACGGTGCCAAAAAATTGCACCGAATGTTCCCTAAAAATGGAAAATGTAGAAGCAAAAATGGAGTTAGAGTTCACATTTTTTTCCATTTGGCAGGAGAACATAGCAGCAGCAGCCGTCAGCAGCCAGACAGACAAAATCCCAGCCTGACAACGCAGCGCATTTTAAGTATTAATAAGGAGAAACTAGCACTACATATGCATTAGTTTAGTGCGACTTCTTGAATACCCTACATAAAGGACCAACTTTTTTATCTGCTTAGGATATGGTTTCAAGGAATTTTAAAAGATTTAATGAAGCTAAAAATTTAGATAAGTCCAGTCAAATCAATCTAATTGAAACTGTTAACAAGATAACTTTATAGTAGTATCAAAATATTCTTTAAAAGAAGTTCATGTGAATTCTTAGCCATGACTTAAAAATCGTTAATCCGTTTTGTATTTTTTTTATGAATTCAGTAATCATTCAAATCAGTCAAAGCTAATATTAGCCTCTGTAAATTGTAAAGTTCTCTGAAGGCAAGAAACACTAAAAGGACTTTAAGTTAAATATATTTGTGTCCTTACTATTATGTTATTTAGTGATAAATATTTTATGAAGACTTCGATGGATGATTGGGTTGGTTATAGATTGTTGTTTACCTTTTTTAAGTACATTTTTTAACAATATAAAACTTTTTTTCTAGTAATGATATTTGGGTTAGCTTGCGGAGCCAATAAGGAATAAATTTATGTCTTTTATATTAGGCGAAAATTTCAAAATATTTGAATTGAATAAACATTTTTTACCACATATTTTTACTAGACTAATACAAATGTGTATGAAGATTCACTTTAACTAACTAAAACTTTTTTGAATTACATTACATTCTCGTACAAAATCCCAAGGACTCTTTTAAGTTACATGTCTGTATAACAAAAAGTCTTTTCTGATAATAGAAAACCATTCGTCTACAATTCGAAATATTGTAAGAGCTGGAAATACATACAAATGGGAGTAAGAGATAGACAAAAAGAGAAAAACACAAAAACACAGAAAAACATACTTCCAAAAAAAAAAAATATATATATATATATATATGTACATACATATATATATAACATGAAATTCGAAAGAATAAAACTGCATCAGAGCTTTGGGCCATGGCTTGATGCCAATAGCTGTAATGCCCATGCCCAGGACCAGACCCAAGCCTCTAGTCCATAAATGTTTGTGTGTGAGCCTAAAAATTCCCCAGGATATTGTGTGAAGTGTAAAATATTTTTGCACACACACACATACATATAGTGAAAAGTTGTATAACAATAGCGTTAACAAATATTTGAAGTGCATTGAACGCTTGAGTGCACGTCAAAAATGCAGTGGGGAAGGGGGGTGAGATGGTGGAGAAACAATTGAAAACTATTCAAATGAATATTCACAAACTTTTTACATTATTGTAATTATTTGTTGCTGTTTCTGTTTTTGCGTTTGTTGTTGTTGCTGTTGTGGTTGTTATCGTGACAGATCAAGGTCAACTTGGCTTTTAATTATCAAATGGCAAAATTACAAGGATAAGTTTAGTTTTTTGGTGAACGCCTCAACAAGGCGGGCACGGGCAAGACACGTGCGTCTCAGTCCTCTGCCCCTTTCTTGTACTCCCCTATCTCACTTTCATTCTATCTTACTCTCTCTCACTTTACGGAAATTAAAATTCCAACTGCGTCAAAATGGCAAAAAGAGCACAAAAAAATAACAGAAGTAGGAAAACAATGGCAGACATCTAATAAAGTTTCGTCTTCACTGAAATCCAAGAAGAAGATGTATTTTGAGTTCTATCTGAGTTTATTTTTACAATTTCCACGCGCTCAAAAGTCTAGACACAAATCAAAGAGCTGCGCCAAAAGGTATGCTACACTTTGTGCATGCCGAAAAAGCATTCAATGGCAGACTGTTTCTATACTTATATATGTAATATACTTGTATGTATATGTGTGTGTGTGTATATGTGTGTGTGTCTGTGTGTGTGCTTTGGCCATTTGTATGTTTGAGTGAATTGAGTGAGTTTACCGTTTGTTAGACGAGCGCTGCATAGTAGATCATAGCTAGAGGCGACTTTAATTAACACAGTTTGCTGCTTTTCTAGCCAAAGGGGAGGTAAGGGACATGGCCTTAGATTGGTTTGACAGGACTGAAATATATTTTACTCTCCACTTATTTTTGTAGCCCTCTTTCTCTTCCCCTCTCTTTCTCTCTCTCTCTTTCTGTCTGTAGTTTTCCGTTGGGTCCAACTGGAGGCGTACAATTAAAGTCCTCGACAAGTTCCGTGTATTTACTGAACCTGAGCAGTTGCTAAAAACTTCCGACTTTTAGTTGGCAAAATACTTACTAATTGTAGCAAATAGTCGAGTTACACAAAATGAAAATCAGCTGAAACTCAACAATGTACATTTTCCACCAAAATGCAATTGGATCTCAAATGTTCATTTCTTAGAAACTCTAGAAATGAATACAACTTCCCATAAAGAATTCATTAGAAGTTTCCTTTGAAAATTTTCTAGAAATTTGCTAAGCTGAAATTAAGTGCCAGAAAAAAAACAATTCTGAGAACAACATACAAAAAATTCAAAATATTTTTTAATTTAAATACTTAAGAGTTATGTAAGTACATAAACTTATTATCATATAGAAGTGTTTGTGTCACATAAACTCTACGGCTGTTAATTGAAACCAAGTGTCATGTCAATTACTAATTTACCTAGAAAATAGAATTCTGTTATCAGTTCGATGTATTTAATTTGGCAAGTACTATTTGTGAGAAATCTTTTCCTGTCTTTGTCTTTTTTGTGCGCGTCGACAATTTCTTAAGAAGTTTTCTTTAGTCTCGGGGCCAATCCATTTAAGTCTGCCAAATGTTTATCAACATTTCACACTCACTTACATACAGACAGACATACAATGCGTTCGTCGCGATATGCAACCAAAATATTTTACCACAACCCACCACGTTTTACTCACTTACCAACTGGGGGCGCAGAAGTTGCGAGTGGCGTTGTGTGCGAGAGAGTTGAGGCAACCTTTGGCCGATTAAACATAAATCCCTATAAAGCAACAAAGTAAAAAATTGCCAACGAGCCAAGTGTAAAAACTTTGGCAAAGTGCTCAACGCGTTTCTCTCACAGTATCTCTTTTCCCCTCCTCTCTTCCGCACTCAATCTCTCTCCCTCTCTCGTGTATTCGGTGACTGGTCTCTTGCTTCCTAGGAAGCAGCAACGGCGACACCGTCTCATCCTTGACAAGGACGACGTGCGGAAGTAGCGCCACAAGGCACTGTGAAGGCCTTTGAAGTTGCAGTTTTTAGTTAGTAATTTATATGCCAAGCACAAGATCAACGTTGTTAGGGCATTAAAAACTTAAAATAGTTTTAATGCGACATAACACAAAGAGAATGAAAGGACAAAATATGCGGAAAAAGGTGAAGCTTAAGCTGCGTAATAATTAAAGGATAAGGGATTACATAATAGCCAACAAGACCGGCTAATTTTGCCTATGACAAGGTTTTCCACCACTTTCATTTTGGAGCTTAGCTACCATCTTGCCCTCTTTTGACATAAAAACAAAGGGGAAACCAATAAACTCCGTTAATGATTGGAGTTTTAAGTGAGTTTAATCAAATTTCATTTGATAATCCATTGTATTAGCCAGCACAATAACCATTAAAATGTTTATATGACTTCTTTACAAAGCTTAATCAAAGACGAGACACTTTTAATTTTTATGTTTTCACCTTGTTAGTAGGTATATAAACTACGATGGTATACAAAATCAAAATGA
The DNA here is from genome assembly GCF_018151085.1 of Drosophila tropicalis. NCBI lineage: Eukaryota > Metazoa > Arthropoda > Insecta > Diptera > Drosophilidae > Drosophila > Drosophila tropicalis. The sequence goes on along the minus strand of NW_027172753.1, from coordinate 96,765 downwards.
TCTAATATGAATGCTCAAATGTTATTAGATAACATTGATCAGAAGGGAGATAGACAGACTGATAAAATTAAAGTATGTTTCATTCTGCAAACTTTTTTTAAACTTTTGCTAAGGTTTTTTGACAATCGATTGCAAAAATGCTTTAATTAAACTTGAGAAAATATTTTAAATGACTGAAAGATGTTATTTCTACCAAGAGATGCCAATCAATCATCATTTTCCACCTCAACTATGATTAGGCAGGAACCTATCTACTCTTCCTATCTATCTATCTCTTCATCTCCCTCTTCAGTGCATAGATTTGTGTGTTTTGAGTTTCCTTCTATGGTCTATGCCACCTTAATAATATTCTCTGCTTCATTTATTCAGCGACAATCTTGTCTTTGTCAAAAATAAAAAAGGAAACCGGACAAGAAAAAAAAAAACATAATAACAGAAACGGAAAAATACAAAAATTTAAATAAAAATACAAAATGCTCGGGAATTGATTTGAACGGCCTTAGAGATGGAGCATGGGGAGAGGGACCGAGGGAGCAAGAATAACAATAAACATTGCTATCTGCTTCATTGGTTATTTACTTATTTCGGGATTGGCCAACAGAAACGAAATTCGAAGGCAGCAAACAAGAAAAACAGCTAAGAAAACCAGTCAATGAGTTCGAGGGGCAGCAACGACGAGGTAATACCCTGAAACCTGATGAAGAGTGGAAACAAATTAAAGACAATATCACAATTTCAATCTAATGGAAACTAATGCTTTGTCTTAATGTCCTTGTTATTCCTCTCATAATCTAGTCTTGTTACCATGAACTGATTGATTGAAGTTTAATATGAATATTTCTACTTATTATGTTACATACATGTTGTCAGTGATAATGTATCTTGTCCCCCCTTGCTGTAGGGTATACAAAATAAAAGAAAGCCGGGAAAACTTTGGTTTTTAAACAAAAAAAGGAAAAAGAAATTTCAGAAAACTAAAGCAGCAGCAGCCAAATATTGTGAGTAACCGCACCGAGTAACGGTGGAGGAGAAGGTGTGAGGGAGGGACAAATGGTATTGGCGGGACAGACGCTGCTTATAAAGCAATATATACAAAACGCTGGAGGCGGGCAATATCCAATCGAACTGAATCGATATTTTTTCGCTGGTTTTGTTTTCCCCATCGCGTTTCCCACTTTTCTTTTCTTGCCTTGTGACTTTTTCTTATGGCTCTGGCTATGACTTGCCATGGGGTTAATTCGAGACTTTAGCAATCTTTTTGTTCCTCCCCCCTCTTTTAACTTAAAATCCTAATCAAGTCCTGTTTCCAAGCATATCCTGCACTTTCTGACAGGTTACGCTCATCTACAACTTGAGTTTGCGGTGAAAGGTTTTTCTTTTTCATATTCCTTCCTTAGTGCTTGTCTTGTTGTGGCGTCTCAGCTGGTGTATGGAACGTCGACAATTTCAGCGCCGACTCACTGAGAGAAAGTTCGGGTAATAGAAGAGAGGAGCGTGTAGCACAGTCTGGCTAGGGAAATTCTCTCCGATTCGATTGGGAACAGTTTTTTAAGGGGGTAAACTCTTATACTCTTTGGCAGGAAAGTGGCTTGAGAGCAAAGTGGAAATCTAGGTAAACAAGGCATTGATAGGGCTTATCAAAATAACGATAAAAATTACATTCAAATTTATCCTTTGGAGCAAACAAAATAAATTTGACAAACTAAAAAAAAAACAAACACTCGGTATATACACTGACAAAAGAATCTCAGATGAATGATGTTTGAATTTATGAATATGACAAGCAAAGATTAGGAAATGTAGGGTAAATTTATTTGAATTCATCCTAAAAATGAAAACCTTACTAATAAGGTGATAATAATTAATAGATAATCTAAAAAGCCGAAACTATTCGTGTTTACATCTATGTATATATATTTTGAATCTTTATATTTATTTTCATATATATAAAATTCTCGTGTCACAGTTTTCGAAGTGATACTCCTCCGAAACGGCTTGACTGATTTTGATGAAATTTTTTGTGCTTTTCCGGTATCTATGAGAATCGGCCAACATCCACTTTTCACCCTTCTACGATCAATCCTTATTTTTTAATAGCCATTTTAGTAATTTAACCATTTTTCCCTCCGGTCGATACCTGATCAATCGTCATTGAATTAGTTGTCACATTTTTTTATCATTAAATAATTTCATTAATTCTATTTATGTACTCGGTACTTGCGAAATAGCAGATCCGTAAGAACAGAAGAACAAATCAAGCAACAAAATACTGATAATGGCTCAATTGCATCAAGAAGAGCCAGAAGATACACGAGCTGAACTCAATAAAGTCAAAAGATTAGAACAACGACAATCACGCCGTTTCTCAGTCAATAGACGAAGAACAAATGACCAACAACGACAACAGGTACATCGATCATTTATATCTGATTCATTCCTGCGTCTAGCATTTCAGTATGAGCCCGATATTAATTATTATGCTCATTCAAAAGTGGTAATTGGTGCTATGGACAAGGAATGTCGGCATTGTCATGCTCTGAAACTCAAAAATGAGCCAGCTGGGATGTGTTGCGCGTCAGGAAAAGTGCAACTGTCTGAAATTGGAACACCACCTGAACCAAAGAACGGTTTACTTATCGGATCCAGATTCTAACGTGTTCCTGAAGTCAATTCGAAGGTTCAATTCATGCTTTCAAATGACATCGTTCGGAGCAACAGAAATATTTCACGCATATACCACATTCTTACTTACACACAATATACACATTCTAACATAGGATAGGTACATTTTTTCGAATTTGTTATCTAAAAAATAAAAACCTACAATAATTTCAGGTAATTATTTACATGGCAAAACAATGTTTGCCGGGTCTACTAGTAAAAGTATATAATTAAACAATAATGTGATATTTTGTTTAGGAGTTGACTAGACTTAAAACTTTCGGTCTCTTTTTTATTAGGGGACAAACTTGGTTTATGAAGAAAGTTGAAGTTGAAGTCTTCAAATTACTGATAATATTTACCACAAACTTAAAACATTTTACAGGTTTGAAGTAAATTATTCTGAAGATAAATGACAAACTTTCAGATTAAAACCGTCATAAGGACTTCTTCATTTGCTAAATGACAATATGGAATGAAGAAAAAGGACATTAGTAATTATGTTAGTTGTGTTTTATCTTGATTATTAAAAAAATAAGTCAAAAGTGTTTCTTTTATAAGTCTAATCGTAAAACTCAATTTTAAAATCATTTATAATTCTGAATAACTCATTTTTATTCTAAGTTACGGATTCATCATTTAGTCGATGGAATCTCAGTTTATGTTTATTTAGTCGATAAAATTATAAGCTATAATGACTAAAAGATACACAATCGCCCACTTTAATCTGTCAGATAAAAAATTTAGAATTTTATTAAAAAATATTCTTAAATTTCTATCAATTAAAATACTTATTTTTAGCTTAATTTTTGCTTTTCTTTTAATAAATGGTATTATTTATAAAAATTCTTATCAAAAATTATAACTTTTTTGAATTATGCATTGTGCAGACACTTAAATAAATCAAACTAAAAAATAAAACAAGACAAAGCTATAAAGAGAGAGAGAGAGAGATAGAGAGAGACCAGGAGAGAGACGCCCAAAGACAAAGCGATTGCTACTCTCTGGAAGTTCTTTCTCGCGCTCTCAGTGTTAGTCGGGTATGTATAACAGTTTGCCATGCTTGTATAACAGTTTTACGAAGACGAATTCGCTGCCGATGCAGCCGCGTCAAAAGGACCGTACGAGCAATGTTTGCTGCGGCGGCTGCTGCTGCTGCTGCTGCTGCTGCCTAACGGAAAGTCGCCCGACCATGGCAGACCCAGTTGGCAGTCTTAAAGCGTACGCCGTAAACGTCAGACATAACGGTATATACGGTAGATACACCACCGCCGCCGAACACCTTAAACTCTACACACACACACATACACACACTTTTCCATCGAAACACCCCACGGTGGAGTGTGACGCGAAATTCAAACGATTCTAAAAAAAAATACCAACCAACTACAAAAAAAAAACTCAACAAATTAAAATCATTCTCTAAACGTGCATTAAGTGAGGCCAGTAGGTCAAACCCGAGAAGAAGCTAACCAAAATACTCGGAGTTGGTTATTTTCGCCGGTTAACCGCTTAAGAACCGTGGCAAGAAATAGTGACGGAGAGCCAAAACGACGTTGCCATTTTACGGTGTGCATTTAACACGTAAAAGTGTAAACCATTTGCCGCAAATTGAGACAGGAAACATGTGTAAAATGCTAACGACCGTGTAAACGTAAGAGTGCTAAAACGAAAAGTGTGAATACCACAAGAAAGAAAAGCAAAGCAAAAAGAGAAAACAAAAGTGAGAGCGACAGAGAAAGAGAGGGATGGGTGGCACTTAAAAGAGTGCTAAGAAGTAAAAAAAATATATATTTTTTTGATTGATTTTGATTGACATGCCACTCAACGTTTTGAGGGGCCACCCAACTGGCAACAGAAATGTGGCAACAGTTCATTAGGATTATAGGCAAAGTGAAATATCTGGAAATCTGATCAAATCTTACAAAGTTGCCCAAAAGTTTATAGACACAGCCTTAAGGGCAGAAACAAACAAATTTGTATACAAATCTAGATAAAACCCCTGAAACTGCTTTAAGCCAAAGCAACAAAACAAACAAGTGCTGGCAGCTAAAAAGAAATAAACCAAAATCCATTAAATACGACCATCGGAAAAAAAAAAACAAGAAACCGAAATGCAATCAAATCAAAGTCCATAAAATTTGCCGCAAAAAGAAAAAGAAACGCGATGAAAGGAGAACAAAAATTGCAATAATAAAAACAAAAATCTAGAGACCAAAGTCGAGGCTAATCAACTACCAAAAAAAAAAAAAAAAAAAGAAAACCGCTGAGATAAGCAACATTTCTTCTTCCTTTTCATTGCCGGCCATCATTCTTCATGTGTAGTAGATGTACACACACACACACACACACATATGTGAGAGTGTCTTAGTGTAGCATGCCTAAGTATTTGAGTGTGTAAGCATGTTTGTGAGTGTGTGAGTGGGCGACATATAAAAAAGGATAAAATATATCAGCATTGATTTTTCTCTCGCTGATGTGACAACAACAACAACTACAACAAGGAGCATAGCTGAGGCAGCAGGCAGAACAACGGAATAACAGGACATCGGCACAAGAACAACAAAAATATCGACAACAGGAAAAGTTGAGCCATCAGTTCACTTAAAAGAAAAGAAAAAAAAAGAAGAAAGAAAGAAACAAACACGCAAAACAAACTTTTTCTTTACTCATTTTTTTTGTGTGTTGTTGCTTATCCTGGCTGACATTTATTTCGGGTATGTTTGCTTCTAATTTTTCCACTGTTTTAGTTAGACATTTCTTTCCCCTCGCTCCCACCCACCCCCTAGCGAACTCCTCGTTACCCATCCTTGTAGTACATAAAACTCAACAATATTGCTGTCAAAGTTCTCTGACAGTTCTGAACTTTTATTATACTTATGCAATATGTTTGTGTAGGTCTAGTGTATAGCATTTATGTATGTTGCAATCAATAAGAAAAGTTAACAAACTGTTGCTCTTAAATAGTTTGTTGCTTTTGCTCAATTAATTGTAAAGCGTTTTAATTTCCAACTCAATTACATTCCCACCTTCAAATACTAAGAGGCTCTTTAAAAATTATTTATATTAAATACTATTTATAGGGAGTTCGAACAATCAGATCTGTAATCTATCATCTATCTAAATTTGTACCAACTTTTGAAAAGCTCTTCATAATTAAACTATATAGAATATTTGATTGGGCCGTGGTTGTAAATTACAGCCAATCTTCCTACTAGCTATAGCTACTAGGCCTTAAGCTATATATTAGAAGGGGTTTTACTTCTTAAGATTTTCAAAGTTGAAACTTTTCTTCATTTCATTGATGCTTCATTGCGGTTTTCCGTTTTGAAAATAAATTGTTTCTTTTTTAGTCGTTTATATGTTAGTTAGAAGAAACTTTCAATATTTTTGGTTTTAAAGGAGTTTGACAAGGATAATACATATTTTACATTTAAAGAAGAATAAAACATAAGAACAGTTCTGAAGATCCAACTTTATTTCTGATGTGTAAAGGGAAAACATTAAGTACCATGAGAGAAAAATTTAAGAAAAGAAAATGTATAAATAATAACTTAATTTTTATGAAATTCTTTGGACTAAATTATAATTCACCGCATCCTATGATTTCTATATAATTATATATAACACAGAATCTTTGGAATAAGATGAAATATTGTAAGAAAATTCGCTCTTAAATAATATTTATCTTTAGTAATTCCTGAACTGCAGAGTGACTCAGAGTCGTTTTATTGTTTTAAATTAAACATTGAACAAAAAAAACTTAACAAACTTGACTCTGTTTGTTTGGCAAGGGAGGGATCCTTTTAACCGCAACCGAAATTACTGAAAAAACTTCTGTGCTACGTTTGTTTGAAGATACAGTTTTTTTGTTTGCACCTGTAAATATGTTTTTGGTGATTTCTACCCACATACATACATACATACGTGAACAAACACCCACACGTATACACGCTGATGTATTTTTGCGTATGTTTGTTTTCCTGGTAAGGGCGTATTACAAGCAAGTAAAGGCAAAGGTAGCAGTCACTCAGTCAGTTGGGCGGGCTGCCGGGCAGGCTGTCTGGTTGGAAGGCATATTGCCTTTTCAACGCTGACGGCGTGTAAATGAGAAAATTCATTATTTAACATTAATTAAGGCTTATTATGCACATTATCAACGCAGAGATACAAGCACCAGACAAGAATAGAGATACATGAAAAAGAGAGAGAGAGAGAGAGAGAAAGAGACACCCACTTACACACACACACACCAACACATGAACACCCATATGTTAACCACATTAAATGTCAGTCAGACTCTTTGCTTAGGTAACGGGTGTATCACATGTACCTGTGGGTGTATGTGTGTTTGTAGACAACTATCACCTACATCCTTGTTAGAGCACTACTTACCAAGTCCCCCAGAAGGGAAGTGTAGGTATAGAAGTGAAACCTGTTCATAATTTAACGCCCAATGAGCAGGACAAAGCAAAAACACAAACAGGAAGTGGAATAGCAATAGAAGACAACGAAAATAAGAACAAAAAAAACAGAAACAGAAACGAAAAGTGTATTCACTGCTTTAGCCTATGCCGATCTTTCGATACCCTTCTTCCTTTACCCTTTAACTTAAGTATACACATAGAAAAATTATGTAAAACTCTATCAATGATCAGTTTTAAACAATATGCGGTTCATATTTTAAAGTAATCGGATTTCTACAATCAAAAAGTTTTGCTAAATAAATTAGCCATAACTATTTCAGTATAGTACATAATATAGATATCAACTACTGAAGTGTTACTTTAAAATGGGTATAAATTTTACATTAATTGAAATGTCTTTTGAGCGAAGGCTTCTTAAACGAATTTCGATTCTACTTCAGAGTTCCTTTATTTTTATTAAACTGTGTGAAATTAACAACATAATCAAGATTGTCATGGGAAGTACACACACTAAAAACGTTTTCAGCAAAGTTTATGTTGTTTTGTTGCTTAGCTTCAAATATTCAATATTTTATTTAGCATTTATGTAGTTTTATTTAAAATTTGCAAAAATTGAATATTTGCTTATCGAGTAACCCCATGTACTCCCTCTCTGAACAAATATGGCCACAGTTTGCTCTACTTTCGGATATGTAGAAGCTGGTTGGTGCTCTGATGTTGGCTCTGATGTTGGTGCTGCATACACAAAAAGGTGTTTAAATTATTCAGTAAATTGTTAAGTAAATAACATGAAAAGCAACCAAAACAGCAATAACACCAACAACAACAACAGCAGCAACAACCACCAACAAATGGCTGTCTCTCTGTTTGACTGCCGTTTGCGTGTAAATTTTAGCTTTTCTTATATGAAGATGATGATAATGACGCCGGGATGATGCAGAGATGGAAATGTTAATGATTACAATGGTGATGATGATGATGATGATGATGGTTCAGTTCCTGCTGATGACATGCCACACTCAATTCACGGCTCAGCGGTGCCTCCCGGCAAATGTACAATAAAATAAACACCAAATGTGAGATGGAGCCGAGGCCAGAGAGCCCAGGTCCAACCCCCTAAAGGTTGCCAGTAGCGAATGGGTTTTTTGGCTATGGAATTGAAGTCGAGTTGGGGAAAATGGGTTGGGAAAATGGAAACAGGAATGAGTATAAGTGTGGCAAAAGGGCGTATGAAAACAATGCCGGAAACGGAAGAAGCTATGAATTCAGACGGCTGAAATAACTCAATGCACAGTCCAAATGCAGACAATAGCGAAAATTTAGCTTTGAATGCAACTCAACCTTCATGAAATGTTTGAGAGAATTCTAATTATTAATTCAGTAATTCACTAGCCCTGCTCCACAGCTGTGGAAACAAAGCCTTACGTCTCTGTAGTTGCCGTATGTGAAAAGGGATCTGTAGTTTGAAAACCAAAATTACATTCTGTTTGTCTTTTCATTGTGCGTGTCTGCTATATAGCGATTCCGGGGAAAAAAATGTACGATTTGTTCAATGGATAACGATTATTAGATTAGATTGATTGAAATTCGCCAAAAAATAATTGAAAACTCTTACAACAGATTTTAACATTTGTAATATAAAGCATATTGATATCTAGGGCTTTTTAAAATAGTTGATTGCTTTGTGCCAGCAAGTTTCTTTGGCTGGGGTTCCGTTCTCCTCTGGCCGGTACGAAGGTTCCACATCTGAAAAGTCAGTCTGGATTTGAATATCACTTGAATCCTTTTTAGTCACAGCTGTCTGGGGACCGTCTTTGGTCAATTCTTGATTGTCATTGCTTAGGCCGCCGTTTAACTCCTTGTTCAATTCCATATTAAGTTTTTGTAGGGACCTTTTGGCTGCTTCAGGCACTCCAATACACGTCATATTACTGGGTGACCTAAATTGATTCTTCTCATGCAACGTCATCCGCTGCCACATTGCTGCGCCACGAGTCACCAAATCGACTGCAGCTCGACCACGATTGGATTCTCTAAAGCATTTTAAGAAGTTCATATAAGCCGAACGTCCGCGTTGCACGACAGGCTGCTTTCGAATTCGTCCCATAGCAGCTGCGGGTACCGCAGGACGGCGGAAACGTCCTGGGAGTCTCACAGTTGCATTTTTCGGTCGCTTCTTAACACGTCTTGGTGGAATGATGTTGATTTTCTCTGGAGGCTTAATTCCTTTACCCACGTCATCGACTTTTTTGTAGTTCTCTGGATTATATGCGACACGTTCACTTGCTGACATCAATGACCAAAGATTGGTGGCTTCACGCATTATCGCATCCACTGAGTTTTCCCTGTTGAAATCATTCAGAAAGTTTAAGTAAGGATCACTGCGAATCGAACAAGTGTCAGAATTATCATCAGATTGACAGTCCACCGGCGAATTTTCCTCATCCAATTCTGTGGTGCTATTATCAGGTACAACCTGACCCACAGGCTCTGCATGTGGACTAGAAATACCCATTGATGAACTGCTCGCCAAAGTGTGAGACGAGGCCTCTTTAGACAAACTGGTAGGCGGGGCGTCTTCAATCGCGCCAAGGCTGCTAATGTCGATTTTGATTTCACTTTCCTTCGATTCAGTTTTATCAATTCTAGCGTCCAAGCTTGCCAATTCCAATTGCCGGGTACGATTCTTTCTCATGGAGACTTTGAATTCTGCACGCTCACAATCATCCAAAGCTTCCCAAAGTTCATAAGCCCTGGAGTTCAAAACATTCCTTGCCAGCTTAGGATTCTGTCTCTTGAAGCACGTCTTGAAAACACGAAACGGGTCCTTTACTAATTTTCCCTGAGTCGCTGCTTGTCGTTTTGATACCTTAGGCATCTTGTTTGAAAATCGTAAAAATTTTGAAGGGGAAAACTAATAAATTGTGAGAGTAAATTAATACTTCTAAGGATTCTTGTGAAAAGGACTGCAGAGGGTTTGAAAAGTCAATAAAAATATATATATTTTTTACTTGTGTTAGACGTGCTCCGAACGTAAAATGAAACTGAGGGGTTAGAGCATACCTCAAAACACCTTAACAGACAGATTCAGGCATGGCCTACTATGTTTTGAGAATTGAAATTTATTTCTACATTTATACATACATCACAGAAATATATCCAAGAATTTCTATGATTTTTTTCGCATGGGGCACTTCGTCTGTCTAGAAAATTTCTTATGCTTTTGACCAAAATTCTCAGTCTCAGTCTCCAGCTAGTCAGTGGCATCTTCTCAAATGACATGCAAAATAAGCAACAGCCACACGGGCCACTTACTTTGGGCCCAGCTACCAGGGGCAGCGATACGGTTTATTATTGGGACAGAAGCGTTGCCAAAGGGTGGGCCAAGTGGGGAGTGGAAGTGGCAGTGGGCACAAAAAGTGTTGAACATGCCATAATTTATGCGGGTTTCGGAGTAAAAATGTTTGCATAAAAACTTTTTATGCAAAAATATGCCAGAGACTAGAGGAAGCCAAGAAACAGGCCAGAGTTGAAGAGAGACGCAACAGCAGGAGGTGGAAATAGTGGGCGGAAAATGGAACCATGTGTGCGTATGCCTTATGAATCTGTGTGGGTGCCAGTGTGTGTGTGTGTGGACCAAAGACACATTAACAAAAATTGATTTTTGAAAAATTTCCAACTGCTTGTTCGGAAAATAAAGTAATTTATTTCGAGTATTTTTCAAGCACTAAACTTTTATTAGTTTATATTTCCCCTCTCTAAGAGTGTGTCTGTGTGTGTGTGTGTGTGTTTGCGGAACTGTTTGTATGGAACTAATGTTATTAATGTTTATTCTATATGCTGGTTGGGGTGTACAAAGCTTATTGAACGTAGCTAAACTGGAAAGCTTACTGGCAACATATTTGGTAAAAAGTTTTCTGTTTTTTCTTGTTGTTAAGGGAAATTTTGAATAGTGAGAGGGAAGTTTGAAAACTTTTGCTCGATTTTCAGCTGTGTGTTTGTGTGTGCATGTGTTGGATGCTCTGTCCCCACTCACAGACCACGAAAATTTGTTAAGCCTTAAATCATACCACTCGTTTTTGCATAGAGAGTGAGCCAACTCAAATGACTTTTTGGCCTTTTTGCTTTAGTCCAAAAATTTGCCATTCTCTACCAAATTTTTTGTTGGTTTGTTTAAACTGCACTTTGACAGTGGAGAGGTTTTTTGCGTGAACCAAACTTGAGGGGGTAATAAGTCAAAGTGTAAAGAGAAAGTTCATGGCTTTAACCTTGGCTGAGGTTCCATGACTTTGGCTTATTCCCATGTGCACAAAAGCTTGGCTACGTCTCCACATTCTGCATTATTAATGCCAAATTAGAGTATATAGTGAAAACTATTGCAGATTCATGCAAATCTTTTGGAAAGTTTCATGAATTTCATTAAAAATTTATAACGTTTCTCTTGCCATTTCTATAATTATAGTTTTTGGATAAGCTAGTCCTGACTCATAAATGTTTACCTAAATGAATAATAATGCAGCTTCGTTAAGATAATTGGATTTGTTGGATTGGAAAAAAAGGAACTTAGTTTTATCAATTTATGCTTAATCTTCAATTCGGCAATCAATTTCACTTCCGCTTCTTTTAAAGCGTTACTCTTACTTACATATATGCCTCACTTGGGAGATTTTCACACATATGTATGTATAGATAACTGAGATGACAGAATACTAGAGAAGAATACAATAAGAGTAGCTTGGTTTGATGGTTCTTCTTTTCTTTTAATTATTTTCAAAAGAAATTCAAACCATTTACACTCATTCCCCTGTATGACGAGAATCTTATATAAAGAATAGGGAAAAGTGCTTAAGAAATAAGTCAAGTGAGATTCTATAGCCCATACTTGGCCGTGAAATGAATGTTTATTGTCGTGTTTGTAATTTTTTTTTTCTCTTTAATTTCAATTTCCCCTCCTGTGTCAGAGCCACGAGCACTCAATCAGAAAGTTAAGCAAACAAATTGCCAACTGAAAAATAAGGGCAAAATTTAAATATATAAATGTATATATAATCATACATATATAGTATATATACATGTATACGTTTTCTTCCTTTTCTGCATTATTTTGAATGTTGTTGGGTGTAAAATACCAAGAAAACCGAATCAACAACAATAACGGAGAACAAGAATAACCATGGCCATGGTTATGGGTTTACTCCACAAGCGCGAGAGCAATTTCCGTTCGTTAAACCTACATTTCGAAATTAAATTTCTTACACTTGAAAAGTTCCTCTCGCCCAGTTTTCAAATATTGTTGAGCATTTTTCATTTGCCAGCGCGAAGGCGCAATTATGTAGCGCCCTCCCCCGAAAACAAGCCCCTTTCTCCAGCAGCCACACTTTCTACGCGCTTTCACCCTCTTGCCTAGTCGCTCAGCCACCAGCCACCAGCAACCAGGCAACCCCAAGTTACAACCCCAGAACCTGACCCCAACCAAGAGCAAAAAGAGAGACAGGAAGAGAGAAGTGGAAAGTGAGTTGTAATACGCTAAGAATGAACCAAAAATGATGAGGGATTGAGAAAAGTTTCCCTTTCAAAACAAAAAGTTGACAAAAGAATCGACCAAGAAGTTACCTCTTTACATATGAGAGGATTTGGTTAGAAATTTGTTGTTCAGAAAAAGGTCAATAACATCTAGACTTTGCATTATAATTAAGTAAGGTTCAGCAAAAAAAAAAATAACATGGAAGCATTGAGAAAATTGTCAACAAAAATTAAAAAGAAATATTTATATATCTAGGACCTACCTAAAAGATCATAAAGAAAAGACACATTCTAAAATTAAACCAAAAAAAACTATTAAATGTGTAGTACCTATTCAAAAGTTGACTATCAAGAAGTAAAATTTTAAGTACCGCGAAACGAACAATGTAATAAAATTAAGTATACAATATTTAGTGGCAAAAAGTTATATGAATACGCCGTTGTTTTCGATTGGCATGGAAAATCATTAAAAAATATGTAAAATCTGCAAATATACATGAAAAATATTCTGTAAACAAAATGAACCCTCAGCCACATCCCCTCCAAAGACCAAAGTAACCTCAACCCCCACGAGCCGCGCTCATTACGACCTTCAACGATGTCGATGAAACAAACAAAAAAGCAAAAAGAAGGAAGAACATTTTCAGGCAATATTTGCGCGGCCTGCGCTGCGGTCGTCAGGCCTCGTGGTCGGAGCGTGGGTGACTGCGGAATGAAGCCGAGTGGGGGGCTAGTCTGAGGGCGCATTAACAAACAGGAAAAAAATGAACGAAATTTGCTGAGTATTAAATATCTATTGAGTAGAAGAATATTGTGGCATAAATTTAAGCATCCTTGCGAATGCTGTTGCTCAATATGGCCTAGAACTTTTACTTTTTTCTGTCTTCGTTTTCCTTCTGTCCCTTAATAGAGGCATTATCTGTGTCATCGCATTTTGTTTTTGATTTTCTACAAATTTCGATAGTACCTTCTGATCACATATGCAACTTAAATAATCTGCTTAAGTTATATACATTTTGTATATGTGTAATCAATGTCCTGGTACAATTTCGGTTACAGCGCACTGTTGTTACCCTTTGCCATTGCCCAGACCATCTTTTTACACAATAGTTATACATATATGCACAAAACTCACTAGTTTGATTCTAGATAGGCTATATAACGTAGTCAACCAATGCAAACGAGTTAAAAAAGAAAAGCAAATGGAGACGACAGGTGATATCTAGGATGCCCAGAAATTCATGCCAAAAATCTAAATTTAAACTTGGCTAAGAAAAGAATAGAACCAGAAATAATAAGTTTTAGTATAGAAGAAATAAAACAGAACATACATGTAGCTTTGGCCATGTCAACTTATTTCGTGGTAGTATGTTTGAACCAACTTCCTCTACTTAGATGTCTCCGCATCCTAGGTAGAGTGTTAAACCCTCTTATCTACTTAATTTAGTTCTTGCTTTGCCAACAGCACAAATTTGAATTCTTCAATACTTATCTGATAAGTATGAAATGCAATATGTGATAGCAAAGGCTTGTTTTTTGCAAGTGTCAAGCGTATGGTCTAAATAATGATACCCTCTTGGCAAGGGTAAAAAAAGAAAATTGGGTTCGCAAAACAAAAAAGAGAACAAGCAAGATAAGCTTACCCACAACAAAAAAGGAAAGCGAAATGCGAGAACAAAATTAGAATAAAACCAAAAAAAAAAAAAAGATATATACTTACATATATATAATATAAAAGGATGCGAACCCTCTTGTTTTTTTTTTTGTCAATAAAATTTCTTTTATTTGCGTGCCTTTGGCCAGGACCGAGAAACAAACCTGAAGGCAGTAAAACTGACATCATAAAATTGATATAATGGCAAATGCAATTTTGAAAGGTTACCAATCTTTGTAAATCTATCCCTATAGCTACGCCCATGTCTGCCAAAAAAACGAATGCAACGCCTTGAAAGGGCCAGACCAAAGACACAAAGAGAATAGAGTGAGCTTCGTCTGGCCGTGGCTGCTACGACGCCATTAAATAGAATATTTAATTTTATTGTTTAGCCTTCCCCCAAAAGATACGTCACACTGAAAAACAAAAGCGAAATACATACAGAAGAAAAAAGGGTCACTCTGGGTCGCAAAATGAAGCGACGCGCATTTTTCCAGGCTTAGCCTCTACAACAAATTTAAATTCCAAACATGCCCATGGCCAGTTCTCAATCCCTGCCCACACCCATGACCCTTGTCCATGGCCGGCATCTAGGTCCATATTTACATATTGTTGTTGAGCAGCAGAAACCAACCAAATTTTTAAGTCCAAAGCCATTTTTTATTAAAAAACAAAGAGAACAAAAAAAAAAAGACAGACACGCAGTCCAGAAAAAAGCATGAAAATAAAAAGAGAGCAACTTTTTATACATTTCTAATATGGAAACCCTTTAACGTTTTTGCATTTTCCTCTCTCTCTCTTTCCACATTATTTTGCAGCTCACTGTGGGCAATGGCATTTGCGGCTGATTAAAATGATAAAAGGTATGTTCTTAAAGTTTAATAATACAAAAATTTCCAGTAAACATTCAAAATAATAATTTAAAGTATATTAATGGAAACTAAACCGTTAACTTTATTTAGAAAGTAAATCGCCAATTGCTTTTGTTTAGTGAGTTATTCAAATGTGGAATATTTAAAGAAATATTTAAAGCCAAAATACATTTAGTCTAGTTTAGGTCTTGTTTTGGAGGATATTTGTCAAAGAATTTCAAAGTTTTGAGAAAATTATTAAAATAATTAGTGATAGTAACTGCTATTCTTAAGTGGATCCAAGTGTGTTTATTACTTACTAACTTACCGTTGAAAATTTCTATAAAGAATCAAGTATAATAACAAGGTTTATTTAGATTGCTTTTTTTAACCCTAGGAATATGAGTATGAGGAAATATTTTCATGTTATTATGTTCGTTACAATAATTAAATACGATTTTCACTCTCTCAAACATCGCTTGCGAAAATTGTTTGAAAATTATGTTAATTTTTATTAAAAAGAAAATGTTTTATTCAGTTTATTAATTTGATTTCCAACGGTGTTTTTGTTGAACATAATTTCTTGGAATACGTTTTCCTTATACTGCCGCATGCCCTTTCGCTTTGCATAAAGGTGTGGATGAAAGGGTTTCAATTTTATGCAAATGGCATTAAATATGCAAATCAAAGGCAGCTTTTAAAATAACTTTTAATTTTTTCATTGTCGCAATATATTTATTTATTTATATTTATTCATCAAATATGGCAAGCAATATTTCATAGGGGGCTTAAAAATATTATAAAAATATTTCAAAATATTCTTTTTTTTTTATTTATCATTCAACTATTTGGATGGTTTTGTTTTTTTCTTTTTGGTTTATTAACTCAACGACATAAAAATTGCCACAAAAAAATGGTTGGCGATGGCCATATAAAAGTTGCCAGCATAGTGTCGGTGCGAGAAAGAGGGGTCAGAGAGGCAGAGAGAGAGATACAAACGGCATACGCAATAAAAACGAAATTGATTTATGTTCAAGGCAAGAAGAGGGTAAGGGTGTAAGGGTGAAACGGACAAATGGGTTAAAATGAAGCAGAGTTTTTGTCAACACTTTTTGACAAGTGTCGACCACCAGGAACAGGTGGTGCGTGTGGTCAGGATTTTAGTACCTACCATCCATGAGGACATCCCACTCCATCACCATAACCCTTCTCATCGCCCCAAAGATAAACACTTACAACAATTTTAACTGGGCAATTTGTATTGGTTAAAACGGTTTCATACACTTTATTAAGCCTAGTTAACCGAAGTTATTAAATGGTCCCATATGAGCTAGTTGGAAGAGCTTTATTCAGAAATGGAAGCATGTAATGAAATTTTCCATTTAAATCGTTGTTTCCCATGTCTTTGGTTTTGTTGTAACCTTTTCGTCTATGACTATAACTTTTTCCCTTGTCATCGAATTTTGAATTTCAAGAAAAAATTGTTTTTAATTTAGACGCGAAATAAGTGTAATTATTTATGTCTTTCTTTTGGTTTCAAAGTAAAGTTCTTCGTGTAGGACAAGCAAGGTAACTTATATTGGCTTGTGATACTTGAAGAGAGAGATTTTATTTAAAACTATGAATGATTTAAGTTCCGAAAAGTCAACATGACTTAAGGACGCAGCTTCATGTCATCAACAGCAAATTTATCTTGGCCAATAACACAGATAGTATTATGAATTACTTAAACTAATGTTGATTTCTATTGGTTTATCTCAACAAAGCCTTAAGTTAATGCACTGCTTTGTAGTAGATTCCAAGAAAAAACAGCAAATTGCCCTTGAAAAGCCTAATAAACATTGATTCTTCTTAAATTAAATGAATAAATTCTTGTTTTTTTTTTTTTTGTCGCAATATGTCAACTGCAAAAGGTCTTCTTATGATATCCTTGATTTATTTACCCATATGAAAAACACAATATGACAGCATTTACAATATTTCCTGTATGTAAAATTGGAACACTTCAAACAATTGATATTCATTGCCCGCATAAAAAGTAGACAAAAAGAAAACCACTCAAACGTAGGCAATGCAAAATATAAATAAATCCGGGAAAGGGGTAAAAAAATAAAATAAAATATCCCATTTCACATTAAATCAACTCGCTTTGACTTACAAAATGTGAAAAAAACCCGAATTACTCTCTGAACGCGGCTGTTATGTGGCATGCGCCATGTGGCATGACCGTCCACTGGACACGCAACACATCAATCAAATATAAGATGCCACAAAAAGCGGGCAAACCGAGGGGAAACCGGACAAAAGGCTTATCCCTCCTACTCATCTCAGATGGTTCTATATATAGTGCACACATTCTATATAAATTGAACATGACTTTATGTATATGTGTGTACAAATTTATTTAATTAAAAGGATAATAATAAAAAAGCTAAAGCAAATGTGATTGGCTTTTGAAAGGAGCTTAGGGAACTTAGGCAAATTAAACGTCTGGGATTCGATGAGGGAGTTTTAGTGGAAGGGAAGATGCGGTAAATGTCTCTTTAAACTGTCGACAAAAAGCGAAAAGCAATAAATGCCAAAAAGGAGTGTGATGCTGGCAAAGGGCGTGGCAGACAACCAGAGTGGAAATTTGCATATTTTAAATAACTTGTGGGGCCCTCACTAGGCGACCGAGCGGCCATTGACAGTGGAGGAATGGTTGACAATAGCGACGCCAAGACAACTCCAATTTATTTGTAATTTGTTTGAAATTTATATCAAAAGGAACTCTCATTCGCTCCGACTCTCTGTTCTTAACTCCCTCAAGAGCAATTCCCCAACCGCACATATACAGAAAGCTATATACAGACACACATACAGCCTCACACAAACACCAACAGACGAACACATAATTGCACTCATAAAATGCCAAGAGCTCAGGCCTCATTTTCCTTTTGCACACATCGATATTTATGCGAAATACCCATTAGTTTGATAAGGATTTGATCAGTTTCATGTGAAACTTGTGACAAATTGAGAAATCTTTTAGGGCAAAAGGGATGATAAAGATATATAATAAAGTTCGTAATATTTTAGAATCCGCATAGCTGTTTTGCCCTAAGATCTTTGTTATGTCTTAAGAATTCAAAATGTCATTTATATTTAAAAAATTCATCATTAAAGTTTATTTTTATATATGGCTTTATGGAATGTTTCTTACTTACATTTTAGTTTTTATTTCTAGAAGTGAAAGATCATAATTTTAGTTTTTAAGTTTTTCTAGGTAATCAAATCAAGACGCACCGTTAAAGATAACTAAAAGATTCATGGAGCATAAGAGAACTAAACTATCAACCTGATAGCCTGTAATTTAGTTCACTTTCTAATCATACAAGGTTACTATAAGATGGTCTTGCCTTCCTTTTTCTAATATTTGCAACCATTTCAGTAAGCATGCGATCAAGTCGAACCTTTAAGTCGTTACATACAGAGGGCCACAGACAAACAAATTATGTGCTCATTTGAATAAACATTCTAATGCGAATCACGTTGACAAAAATTCATTGAAGCATGCAGGATACACACAATCACCCGCAAATACATACATACATATAGAGACCATAAATAGGAACTCACAGGAGGCTGTCCAGGCTGATACTACCTTGACTTTTGAACTGCTTATATGTTTGGTTGGTTCTATCCAATCAGCTATAGAGGCATAGGAGCCAGCAAGGACTAAAAGTCATGGTAATGGCAAATTGTCTGCACCTCGGACGCTGACAAGGACATATTTATAAAGCGCTAACACACACACATCCCCACACACATTACCATATGAGCAAAAGCATCCCCCAATACTTAGTTAATCTATCAGGACATGGAGCAATGTGTAGAAAATTAAATGTGCTAGGATGAAACCCATGCGTGTGTGTATGCGTGTACTGATGTCCCTGTTGTTGCGTGTAATGTAAATGCAAACTAAATATATACACCAAAAAAGTAGGCAGAGCCACGCATTAAGTCGATTGCTTCAAGGACCAGAGAACCAGAGACAGAACCAGGACCAGGACCCAGGCGGCATTGTCTGTTCTTACTTCTGTCCTTATGTCTGCCTGCCTCTGACTCACTCTCTCACTTAATTCTCGCTTTTGCTGCCTCTTCGAGTGTAAATGAGTGGCTCCACTTGCTTCGACTCCTCTGAACCATGTGCCTTGCCATGACTCCTGCCATTGCTACTGCTGCTTTTTAATAAGCAATTTATTTTTAGCTTAACAACGCCCGAGTTTTTGTGCCCTCATATAATGAAATACTCGAGGCCTAAAGCGAGCGGCTTACAATTTTACTTGCAATGATTTTCCCCATCATCCATTCCCATCTCTATCACTCCCTTCATCTTGTCCTCCTCCTCCATCTTTTGTGGGTTGGCTGTGTGTCTGTTTGTCTATGATAATTAATTTCTTTCGTTTCTTTCCTTTTTGTCGCCAACAAAAAGTTAAGTCTCTCTGAGTGGGTGCTGCATTAAAAAGAAATTAAAACGTTTCCATTTTATATCCACCTTGGTAACCTCATAGAATTTGCTCTGGCTAATGAGTTTTAAGGTGGCTTCTTGTGCGAAAATTAAGTAAATGACTACAAAAATTATCAGACAAACGAAAAAAAGGTGCGCAAATCTATGTAAAGTGAGCATATGTAGTTACTTGTACAAAGTTTCATTGAAATCGAATATATGTAAGTTGAATGCAAATAAAGCTTTCACCTCAGACTGTAGTTGATAAGTTTTTCCAATCATATGAGTCCCAGTTCTACTCCGTTTACCTTTCCCAGGCGGAAGTGATTATTATAACAAGCTGCAACCACTGAGCGACTGCCATGTCTTTCACGCTTTATGATTTGAATTGCTACAATACAAGTTTTGTTTTTTTTCCAAAAGGAAAGATTGATATTGGCCTTGCCTTTATTCCATTTTAAAATAACAATTCAAATTAGTTAGTTTACTAGACATTAACTAGTGCTACAAAAGTTACAAAGATAATGTCCCACAAACGTCAACCCAAGTCCTAGTTAAAGACTAATATAATAATAATACTCATATAGTTGCTAAAGTTCTTCATCTCTTTGGATCTGTAAAAAATTGCACAAAATTATTTCAGTATTTTTAAAAAGAGAAATCTTTGGCATGCCATCAATCAAATTTCTTTGTATTCTTTACTTTGTCTCCTTCTATAAAACAATAATAATAATAATATTAATAAATTTGGCATTAATTTAGACAGTATTCTTGTTTGGGACCCCCATGTCTTCTGCTCCGCACCTAAGCAAATTCCCTCCTTGTCATTACATGTTCGCTGGCGGCTTCAATTTCATTTCGCTTTGCCTTCGAAAAGTTTTCACTATTTGCCATTGGTATTTTGCCTTCTGATGGAAGGAGCAAAAGTTTTTGCTCTTTTGCATTGAATTTATTTGTTTGTTTTGTGCCTTGAGAAAATTATTTAAGCCCATTGAACTTGTTATTGTTGTTGTTACTACTGGTTTCCGTTGGATTTTGTTGGTGGTGGTAATTGCGTAACCGAATTAATTGTTGGCTTCTTGATTTTGGTGTAGAAAAGCTTTATTAAATTTACAATGGCTCTGGTACAGCTTGTCGTATACGTAATTTGTGAAATGTTATTAAACATTTGCCTTAGTTTTTCCCGTTCAGCAAGCCCTTCGCCCGCCACTGACAAGTTTTCTCCATTTTCCCCATTGATAGACATTGCCGAAAGAAGAGATTGGAGATTGAGCCAAAGCAAAAAAAAATATAAGGGAACTTGGCGCCATTTTGTATGCCAAGCACACATATGAGAATATATGTATGTACGTATGTATGTGTGTGTGTCTGTGTGTGTGTGTAGTAAAGTGACGATAAAACATTTGCCTCGATTGCTTAAGTATGCCGGGAGAATGGTGAGTGCGGAGCATAAGTAGGGAGTGACGAGTGAAAGAAGCCTGAAGTGGAAGGAGATGAAGCCAACGGGAGACAGCATTCCACTTATTCCTATACCCTAGCGAGTAGGGTAAAATGGTGTCATTATGTAATATTAGACTTTTTGTTGTAAAAGAAGAAAAAACACTATGAATTGAAAACGCTGAATATATAATTGAAACTACTGATAAATGACTAAACATAAGCTGTAACAAAAAATGCTTTAAAAAGATAAAAGTTTTGGAACTCAAAGAAAATTGAAAAGTTAGCTGAAGTCATATAGTCAGTTGGATAATTAAAAGAAAACCGAATCTAGAAATGAACTGGATTAAATGACAGCTGTGAAAAAACTGAAGCTTTAAAATGTTTATTGACCATAATAAAAAATATATTGTTTAGAAGTTGACCTGATTCAAATACATATGGTTTGTTGTGGTCTTTCTGTTTCAGACAGTTGTATTGTGGAATATAAAACAGAAAACACTTTCAATTTGCCAAGAGCATTTAAATGTCGTCCTTGGCTTGTTTGTATTTTATTTGCTTGTACGAGCATTTCATTGATTTTCTGTCTCATCTCTTTTAGCCAGGCGATTTGCGTTTTTCAATATGCAAGCGGCTTATGCTGCACACACACACATACCCGAACTCAGTCACACACACACACTGAAAGAGATTCGCATGAAAGTTAATGACTTGCCGTTAGTTTGGGTATACCAAAAAATCGAAGGCAAGCTGTTGTATGTCTCGATGTGTTGTGTTAATTTAAGTAAAAAGCATTTTAGCTGATGTGTTTATTTGCCAAGCTCTCTCTCTCACATACACACACACACACTCTGACAACCCCCACAGACTTATACATACACATTTACCCGTTGGTAGCCATCGCAAGCAATACATACTAGGCCTCTCCTGAACAGAGGCAGCGGCAGCTTCAATATTAGTGATAATTTAGTTGGTCCCTTGTGCTAAGGCAGCATACATTTATTGTTTGCTATATAGCAATGGTTCTATATACTACCAAAACACATATCTACTTATATATATGTGTACACACACATACATATGTATGTATTAGTTTGTATGTGTGGTTCTGTGTGTGAACATGTGCGCTCATTTTTGGCCTTTTGCCAGCCCGACACATTGGCGTCCTTTTATGCGAAAATGAGTTGAGGCAATGTGTTGGGTTTTTGCGATTTTTTCTCATCTCGGTTTTTTTTTTCGTTTTTTCTCCATTATGAAATGCTTGAATGGGTTTTTATGTACATATACATAAATACATAAATACATGTACTACATACATATATGGTATGACCCGCGCTTGGTGCTGGCTAATATATGCCGATTGGTTTACAGCTTCAATAAAATAAATATTTAATAGTTGCTGTCCAAAAACTTAAATGTTTTATTGAGCTTACAGTGATAAATCAAAGTTTATGAGGAAATTTCAATTATTCTCTAATACTGAAATGAAAAGTCAATGTACTCATTTGTCTTTGTATCTATGCGGCTGTTTCTGTGTGTGCAAATGTGTGTGTTCAACAATTATGCAAATAGATGCTGAAAGTAAATAAAACAAATTCTGCGAACGCTTTTAAGAAATGAAATATGTAAAAACAAATCAACAAGCAAATAACAAATTATTTGCAACATTGGTGACATAAATTATGCCAAAGCATGCGCCAGGCAGCCATGAGTAAACAATCAACACCAAATGGAAAGAGAAAGAGTAGCTACGGTGTTAGGTATAGATACGTACATACTTACACGTAGGAGAGCTGTGCCTTGGCTGACCTACAAACTTTCCATAGCATACTTTTTTGGCGCACGCCCACACACAAATTGCTGGCCATTAATTAGCTGCAACAAAGACGCGTCGACCGCTCGTTGTGTCCTTTTAATGTAATTTAAAATCCATTCGTCGCTTTAAGAATTTGTTCACATGGCTTAAATTGTCACACCAATTTCCCACCACAGATTTAACAGCAACAAATACAGCATCAGCCAACAACAAAGTGCTCTTAATAATAAATATACGAGTATTGTTCATATATAAACGAGTTTGTACGTATGTATATGTGTATATATATAATTGACCAAGTGTTTGGGCATTCATATTTCATAAAGGGAATGTCATTGTTGCTGCTGCTGCTTCTGCTGCTGCTGCTGCTGTTGCTGTGGTTTCTCGCCTTTTGTGAGGGGAATTCGAATTCAATTTGATTCTTTCATGTGGCCATTGTTAAGCCACCAGCAAATGATAAATGGGAGAGCTTGTTCGGGACTTTGCTCAGCTATAAATGAACATATACATTTTCAATTATGAAAATAAATTTGTTCGATTTTTGATTGCGACTGACCAAGGAGATATGCCCGAAGTAATAAATTTACATTTGGGTAATTCAATATTAAGTAATCAATTTATTTAATCTGCCATGCTCCAGTGAATGCCAATTAGAAGTTTAGTTATTATGTGGCTTCAGGGTCAAATCAATGGATTAACTCAACTTTTCTTTTGTTTTATAAACGAATTCAAAACCTGGCAACTGAAAATTCAATTTAAATGTGAAATATGATAACGCCGTATAATAACTATGTTTCAAATGTATGGAATCAAAACTGAAAGTTACTTTTAATGGGAACAGTAGAAAGAAGGAGATCAGAGGAGAAACGCAATGTCTGTCAAGGATCCCTCTAAGGCGTTTAGTGAATTTACTAAAAGTGTCTACTTTTACTTTTCCCTTTAATTCAAATCTGCAAACACAAAATTGATCTACATTTCGCAGAGTGGCACAGGTGCAAAAACCTAAACCCAAAATGTTGAAAATCGACGAACAAAAAAGTTCTACCTTTATTTAAGCTAGCCTGAACCAGACTGTTACTCCTACCATTTCACTTACATAACTCAACCAAATCCAAAACCCTACCAAGCCGCATTTGGCTTCCACTTTGGCTTCCCCCATCTAAATGGCCACCCAACCAACCAGCCAACCAACCTCATAACCTGACATTTAATCAAGGCACAGCGTAAAGGTAAACAAACGGAAATAAGCGAAACTTCCTGTTGCTGTCACCGCCTGTTGTTGCTGTTGTTTTGTGTGTTTGTTTGTTGCCTTTTGCCGCATACGAAACGGAAATACAATCAAAATTGTGTAATGTTTGCTTACAGAGTGCCAGCACCAGCTGAAGGACAGGGTTTTCGGTTCAAAGAAGGGAAGGTCGGTTGCACGTGGCACATGGCGGTTGAGGATTTTAGTTTTTGGAGGTTTTTGAGGTTTTGCATGTTGACAGATTGCGTTGAAAACAGGCATACCCACACCCACACCCACACACCCCACACCCCACAAAAACACACCGTACACATACGGTTCAGATACGCACACACGCATAAAGATTGCTTTGCTAATGAATTTTGCATTCAATAAATGATTAGAAGGCAACATTATTTTGTTGTTCCTTTTGAATATTTAACATGCCACATTTATTGCTTATAAATTCAATATGCATGAAGAAATTGAATAGAGGAGGAGTACGAAGAAAGGGGGGTGAGACCCGTCTTCAACAAGAAAGTTACATTTGGGCTTTATTGGCCATGTTATTGTAAATGCAAATGTGATTGGGGCGGGGAAACTTTGGCTGTCAGTCAGTTATAATTGATATCTTGACAAGTCAATTGTCAGCTAATTGAGAAGTGTGAAAATCAGAGAAAGAGGAAAAATGATGGGCGTGGGTCGGTACCAGAGGCGGAGGACAGTCACTGATATGTGAGGAAATAATATTAAATTAGTTTCAAATGAGGATTGACAGCATAAGCTCTGTCGCTAATTGGAAAAGATGCTTTCCATTTAAATCGTTTTTCTTTACGTTCAATTGACAAGCAATTTGATCTCACTATCTGATGAGAATTGAATTATATCTATTACATAATGATGATTTTTTGGAGCAACCCTATATTATAGTCGGCAAATAGATATTATTGAAAGTTCAGCTACTTTTAGAATAGTTTCAATTCCAACACTCTGGGCAAAGCCAAATGAACTATTGTTTCTTTCTTCTATTAGAAAATTAAATATATTTCGTTTAAATTGTTTAACCCACATAAAGATATTTTGGATTTAGTTAAACTTAAATACTATTTCTTCTCTCACAAGACTCGTAAAATCTATTTAAAGCTTGGATAATTTTTGTAAAAAGATAAAAATCACGACCAGCCCACACACATGCACTCCTTCACACACATACATGCACACACATACAGATACGCACATGGCAAATCAAATCTAATGCCAGACAAACGAAAGAAACAAACAACAAAACTCAAATTAATAGAAAACAATAACAATTCCCTTTATTATTATTACTGCAGTGAGACTTGGCTCAGACTCAGTTTTAGCCCCAGTCCATAGAGAGAACGAGAGAGGGAAACGAGAAACAGAGCTAGAGACAGAAAAAAGGAAGAGATTCGATTTGTTTGTGTGTTTTTATTTTATTCGGCTTTTTCTTCTTGACTAAGTGCCCACAAAAAAAAAAAGTTTTGTTTTGTTCTTCTGTATCTCTAGAGCGGGTGTGTGTGTGTGTGAGTGAGTTTTATTTTATTTGAATGTGTGATTTACAATAAGTGTAAGTAAAATACAAATCATGTTCGATATGGCCTTCAACGCTTACACAGGGGACTCTTTGGCCCTTCCTCTGCCTATCACCTCCAGCCTCGCTCCCACCTCATCTCGTTGCCATGCTCGGTTTGCAGGCAAAGAAATCAGGCCAAAAAATATCAAAACAACAAGAAGAAACTTTCCTGTCAGGTGTGTGTTTGCGTGTGTGGCATTACGTGCATTGCATGTCGAATGTTTTGTAAAAACAAAAAAGAAAACAACAAGAAAAATAAAACACAACTGTATAACATACCATAGGCAACTTTATCTAAAGTATAAACTTTTTGTTGCCTCTCCTTTCCCTGTGTTTTTTTTTTTTTTCAACTTTGTTACCTGCTTTAAAATTTCCCATACGTTAAAAAAGTTTCGAGTGCCGACATCTTAAATACCCACTACCAAAATGGTTATGAAAACATCGAAACTTTAGTATGATTAGTTCAATAAAAACCTTATGTACATATAATAATATCGTTCTTCTAATAAGTACATATCGGAACGGACGTTCTTCTAGGAATCAGCTGAAAACATTTCCCAACAACAAAATTTAAGCATCGTATCTCTATCAACGTTTTAATCCTTTGCAATTAGTTCTGATTCGTTTTAATTTTACTTTTAGCAAAACATTTGCTGATTTTTCATTACTTTTTTTAAATATGTTCTTATCTATTCTTATTATAATTTTTAAAAGGCTAAGGTTGTGTATTTTGTTTTGTGGCATATAGTTTAAGTTCTCAATTATTCTTGATCTTTCTTCTTCCAAGTCATTGAATAAATAAGGTAAATTCTCAACATCATTTGATTATTGATTTGAGCTGGAAATTTTCTGGTGATGGAACGACTTTAATATGTCTTTGTATCACTATTACAGGGGTTTAAATTGGCAAATGAAACAGTTGTTTTTTCTACTGCATGTTTGCTTCTCATGTTCAGCTCAGGCGCCAATGATTTTTAATGCGATTTACAGCGAAAACAGCAAAAACAACATCAAGAGCAGATTGAATGTATGTATTTATTTTTCTTAGATCCCTGTAATGTATATCGGATGGTTGTAGTATATATATTTGCCATTTGAGCGGCTTAAGATTCCAATACCAACACCAAACACGAACGCATGGCGAAACCTTTTTTAAGTGGCCAGGCCAATGAAAGGTTTTTTCTGTTGCCATTTTCCTTCTTCTTCTTTTTTTAGGCTTATGTCAGGGTATGTGCATTCATTCGTGTGTGGGTGCGTATGTGTTTGTGTGTGTGGGTGTGGGTGTGTATGGGTGACTTTATTTAATGCCATTAACGCAAATTGAAAGTTTTACGCTTCTCAGCCTTTTTCTGCCTTCTGTCCATTGCATGCGCAATTGACTTTGCCGTTGAGATTTTATGATATTTTTGTGCCCAGTGTGGAAATTAAATGAGAGCTTCAATGTGAATTGAGTTGTAAACTATTTCTTTTAATTTTCTCTTCAGAGAAACAAGAAAAGTCTAAAAAATAGTAACAAGTACACAAGTACGTGTGGTTGTAGCTTATTCCATTCACATGTTTCTGTTCTTGTGCTCTAGCTGACAACTAGAGCATTTGTCTTTAGCCACCAAGGACACCAAGGATGCGACGCCTTTATTACCAACACTTTGTCGTGCTCTTACACCAAATGAGAGACTATACAGCAGACAAAGAGAACGAGAGGGGTGTGGGAAGCCCATTACAACTACTTATGGTATGTAAATAATGCTATGTACGCGAGCGCTCAAAATAAGCCAAGGCAAATCATAAGAGCGTTGGCAGATAAGCTACCCCCACCGTGCTCACCTGCTGAGATGGTGGCACCTACCTTTCTTTTTTTACCAGTCACCTCCCCCTCCCATAGAGCATTAACATAATCGTTATGGTTATGCGGGACGTGTGCATAATGGTTAAGGTGGCAAACCCTGCCACTATGTAGAGCTAGAACATAAGGATAAACTATGTTAAGTGCGTTGACATTGTGATATATTATAGTCTTTTTCCGTTTACCCTTCTAAGCAGCGAAAAAAAAAACGTATACAACGAATATGCCATGCTTTATGCCATTATGACATGATCAATAAGTAACCTTATAATAATAATAACAATAAGTTAATCATACAAAGTGGCGAGTAATTTTAGTTAACAAATTAAATTTAAGTTTGTTTAATTGCAAACCAAAAGTTAATCGAAGGTGTCCCTTTTACGATTGTATCCACAGTTAGTGTATGCTGCTTACTTTTTTTATCTTAAGTACTTCTGTTTTATGCTTTTTATTTTCTCATTTTAGTTCGCTTCAAGTGCGTGTTGGGCTTTAAATTTTCTTTAGCACTCATTCGCTTTTGTTTTTGTTTGGCCAGGTGTGCATATTAAGTAGCCGCCGCGTATGCTTAGACTATGTAAAGAATGCTAAGAGAACAGAAAGTCAAAGTGTAGCCTGCTTTTTGGGTCATGTCCTGCACAAGGCAAAGTAGACCAGTCAGACTTAGCTATATAAATGCACGTACAAACATAATAAATTTAATACAAACACACACACACACACAGACGCACAACAACAGCAACAACAACAATAGCAGAAACAACAAACACTCAACCCGAACAACTCGAACTTGAATTCGACTTGCAGAAATCAAGTCAAAGCCAGACAGTCTGGGACAAGTTCCTTTTTCTTGCGTTGCTCCTGTGTTAGATCTTTGTTTTTCTTCTTCTAGGAGATGCTTAAAATTCCAACCGCATAACTTATAAAATAAAAATTAAAATTCCAATTGCAAACCTCAATAATAAAACACTTTTAAGTGCCGCACCGGTGCCACTTTTGATGCTGCCACTGAGAGACCTTTACATTCTTTTTCTTCTTTGGGTTGCAGGCAGAAGTTACAGTGGTTTAATATTGCAAAATATGTTCTCAAATGAAATTTCATACAAAAATGAGTTGGGTTTTAAGAAAAACAGGTGACAGATCACAGTTTATAGCTTACAAAATATTTGTCATAGATTTCTTTTTAATTTCCGACCACTGTGAATCTGAACCAAGGCCTGACAAGTCGATACCAATACTGTTCTCATTTCGGGTCGATCTACTATCCACAACATGCACACACACAAACATACCCTCACTTTGGCATACCTACATCCTCCACCCTTGCACCTATGTAAGATTATTAAAAATTTCGCCTCGGGGCATCCATCAGGTTATGGGCCACAACGACTCGCATCCGCCGTATGTGAGTGCGCGGGACTCATTTCAATGAGTCTCAGTTTCGGCCCGGTGACGCATTTTTATGCCAAAATACTGTTGGTGCCTCAAATTCAGCTCAGCTCGTTCTCTTTTTGTTTTCGGTCTCTTTCTCTGTCTCTGTTTCTGTTAGTCCCTCTGTGGCCGCCACATCATGTAATTGGCATTCCGCACACTGACCGAAATGAAAATGCTACGTGCTTTCATTTCAGGTTACGTCCGTAGTCATCAGACGTCGGGAGAGGCTGCCGGATAAGTCAGCTGAACGCTCCATTGACCAAACGCGAATGAGAAAAGAAGAAAACCAAAACCCAAGCATAAGATGTAACAAAAAAAAAAAAAAAAAAGAAAGGAAAATCTCTTGCTTATTTACCAAGCTCGAGAGCTTTTTAATTTTTTACGTTTCGGGCATATAACTCACACACACACACACACACACACACACCGACACACTCACATACAACTTAAAGTCAATCTCATCACATCACAACAGTACAACAAAGGATACTTATTCAAGATGTTGACACAAAAAACAGCACCAAAAGGGAAAAGGAAGAGGGTGCGGCTGGGTTTGAATGATTTTCCTTCTTCTTTTTTGGGGCACTCCGCGTAAATCGATAGCTACGCATATCGAACTCGTTTTTCCTATCCACTTTTCCACTTCCACAATTTTTGCATATTCAATGAAATATTTTTTCATTTTTTTTTTTGTCGTCTCTTTTTCCTTCTTTTTTATTTCATTTAATACTTTTGGTATGCCTTGGCATGTGCCTGACATTGACAGCCAGCCAAATTTCGTTGTCAGCCTTCTGCATCTTGCTTGGTATTGTTTGCCAAGCACTTTGCCGCCTTTCACATAGGTGAAAAACTGAAAATGGAAAATGGGAAATGAAGAAAATTGGCAAAAGAATCGTGAAATTTGTCTTTTTAATTGGCTTTAAATTTCTACCCATCGCGGTCCTCAATTTTGAAGTATACTTACACTTACATCAAAGTACCTACTTGGCAATTTTTACTACTACTCTTTCTGGTTTATTTGCCGAAGGACAAAACAGGAGGAAGAGCAGGACTTGATGCCTGCTTACTTTTGTTCTTGTCATCGCAATTTTTGGCACTAACTCATAAAAAATGAAATTCTGGCATACTATAAAGCAAAAATTTTAAAGGCAAGCCAACACGAGAGACAGACGAGACAAGACAACACACTTTGCATGCTAAGAAAGGGCCCACCAATGAGATTTATGTACTCTTAAAAAGCTTAACGGGTGCCATGGGCTTGGACTAGACAAAAGGTCTAAGTCGGTGCTGGTCGGGTTCGGGATCTGGATCTGGGTACGGCTTTGGTTCTGCTTCTAGATTCTGATGCTGGATTTTGTGGTAAATAAGCGAGTTGCCACCAAAAATCCAACCCCGCACTTAAGTGCTTCTGACTGCCTACACAAACATCTGCATACTTCTAGGAGGACAGAGAAGAGTGAGACTAGGACTATACGAGAGATATACTGGCTTTGTGCGAGATATGGTGGCAAGGGGTGGCTGGCTGATGCGGTAGAGTCGCGTCGTCGTAGCTATTTATTCTACTAAAAACGCAATAATATATCATCTACAGTTTATCATTGCTATGACGCCAGACTGAAATTATTATCCAACGAATTTATTGCCATACAATAAACAAACACACAAAAACTGCAATGGTATGTGGTGAGTGTGAGAGTGTGTGTGTTGTGTTTGTGTCTGTGTGTGAGTTTACGTCGTCTATGACAATACTTACTATACACTTTGGCAGAGTACCAACAACTCCTTCAGCAACAACAGTAACAGGGAACATTTCAACTGGCAAACAGCCTTCAAACGACATAAACAAAACATACAAATTCAAGATACTCGAATAAAATTTACTTCTTAACAGGAAACAACATCTATGATTCTTTTAAAGTCCTTGTAGTAGGTTCTAGTAGATATTGAACCAATGAAAACACGGATCGCTTACTAAACTTGTTAATAAACTGTTTTTGGAAAGTTTTTAAATTTCGTATATATCCTAGAGTCTAAGTACTCTTTAGTTTCTTTTTGTAAAAAGTTGACTATCCTATTTTTATTAACTTACCGATTTTTCCAAAACTTTTGCGGTTCTGTTTTCCAGATTAATAGATCATCACACTTTATAGATAATAACCTTGCAATTTCTTGTGTTTTATGTACATACTAATATTGTGCATTACCCTTTTTTCTTTCATATAAAAGTACAGATGTAATTTTACTATTCTCGATCACTTCTGTAGCCTTCCTTTATATCCTGAATGTCTTGTGACCTTAACGCATCCAATCTGTCAAACGCCTATACAGTTTACATTTGTATATTCAAATGCTTGACAAGCTTGGGTTTTTTTTTTTTTTTGTTAGTTATCTGTTAGCTTGTTTCTACCGAAACTCTACACATATTTGTATTCTCTGTACAGCATCTATCTATATAAGAGCTTATATGTATGTATATATTCATGGCAATCTCGAGAGCTGTCACAAACCAGAGCCAAAACAAAAAAAAAAAAAAAAAAAAGTTGAAGCTCGCATATTTTTTACTATTAGCCAGAAGCAGGAATTTGTCAGACAGTCAGTTGAGTCGAGTTGAGTTCAGTTTAGTTCAGTACAGTTCAGGCTGAAGGCTGAAAGGCAAAATCAAATTGCCCGTCCTGTCAACTTTCTTCCATTTCGTTTTTTTTTTTTTTTTTGCGTAACAAAATGTTCTTTTTATTTCATTTTAGCATAGCGAGATAAATAACACAAGTTTGCTAAATTGTCAGCTGCTGTTACTACATCTACCACTAGCAATTTTTCTGCTGGTGGTGGCCTCGTTTCTTGGCCCCAACAAAGCGAATATCCATGTATATCCTCCCCACTCCACATAATATATTTTTGTACCCTTTTTCTATATTTTTCCATCTTTTTACACATATTTATGACAAGCCTTCAGTCTCTGCTATATCAAGTGCTCGTCACATAGTTTCGGACGGAAGGACATGAGGGACGTGTAGGCTATTCTAGCCAAATTGCCACACATTTTGTGCATAAATGACAAATGCCTTTGATGGCATAAAATATGACTTTGTAAATTGTTTTGCAGGAAATAAAAAGAAAAAAATATGCGAAAAGGCGTTGGCATGAACGAAATAAATATTTGTGATTGCTGAATCGTTGGACCTAATACGAAATGATTTATTCAACCAAAAATTAAAGTCATTCAACTTATTTATATACAATAGGCTCGTGATTGTATCTATGTATATGCTGAGACCAAAAAATCTTTGGCTTAAGGCTCAACTTTTTCGGAATTAATTAATTGTTATTCTAAGTTGAAAGTTTTTGTTTGAAAGTTAACAAATGTTGCCTAAAGGGCGCCATATTGGGACAAAGTTGTTTGACTTTAATAGCCAAAAGCGAGATAAGGCG
This sequence comes from Drosophila tropicalis, assembly GCF_018151085.1. NCBI lineage: Eukaryota > Metazoa > Arthropoda > Insecta > Diptera > Drosophilidae > Drosophila > Drosophila tropicalis. The sequence goes on along the minus strand of NW_027172753.1, from coordinate 64,382 downwards.
AAATTTAATTTCAACAGAACTTAAACAAAACAAAGTGATAATTAGATGATTTTAATAAAACAAAATTTCAAATTTAAGTTTTAAAACGTGTCATTATAACTAAGAATTAAATTGAGGCAAAGATATAATTTTGATTTTCATTTTAATTTATATTCCATTACATATCTCATTTGGATAAAATGTTTCAAATTGTGTTTCTGCTCTTGCAGCGCTTAAAGAATTTTTCAATTAATGTTCTCAGAAAAAAATAGTTGGAAAATTCTAATTGTTTTAGTCGTCAGTCCAGGAACTAAGCTAGCTTTTAATTGTAATATCCAAGGTCTTCTTAGTCACTGTTCTAACAAAGTAAATGTCACTGGACGTTAATTACCAATAAGCTAATGAAAGGTTTATCAAAATAAGTTAGTAAGGGTTTTCAATTGATATTTACTCTTTTTAAAACTTAAATGTATATGATTTAGAAACTATTTTCAATTTGAATCTTAGAAGTTGGTTGGACTGTAGCCAAATTTGTACCTGATTAGCGTCATTATCAACATTACATCTTTATCTTTACCACCTTCATCATCTGTTTCTTCCACATCATCATCATCATCAACATAGCCATTTCCATTATTGTTGAACCTTCACAACAAAACTGCCATAAGCAATCTCATAAATTCCATAGCAAATGGCCTGCTTAGGAGCTCAGCTGCTGAATGCCTGAACTCTCAGTTAGGAGAGAAAACAACTTTCAATGCCATTTCATTGCCAGAGTGCAGCAGTGCAGGAATAGGATCTAGATCTGGAGCATCTTTAGCAGCTGGATGAAAATGCTTAGCATAAACTCATTTTTGGCCTGGCCTATTTCAATAATAATAAAAGGAGAAATACTTGAAGAGAGCATCCAGCATGCAGGCCTTAGAAGCAATTGAAAAATATTTCTCATAAAATACCCGCGCTTACATAAATATTTAAACTAAAGGCAAAGGCATGAAAAGTATTTTCTCTCTTTCGTTTTGCACTTAAGACTCCTTCTTCTCCGTTGATGGAAACGAAACGAAAAATAAAAGCTCTATGCCACAGCAGCTAGCGGCGTGTATTTGCCACAGACCCATAAGAACAACGAAAAGAAAATACAAGAAGGAGAAGAAAGGAAAACGTTCATCGCTTTTTTCTTGGTCCTGGTGCATCTAGCTCAATCCATTTCTCTCTGTCTGTGCTTATTCCATGCATACATAGAGTGAGTGATGAATAAGTATGTTTGTTTGTGCGTATGTGTGAGAGAAGGATGTGGGCCAACTTAGGCTCTGGCTCTTGCTGTCCTTGCTCTAGTAAAACGCTTTTCAATAAGCAAAAAAACATGCAAAAAGCTTGTTGGCACTAGCCCAGTTTACAGCTCACTCATACTACAAATGCACACGGACATTTGTTCGAAATGCGTAAATTGTCACGAAGTGACACAAAGGAACTGATGAATTCGCAATGAATTATTTAAACATGAACTCGACCAAATTGTTACCGTTTACAGGTTTTTGGTTAAAGCAACAAAAGTATGAGAATGAAGAGAATGAAGAAAAGCAATGACAGATTAAAGAAATAAACTGTGGAAAATCCTAGCTGATGAACGTTGAGTTTCCATTGTCGCACAAGATACCTAGAGAAAAGCCTATTGTGGGTAAAAACCCTTTGGCTTAATTCTTGTTGTAGCCAACATCCTATGTCTTAATGATGAGAAACATAATCTTCCAATGCGTTTCTTGAATATCTCTTCTTTTTTTTTTTGTTCCTATATCCATGCATAAACTCATGGTACTGTCTATCATTCGGTATTTGTTTGTTTGTTCATTTTGTTGCACGCATTTTCAACGCCTTTCCAAATGAAGGAAAACAAGATGGAAAACAGAGAACGAGAGAGAGAGAGAGAGATCCATGCAACAAAAAAAAAAACATGAATTCAACCAGCTATGTAGCTATAAGCCAAGTGTCTATCTTGCATCTTGTTGCTGTCATTTCAGGCTAATGTCTTCGCTCCAGTTTCCTTTTTTGTGTTCAATGTCTATCGTCATTTCCATTTTCCTTCCTTTTTTTCTGTCTTCTCTCCCATCACTAGACATTATTGCATACATATAGAGAGTGGCTGATGTTTTTGGTGTTGGTTTACTTATTCCAACACAGTTGGCAACATTTTGTTTTGCTTTTTGTTGCTTTTTTTTTTACTTGATAGACATCATTCAAGCCTGCTTAACGTTTCCTTCTTTATTAACTTTCTTCACGATTCCTGTGAATGGTTTTTGTTTGTCCTTTTATGAAATTATCTACACAGAATTGTCATCGCAGATACAAAAAGGTGTGGGAATCAAGTTCACAGAATTCTATGTACATTTATCCTTGAATCTTTAAGCAACAAACATTTATTGATTTATGTATTTCTCATTTATTTTACAGATTTTTCCACGTAATGGATATACCAAATATTGACTTCAGCAGGTGTGTAATATAATTCCACGAATCGTTCTTCCATAAAAATACAAATTCTGGAGAAAATGAAAATGATGTGAATAAAATTTCCTTTATGCTCTTGAATTAAATTGTTTTTGCGCGGAGATTTAAAGTATTCAATAGAACAATATCTGTTCTGTGATTGCCACCTATGTATATTCCTATATTTGATAAATATTTTTATATTTCCTTTTATCATTCGCCTCTAGATGGGGTTTCGAGTTTAAAATTTCCTACAAGGCGGTAAAATTTATGTAGAAAACTGTTTTCAATTCCTCCCACAAGCCAAAGAAAGCCTTAGTCAATTTTAGGCTTGTCAGTTCAGAAAAGCCAACTTGATTAATAACCTCCCAATCAAATGGGATTCAAGAAACTGCTTAAATTACGGCCTAGTTATCCTCTATCCACTCATATGTAAGAGACAAACAGTAAGCAGCTTAGCAACGAAAAGTAGTTTATGATTTCTGAGAATTTTTTGCGTCAGAATGGAAATGCAATTAAGAGCGCTTAATTGTTTATTATTGCGCACTTCCCTCTCGAGCACAAGTCGGGCTGTTGTTGTTGGGTGTGAAAAAAGAAATTAATTAGTTGCTATTTTAAATTCGGCGCAGACAATTTAACATCACATCTGGGTAGGGGCGACGAATGGGAATAAAAATAAAACTTTAAAATTGATGGGAAAGTGCGTGAGAGTTTGCCTAATATCTGCCAGCCATAGTCTGTTCGAATCTCTTCCCCAACGGGCGATGGAATGGGCCGGGCCGCACGCCTTTGATTTATGCTGCCTGCACTTGTCCTCGGCGAAGCGACCAAAACCCAAGACCAGCCAATTTAATTGCTCGCTGGATTTTCATACTAAGTCCATGTTTCCTGCAAACAGCATAAAAATAACACACAAAACGACACAAGCAGCACAAAAAAGGGGGAGGAAAATTATGGTAAGGAGCAGCGAGAGAGTGGGGGGAAAACATGAACGGCATGTGGCGTGATGATTAATGAGACAATTTTTTATGACAAGGCACCGTGGTACACCACATTGTAGAAATATTAAGTTGAAAATTATCAAACTCTTAAATTATATAACCAATAAACAGATTGTTTTATGTCTTAAGAAAATGCATTCAAATTTTTCCTTTACTTTTTCTTTTTACTTTGTACAATAATTTTCATTATTCGCCGATAGCCACAAATATTCTTCATACAGTAACTTTTATAGTAAGTTTCCTACCAAATACTGAGGAACTAGTAAAAAGATTCACAAATACTCTTCAAGGGAAGTAAAACTATTTCAATATCCATCAAATGTTAAGCAGGCCTTGCCAGCTACTCCAAGATGAGTCTGATCGTAATAAGTCCTCAAGTGGTAGTAGACAGTTTTCCCACTATCTAGTGTCACTGTGCTTATCACATTTATATAATATGTTCATAAATATACATATATATATACTATACATGCACATATGTATGTATGTATTGTCGCCTGCATATGAATAACATGAATTGCTTTATGAAAAATGTATAGCAGACATGCTGCTTTTTGGGGGAGTTGAGGGATGGTAGTGTGAAGAAAATCTGAATCTTGGAAAAACGAAAGAAAGAATGAGTTGCAGTTGGGGTTTTGAGGGGATCTAGTGTTAGGGTTGGGACTGGGGTTGGGGTTTGGGGGCACTGCAATCATTATAGAGCTGAGCGATAAGCGACGTTGCATGCGGTGGCGGTGACAGTGACACAAACTGACGATTGCAATGATGATGAATATGAAAATTCTGTGACAGACAGAGTCAGGGGAAGACAGACAGTCGGACATGAATGCGAATTGATGTGTCACGTGCGTGCAATACGTGAATATTTACTGTTGTTGCTCTTGACTTTTGAAAGATTTATGTGTGTAGAGGATGTCATCACCAAACCAAAAATTAGCTGACACGAATGAAATCTAACATTTCATTTACTTAAAATTGCATTCAGATAGATGGAGCTATAGATATACATAGGATTCAAACTGAATTTATAAAAACCAAGTGAGCACTTCCTCTTCTAAAAGGCACTTTACCTGTCTTTTACTGACAGCAGACATGGAGTATTTTACATCTTGGCCAGGGTGGGCAATGTATTTTTCTCACCGTACATATCGGTACTGGACAAATTACTAGTCCAATTGTTAACCAAATCCACTGGCATATCATCAAGGACTTAGAAGTTCCTGGCGGACAAAGACAAAAAGTTGAATAATTCATTCACAGAAATGATCAAATTTATACAAAACTTGGATGATTTTTCGCTATTTCTCTTTCTATTCAAGTCTTCATCAGTATCTGGGTAGTCTTCAGCACTTGTCGTCCGTCTTCAAATGCTTTTTTGTGCCCTTACCAACGAGACGACAAGTTGTTCTATTGCCGTAACAAATCCATTTTACCTGTCAGCTTAAACGCGTAACCAAATGGCAAAAAATAAGAGGCGAATAGCGTGAAGGTGGAAAGACATACCAATATAAGTATCTACATTCACATTTAGCCATGTATGTATGTATTGCTGGTGTGTATGTGCGCCTATGTGTGTGTGTGTGTGTGGGCGTTTTCCCTGATATATTGCCAAGGCGCAATTAGAGCACAGACCGCAGAATGAAACTCTAGCTGCTGGGTAAACAAACCATGCGGCAAAGGCAATAGAATTGGCGGAACCTGAAAGCACACCGAACATGAGTTACTTTACTTAACAATATTATGACATCTTGATCCCAACATAATAATTGCAGAAGTTATTGACGTTTTTTGAAGTTACCGATGTTTTTTGTTAGTTTATCCATTTCCAATGTGTGTTTGAAACATGAAACTAATATCAGAAATCTTTTAAAAGTTATGCTAGTTATTAAATTAGTATTCCACAATTTAGATACATATTTAATCTAAATAATAATTTTATGAACATTTCTTTAAAAAGAAGATTCTAAGCTTTTGAATTTACTTCATCAAGTTGGGAAAAGAAATGTTTCTATTACGATTTGTTCAATTGGTTTATATGTTCTGAAAATTTTAGATGGATACTCAATTATTCTTTTGTTATTCTGATTCTAGCCAATTTTTGTGAATTTTTAATATTTTAATATGAAAACTCTTACAATATCCTGATAGTAAAGTTTTTTAGATCTATTCGAGATATTGGGAAATATGTTGTCATACCAAAAAAAGTTTTTTCGAGCATTTTTTATTAAGTTTTGGATAATCAAAACGTGTCAGAAATCAGTTAAACCCATAAAGAAGTAAAGTAGAGGAAATAAATTTTTGTGCAAACAAAATCAAGCGCACACATACACAGATGCAGAAATACATATTTATGTATGTATGGTACATAGATGTATGTATACACATTTCCGACATTCATTTTTCGGCAATCTGAATTGGCTGTCTCCCTCTTCCTTTGTCTCTCCTTCTACAATTGCAAATTACGATTTTGTATGTACAGAAAATGAAGGAACAGATAAAGTGGATGGAGAAACAAGAAGGTGGCATTAAATCAAATCAAAAGGAATGAAATGAAACATTTCTCCCGCTAAATCTCTTCAGTTCTCTCTTGTCTCTCTCTCTCTTTTTCTCGTTCTCCTTTTCTCTCATCCTCTGGGTGTGTGTACTTTGTTGTCGTTTCTCTGCAGTGTTTGCCTCTGTCTTGTTAGCGAGCAAATTCTATCAAAATCGCATAGTGTCTCTACAGTTTGACAGTTTAGCATATTGTTGACTAATTAAACGCATGTGCATTTGACCCGCATGACAAAAAGCAGGAGAACAAACGTGCTCCGGCACAGTGGAGACAGACCACTATTGGTAGTCAGTGAGAAGGAGGAGTGAAGGCTGTTTTTGCATTTTGTGCGATTTGCTTGACATAAGCACTAATTAGTCTCTGGGTCTGCCAATCCCTGGGCTCAGATCAAACGTTTGACTTTCGCGTACACTTTTTGAGTTTTCTCATATTTTGTTTTGTTTTTTTTTTTTTTTTTTATGGCTGCCTCCCTCTTTCTCTAAAGGGACGCATAATTTTTGATGACTTTGGCTGCGGCCCCTGCATACAAGTTTTCAAGTGAAATTTAAATGAAAAACACAACTTTTCATAGAGATCAAAGCGAAAAGCAGCGCCACATCTCCGAAGGGACGCGGAGTCTACACTTAAATTACAGCGAATCAAGGGAATTCTGTTGTTTTCTTGTTTGATTTAATCAATCATCATGTAGCTGCTGATCGCTCTCGAAAGACTCAAGTATTATTTTACACTAATTTAACGATATTTTATTCACTAAAAAAGCAAGACGAGATGTTTAACAACCCGTGGATAATTGGCATAACTGAGACAAATTAACTGAAACTTAAAGTCTTGAAAAGATTTTACAGCAATGTTTATGAAACGAACGTGTCCATCGACAATTTGATTTACTCACGTGCTCTCTACTTTCTCTCTGGAATAGATACTTAAGTTGGGCAAATATTGACGAAATCCTTGAAGCACTTTTCGGACACTTCAAAGGACTCAATTTGCCGCAACAAAATGTAATTTTAATCAAAAATTTCCCAAGCTTAAAAAAGAAAAAAAAAAAAAAAAGTTCAGGAAAAACGAAAGAAAGGAAAAGGTAAAAAATGGAAAAATCCCAATACATTGTGAAAATGTAAACAAGACAAGGAGCCTTGAGGAATAAATTTTTGGATTTAAAGTGGTTAGAATTCGGTGAACTGAATGAAATTGAAAGAGGGGATTAAACCTTAAAGGACAAATCAGTCTATGAGGAAAAGGCAATTAAAACTCCATACCAAAGCCCTAAATGAGGTCAAATGACATGTTTTAACACCCACACAATGCCCAAAACTCAAATATTTCCACTGGGAGAAAGATTATTTCCCCTTTCTTCTTAAGAGTTGGCAAGCATTTTCGGCATATAATCAACTTTTGTGCTTTTTGTGACAATCAAGAATAACAACAGCAGCAGGAACAAGAAGAATAATAATGCTAAATGTACGCAGACACAAGACAATTAATTTTTAATGTGCCTCTCACGGCCAGAGTAACATTGAGATCTAAAGTATAGTGGCGAGGAGGAAGGGGCAGACGGCAGCCTGGACAAGTGAACAAAACTGAACGGCATCGTTGAGAGAAAGTGGCATTGCTAATTGCACTCATTCACACGCCAAATGCGAACAACAAAGCTGGCTCCAAAGTGGATACCCAACAACAGCACCAACGCCAAGAACAGACTGATGTGGTGAGGGGGGGCAAACAAAGAGAGGAGGAAAGCAGAGCCAGTAGTAGAGGTAGACGTAAAGAGAAAAGGAAGTAACGTCTCCTTGACATACGGAAACGGAAGCGTTAGTTGCAAGGATATGTTGCAATTGCGCACAATGCAGTTGGCACATCCTTTGTACTATGGGACAAAACTGATGTAAACTACTCTAGCCATCTCTACATATCATGACGATCCTGTATCGTTCGCTGAGTCGAGTCTAAGGGTGATCCAAAATCACTGTCAATAATTTTTAAATAATTCAGTTACAATTCTCAACTGGTAATGGCATATTGGAGTTACAAGGAGTCTCTTTTCTTTTTTCTGTGACAATCATGACCGGACAACTTTGCATACATTTATTGTTCTTTTAGTCCACTGTGCATTAGAGATGCATCTCCCGCCAGTTGGTTGGAACTGCAATTACGAGCCATTGAAGTTTCATTGTCAGTGCAATACAACAACAAGATAGGAGAGAAGCAACTACAGAGTCAGAGTCCGTCTGAATGCTCTATCCACCTTTTGTCCTTACATCCGTACTTTTTGCCACCCGCAGACCACCTTCTGTTTCCGTCGTAATTGTTATGCCAATTTTTAAGGCAGTGTTCTGTTTGTATGCGAAATTAAATGAAAATCAAATAAAGAGCCAAAAACCAAGAGTAAAAAAAAGAAAGAAAAAACCGAGACCACATAAATGCGGTTAAATTTGCAGCGTTAAATGTTAACAGTCGATTTTGCAGCACACATAAAAATATCAACGCGTATTTGCGTGCTCCTTTCTTATCTACTTAAGTCCTCGTCGTTGTCGTTCTGCTTCTGCCCATTGTTCGGCTTGTCATTCTGCTTCTCGGCTTAGACTTACGGGCTTGAGGGCGCAAATTGACAATTTCTGTGAAATTGCACAAATACGACACAAGCCGCCTATCTGTGTGTGTGTGTGTGCTCCAATTTTTTATGGCAAATTACCCAGGCCACATGTGTGTGTGTGTGTGTGTGATGGCCTATAGGGGTTGGGGTAAAAATGTCATAAAAACATTTGCTAGACTGCGTTTTGGGCTGGTTTTTATTTTGGAGTATCTCCTTTTCATTTTTTATGATTGGTTTTTTGTTGTTGTTGTATTTTGAGTAGCCAAAAGGGGCAAACAGGGAAAAGGAAGAGCAAAATAAATAAAATATAAACTGCGTTATGTTTATGCGACACACAGATGAAGAGAACGTAGAAGATGGCAAAGGCCATCATACATATAATTAAACATTAGGCAAAAAGGGCAATAAAAAAGTCGGTCTATATAAATTTGAGAATTGATGTTGAGGGAAACAATTCTTTATGGTGAAAATTGGCAAATAATTTGATGATAAATGAAAATGCAGCAGCAACAAAAACCTTCATTTGTCACACACACACACACACAACACACATATGTATATGGAAATGTGTTAAAGGCAAACTCCTCGGTAATGCTCCGTTGAAAATCTCAACGCCTTCAAGGCTTCAAATCTCTGGCAAAAAACCAAACGAAACATAAGAAGGAAAATTAATGAAAGCTTCAACACGTGGCACAGCTTTTGCTTAATTTATTTTTTATTTTGTAAGCCTAAGGCTGTGGCACTTAATTTACACCCCTCCGCCCCCCCCATTATTTTCTCTTTCTTAACATCTTCGCGTATATAATGACACTTTCTTTGCGGCTGCACAATTTTATAGACTTTTGTGGTATACTTGGGTACTTGGCTCCGCAGCCAACTCTAACTAACTAAAGTGCCTTCTGCTAATACGCTTAAACTTAATTAAAAACTTATCAACAGCTGAGCCAAACAATTTGGCTGGCGTTTTATTTCTTCCCTCTCGCTCAATTCCTCTCTTATCAGTCTATGTATGTTTGTGTGTATAGTTCTCCTGTTGGCAAACAACAACCAGTAAATAACTCCAACTAGCTCTCGAAGTTAGACCACAGAAACAAGCAACAAGCCCCCACTGACTAGCTTAAACCAAGATCCGCAGACCAAAGACGAGACCACATTGCACACAGTGAACTACTTTTTCAAGCTTATTTTTTATGGCAACGAAGTGAGCTTTTTATAGCTAAAGAGAGAGTTTGATTATAGCAAGATTGTGATATATGTATGTGTAAACATAAATAGACTGCAAAGCAGCAGACAAATAACTAACGACTAGTATATTTGGTGCAAAATTGTAGGATTATTTCTTGATGTATGGGGAGTTTGAAAGTTAAGTTCTAGCAGTCCATGACACAATTCATTTGAAATCGATAAAACTGTTTTATTTAACATTACTTTTTGATAGTTTTTGCAATCGTTAAGTCATGCAAACTATTGCCAAGCTTGCCGAAGTCAGTCTATTGTCTGCTCTCTTAATATCTGTGGACATAATGTACTTTTGTTCTAATTAAGGATAGCAAAATCTTAAAGTTAAAGGATTAATTTACTTAGAACCTAAAGCTTGACCTTTAAATAAGTTAAAGAAACTAAATTGCAATGTCAAGCAGGAGTCATAGTTAACACAACATATAACTCTCGATTGGTTCTCTACTGTAGTACTAAGGTATCTACCTTTGTCGCATGATTCATGTATATAGATATGAAATAACTGGGGGAACAGGCAGGAGAGCAACAGACAAAACTTGCAAGTGGCGCTGCAAACATGTCATAACATGTGAAAATTAAAATTTACATGACAACTTAAGCGACGACTCGGCGCAGGCTTTCATTGGGTCCGGATGGGTGGTACAGTCCGCCCTATGCACCTTCTCTTTTGCTGCTCTTTTTGGCTGGCAAACCACTTAATTTGGCACATTGCCGTGGCTAAGGTACCGAGACGCCAGCCACAACAACAATTCGCTCAGGTGGAGTCACAGTGGCGACAGCAGGACTAGCAGGACCAGAAAAAAGGACAACCACGACAAGTGGCAGTCTCTTGTAGTATGCATAAATTTTTTACCGCCGAACACAGCAGAAAAAATAACCTCAGCAATGGCCATAAAACTTATACTTTCTACAACAACGAATTACGAGCCAGCAACTAGACAAAAAAAATTACACACACATACACAAAGAGAAAAACTGAAAATTAAGGGCGTGGCAGCAAATAACATTACGCATGCAATGGCAAAAAAAAAAAAAAATAAAATATGCATAAAATATAAGCTGCAGCAAAATCTGAACAAACAAACCGAGAGAGAGAGAAAAAAAAATGAAACAGCAACAGCAAAAACTATAGCATACAAAACGGCGCCATTAAAACGCAAATAAAAATGCCACGTCTTGTGTTCATTACGAGGTTATGCCTAGGCTGCATGGAATTCGCAAGATTGTAAGCTGAATATGTAAAAATTTCAACTAAAAATTGTATAAAAATTCCATAAATGGACATAAGAAATGTTTGTCAATGTATGTAGATCGATGAACAAATTATTTATTTTGACCTTGAAAAACTTGGACTCTTTTTTGTTATAAAAATATTTCACTAAACTAATACTTGCTGTCAAACCATAACATTTATTTTATTTAATAAAATAACTTTACTTAACTGAATGAAAAGTATGTATATATAAAGTCGCATGTAATACAGATCGCGAAACAAAAGATCTTACACCTTTCATCTCATTTGATTACAAACTCTCTAAAGATGGTGGCGCAGTGAAGTTTTCGAATCAAGTTGTCCTTTAAGGCCTTTTTTTCTATGTTTTTTAATTACATATTTTAGAAATTAAATTTTTCACTCGCTTTGGGAATTATTCATGGTTTCTGATTGAGCGACTTGTCCATCAGCTTATATTGGAATACGAATTGAATTTACTTGAATATGTGAATTTGCATTCACGAGAGAAATAATACTTCAAAATAAGTTTTTCTGATGAATTGCCATTAAAGCTAAAACTTGAAAAATCATATTTAACATCTTTAAGACGGTTTCATTGCAGTGTAAATTTGCCATGCAAGGTATTTATCTATGTTAATTTTGTACTCTTTTTTGATTCTTTGCCTCCACCTTAGGCTCGATCCATCTTTCTGTTGCAGTGCACCGAAACATAAATTTGAATAAGAAAATGAAAACGTATTTGAAAGCGTCAGCGGAGCAAACATTTCAGCACACATAGAGTAAACAAACGTACAAAGAAACAAAAGCAACGAATTTTTTTTCGCTGTCTTTTTACAACTTTGGCAGCTGCTGCTAAAAGCTTTAAAAAAATCAACTAATTTTCATTTTATGCAGGCTGAAAAACAAAAAATAAAAAGCAAAAATGAAATCTAAGTACAATTTTAATTCACACACACATACACACTAACAGACCCTAAAAAATTTTAATAGCTCACACATTATAAACGCAAATAAACGCCAACAGCAGCTTCTATAGCCTTATTTCCACCATCATTTTCCTTTCATTCCTTTGAGCACTTTGCTTGCTGCTTTTACTGAGCATTTATATCTATATGTGTTTGTGTATGTGTGTGTGTGTGTGATCTGCGTATGTGTGTGTTGATGTTATTATTTGCCTAGCAGCTTAAGTTGTTTGAGGCGTGTGTGCACTTAAAGGAAAGAGCAAAAAACTTTACCATAGTCCAGACCCAACATTCTGAGTCCTTTGCTCAGCTCAAACTCAACTTAAAGGCACTAAAGTTGCACAAAATTAAGCATACTTTTAGGCACTCAGCTTTATATTATGATTATCATTATGGAGTATATGGTTAGCCAGCCCATCCTTTAATGTTATTTTAGCTTCATAAGCAGCTGTTGCTTCTACTTCAAGTTTTACTTTGACTTCTTCTTTAAAACACAAAACAAGGGAAAGTTCATTTACTTTGCCACTAGCCGCAAGATGTTACACGGGGATTCTGTGAAAAAGTTTATCTGCTGCATACAAGAATCTTTATGCCAGGATTTTTCTAAAAAATATTTGCATGGTTATTGATTTTCTTTTCTATTTCGAACGTTCGAATTGAAATTGAAAACATTTTCAATGACACCCAGTTAAAGGAGACATGTCAATGTTAGCCATTGCCAGCTGGAATATGTATCTCACGGATACGAAAAAATAAGGTTTATTTATTAGAGAACATTTCTCTTGCTCTCTGTCTCTCGCTTGTCTAAAGTGACAATTTATGAAAACGTACAAATCTCTACAAGAGCCCCAGAGCTATTTTTTTTCTCTTTTTTTGGCCCTCCTCTCATCTCTTGCTGGGATCTTATTAAATCACCAAAAAATGAGGGGGAAAAAACAAAACAAAACGGAAACGAAAAACAAAAAAACACTAGAAAAACCAAGACAAGTAGAAAAATAAAGTTCTAGACATACATTTTAGAGGTTCAAATGCCTGTTGGTCTCGTCTGTCAAATCATTTTGTGATAAGGATAAGGACACAAAAGTGTCTAAGCACGCACACATCCTGAGCTCTATAAGCTCGTTTCTTCCTGCGTGTGTGTGTGTGCGAGAATTTGTGTGCATGTATGTGTGTGCTTCATAACTGACAAATGAAAATGTCAAAAAATTGTTCTCAAATGAGAATGTCTGCTGTCTCCTTTATTCTGCTGCTGTCATTGGGCAATGGGTGCAAAAGTATTTTTAGAATTTAATTAGAATTTTCGTTCTCAAACTCTACCACAATGAGAAATTGTTTTTAAATATCTTCCACAAAATAATTGAAACATTCAATTTATCAAAGACAAATCAACAATAGCATGGAAAAATGTGTATTTAAAAATGAAATAATTGTCTAAAGCAAACAAATTAAATCCATTTACCATTTGCTCGTATTTTACATTGTAATGGAAAATTTCTGTTATAAAAAAGAAAAGGCTCAAAACTCCAAGTAATTTATTTTACGATAATCAACTCGAACCAATTTACGTGTAATATTTATATTGCTTCTTTTTTTTTTTTTTTGCTGTGCATGAGCTCTTGATTTATTTTTAATAACTTTCCACTGGAAACAATCGAGCCATATCTCCACAGTAATTTATGCATAATGAATCAGCTGACTCGCTGATTCAACGGCTTTTTTCAACTTAAGAGTAAAATCAGAAGTAATGACGAGATATGCAAATAAGCCTTCGATATGGAGAATGCCAAATGGAATCCTCTTTCATTGTGTGCAATATGTAGGTACAATGTTTGTACATATATTCCGTATTTATATTTAGCCCCAATGCTGAAGTTTCTTCAGTAAGAAAGTTAAAGTAATTGAAGGCAATAATTTTCATTAACTCTCAAGCACAGCTGTTGTGTTGAGTCGAGTTCATTAAATTTTTGGAAAATAGAATTGCATTTATTTGCAAATTAATCAAAATAATTTTGGAGAAATGTAAATTGAATTTGTCAAAGAATAAATCATGCAACATATTGCCCATGACTGAAACTTGAGGTAAGTACGAAATAAATTACATGAAAATTAAGCTAAATGCAATGTCTGGTCGAAGGAAAAAACAAGGGCAATTGTGTAATAAAACAAACGAAGGCGAAAACAAAAGACGAGCTGTATTAGTCCTACCATCCACTTGGCCATTCTCATGCAAATTCTTATGTAATGGATACTTATTCTAGTCATGGGCAAACAAATTGACTTGATTTTGTTGCCATCATCCACCTGAACTCTGGGCTCCTTCTACTCTTGGTGCTCTATTCTCTGTTCGGCAGTGGGACATTATTAATAACCAAACATTAATCTTGGCCAAATGTTTTGTCTATGGGCATAATGTGAGGCGCAGCTGGCTTTTTTAGTCAAATGTTTAGTGCTTAGCTTGTAATTGTAGCTCAGATTTTGCAAGTGGTGGGAAAAGTTATGATCCTAGTTAGCTATTCTATATGTATGTATGTATTTGTATGTGTATTGGGATACCTACTAATCATTAAATTTTCTTTACTTTCTTTTATTTGCAGAATAAACTCTGAATATCACAACAAAATGTCCATCGGAAATAGCGACATCATCATCATCATCAGCATCGTTTGAGGCATCAAATGCATTATGTTATAATTTCATTAAGGACATAAGCCTTTTTTCTTTGCCATGTCTGCCAGAGAGGAGTAAGCCGCAAGAGGCGACATTAACAAAAGCATTGCCTACTTCTAGGCACTGTCAAGCAGCCGCAGCAAAAGAAAAAAAAACAAAAAAGAATCAAGCTCTTGGCATTTTTATGAAATTAATACAAAAGAACAAGAAGTGGGAGATGTGGCGCAGCCATGACAAAAACAACAACAGCAACAGCAACAATAGCACAATGATGATGAGTAACAGCAGCAGCAGCAGCAGGACTTTGATAATAATGGCTGGCCCACAACGGGCTTTATGGCCATGGGAACAGGCATTTTTATGGCCTGACACTTGACTAAAGGGAACGTGACAAGCAAGAAGAGTACCTCTCCTCTCGTCTGTGGCCGATCAACGTAAAAATAATAATAATAAGTAGCAGCGGAAGAACCCAAAACGAAGGAAAGGAAGTTGTTGTTGAAAAAGGAAAAAAATTCTATAATTTTGACATGCAAACGTGACCGAAGGCACCAGAAGAAGAGGGTCTAGGTTATCTCACAAAACAAAACAACAACAAAAAAAAAGGGGAACGATTCATTTAAAAGGCAAAAGAATATTCTTAACCATGCTGGGCTTAAAACAACTTGTTGTAGTGCTCTTACCTTTGGTATATTTGGTCTGGCCTGGCCTGGCCTGCCCCCCCAGAGGTGTGCGTTTGTAAGTGGAAGGGCGGCAAGCAGACAGTCGAGTGCGGTGGCCAGCAATTATCGACCATACCAGAGGGCATGGATCCTGGCACACAGGTTCTCAACTTTAGTGGCAATTCCTTGCAGGTTCTGCAATCGGAGAGATTTCTACGCATGGACTTACTCAATCTGCAAAAGATCCATTTGTCGCGCAATCAATTGATACGCATCCACGAGAAGGCCTTTCGAGGTCTTACAAATCTTGTGGAACTTGATCTCAGTGAAAATGCTCTGCAGCATGTGCCGAGCGAAACATTTCAGGACTACAGTTCCCTGATGCGTCTCTCGTTAAGTGGGAATCCCATCAGAGAGCTCAAAACTTCAGCATTTCGCCACTTGTCATTTCTGACTACCCTGGAGTTGTCCAATTGTCAGGTGGAGCGCATCGAGAACGAGGCATTTGTGGGAATGGATAACTTAGAGTGGTTGCGTTTGGATGGCAACCGCATTAGCTTTATCCAGGATCCAAGTCTCTGCATGGCATTAGCCTGCACAGCAATCGCTGGAATTGTGATTGTCGTTTGCTGGATGTCCATTCATGGCTAACTAATTATAATATTCCATTGGCCGAGGAGCCCAAGTGCATGGAGCCGGCGAGACTGAAGGGCCAAGTGATCAAGCAATTGCAGCGGCCCCAATTGGCCTGTCTGCCCGAGGTGAGTCCTCAGTCCAGCTACACCGAGGTGAGTGAGGGCAGAAATATGTCCATCACATGCCTGTTAGGGCCATACCAGAACCAAAGGTCCTTGGCTCTTCAATGGTCAGGTGATGAGCAATGACAGTCTGATGGATAATCTCCACATGTACTACTACATTGACGAGAGCATTGGAGGCAGTGGAGCGGAGGAGAAGCGCAGTGAGATCTTCATCTATAATGTGGGAGCCGAAGACAACGGCACCTTTTCGTGTGTGGGTCAAAACATAGCTGGAACCACATTTAGTAACTACACATTAAGGGTGATCATTAAGGAACCTCCAGTGGTCAATGAGGTGTCCTTTCCCAGAGACTACATGAATTATATTGTGGCCAGCAGTGCGGGTGGCGGCATCATCTTTGTGGTCCTCCTCTGTACTATTGTGGTCAAGTGTAAACGCACCTCAGAGCCGGCCAAGCAGGGCAAGAAATGTGATCAGGTCACAAGCATAGCTGGAGGTGGATCAGATTCCAATACAACTAGTTCACAAGACACCGGTCTGGGTATGATGAAGTGCGCTTCGATATTAAATGACAACTCCGAGAGTCTCAATGGCAATGCGGGTCTTCTGCTGGCCGACACTTTGACCCCAACCAAGGTCACTAATGGCGGTGCAGGTGGTGGAATTATACTCGGTGGACAGATGAAGCAGAATCTTCTGCTCTATGCCACACCCAATCCTGCCTCTAATCAACCACAACAACTACAATTGAATGTAAATCTCATGGGCAATGGAGGAGCTGGTTCCCCACCTTTACTAATTGGCAACGCTTCGGCATATTGCTCGCCCCCGGCCTCATTGCGAAATTACCAAGAAAAGAATCCAGATCTGGTCAATGATGCGGAAAGTGTCAAGCATAAACTAAAGACTGCTGTCTCTTTGGATGCAGCAGATGTCTATGAGACCTCGAGTGATTGCGGCCAATACGAAGGCTGCTATCAGCTGCATCCAGCTCAGCCGCATCATCCTCTCATGGGACGTTTCACTCAGGCCATGACCACATTGCCTAGGGGTATGCAGCTGAAATCGCTTGCTGCCGCCTCTGGTGCTGCCTCCCCTCATCAGGTGGATGTTCATTTGAATCCTGTGTGTTTCTTGGGTCAAGATGGCTTCGCCTATGACTATAGCAGTGCCCATTTGATACAGCAGACGCCTCAGCAGCAGCAGCAACAACAACAGCAGCAACAGCAGCACCAACAGCAGTTGCAGCAACAACAGCTGCCACCAAATACGAATTTTTATCGAACACTGCCCCACAATCGCTTGCAGAAGCATCAGCAATTCCAAGGAGCCATCCCGCCGAACTCCAGTCTACGTTATAGTCTTGAAGCGGAGTTCATCCAAAGGGCCGCACCCCCTGTGAGCTATGAGAAATATCAGTTGCCCAATGTCCGCTTCACCGCCGAGGGCTATCCCCAACAACAACAGCAACAACTTCAATTGCAACAGCAATTCCCCTCTCCACCAGAAGGTTACAAAACTAGCGATCTTCAAGCCTTGCCTGCTCCTTTCCAGCAGTGGCCCAGCTGTTTGCCAGGGTATCATGCTCAGCCCATGCGCTTTGTTCAATCACCCACCACCCAGGCAACGGCTGGCCAATCACCCACCCAGCTGACAGCTCCACCTCCACCTCCATCAACTGGCTCCAGCACCATACCCGAACTGGATGAAACAGAGGCGGCAGCAGCCAGCACTTCACCCAAGCCTAGAATCGACGAAGCGGAAGCAGCGGCAGCGACAGCTACAGCGGGATCCACCACATCTAATACCACGGACGAGCAGCATACAACTGCAAATGGTGACTCCTCCAAACTGAAGCAACTGAATGGCCCTTTGGCCGATAGTCCTGACGAGGGTTATGTGGGAGATGGCCAGGAGACTAGCGATATATGACAAGGACCTAACAACAATAGTCAGGACCAGGTTGATGCTGCCTTAGATGATTCAGTGGCTCTGTAAATTGGCTCAGCTGATGACATACTAGACTTAGATTCATTTATTGTTTGTGTGCGTACGTGTGCGTGTGTGTATGTGTGTGGGTATGTTAAAGTGAGTATTTCTTTGTTTCACTGCTCCAATAAACAAGCAAACAAACAGACTAACAAAAGGTAGACCAAAGTGAAACCCAATAATTGGTGGAAGTGGAAGATAACAAAAGAAAAAAGGGGCAACAAGATGGAACACACAACTTTATAAACAGGAAATTTTCATATATACGAATAGAAAATACTCTTGTTCAATTTAGTAACCTTTCTTCCTTCTCTAAGCACATTTCCCAGGCGGCAGTATGTCCGAATTGCCCACTAACTGATTAGAGAGTTCAATTTGCTTTAGACAAATTCTGAAATTAGTTTCACTTGGAACGCTACTTCATCAAAATAGTGATCTGGTTTCTAGTTTCCCAGTAAACATTTCAAGGCACAAATCTCAAGCTTCATTGGAAAACAATTGTACACTTTGTACGCTGTTTTGTGGGAAAGAGTAGAAGAGTGAAAAACAATAGTCGTAGCCGCCGTTGTTGTCGTCGTCGTCGTCGTCATCGGCCAGTCGTTGGGGGGGCCTAACCTAATAAAAGCCAAAAAACAAAGACGCGTCGCTAAACAAAAGGCTCTTTTCTCCTGTTTGTTGTTTCTGGTCTCTTCCCCACTGTGGGTTCTCGCACCCCCCATCTCTTCTTATGCCTTGCCCCTTTCATTTTCTAGCAGTGTTTCACATTTTTTTCCTTTCTCGAGCCTCCTAGAATGCGTGCCTCGAGTGGCAAGCTGGCAGCATTTTATTTCCGTTGATGTAATTGAAAAAGTTTTTCATTTAATATAAACTTTTCAGCGTCTTTGCTTGGGCGCAGACCATAAAAAAGGCAAGAAACAAAAAAGAAAACGAAAAAAAAAGTCTTTTTTTTCTAGAAGAAAGCTGTAAGGCAAAAAAGGAAATCTTGGGCCTATTTGTACTTGTGTGTATGCTGTGTGTGTGTGTGTGTGGGTTTTGCTAAGTATATTTTTTTTTTTGTTTGTTTGTTCGCCGATTGAGTTGCTCTCGGCGGCGTTGTTAGTTGACAATTGACTCGACCCGGCCCCAAACCTCATTCTCAGTGTCAACGCCCCCGCCTCTTCCCGCCACGCCTATGGGCCAGTGATGCTGCTCTTTAGGATTCAAGTGGCATGTGTTTTCGCCATTACGACACCTGCTCGCTGACACAAAGAACTCCTCCCAGATCTGGCCTAGTTCAAGTGGCCTTCTCCTACTAGGTTGACTCTCTCACTTGCCCAGGGCTAGTAAAGAGTTCCGCCCAAATATTGCGAGTGGCTGGGCATTCCCCCTCCTAGTTATGCGCTCCACTTTCGAACGGTTGGGGTTTTGTCTTTTGTTTCTTTACTATTTGCATTTAAATAATTTACAACAAAGACTTGAGTAAATTTTTGATTTTAATGTTATAAAAGTGAATGAAAGTAACAACGGACATTCGAGAACAAGAGTTTCCGGCTAACATACAACAACAAGTAGATATGGCAAATAACATAGATTTAGAGTATTAATTAAACTAGATACTAGCACTAATGTAAGAACAATATGTTTTAAGTTCATGTAAAATGTGTGGAGAGGAGGATCTCGTGCAGATGTAGAGAAAAACTGTTTTCATGTAAATATAAGCAATTGAAAAACTTGAAAGAAGGTGAAAAGCAAGCTAGAAGTATGTAAGAGAAATCAACAATTAGCAATAGATGGAAAAAAACTGAGTTACTGCATAGGCAGAAGCAATCATTTAAGCACTCTATGGTATATATGTAAATTGCATAAAGAAATCATTAGTTGTAAAAATCAAAAACCGAGAAAAACAAAAACCCAACACAAACAACTTAATTAAGAATTAAAATGTTTATGTTTTAATTTCACCAAGTGAGTTTGTTGGCAGAAAACAAAAAAAAAAAAAATAAAAAAAAAAAAAACAAAAACATAAAAAATAAAACAAACCAAAAACTAAAAAACATATGCACCCACACCAAAAGGCATTAAAAAATAGCAGAAATAATGAAAACAAAAACATTTTAGCATAGCAAAAGGAAAACTGTTTAACTAAAGTAATTTTAAATATTGTATCACAACAACAACAACAAAAAACAACAAATTACAACAAGAAAGAAAAACAAAACATATAAATACTTTTAGCTGTATAATATTAAAGAAAAGTTTTAGAATAAGTTAGTCCTTAGGTAAATGCAAGAAATATACCATTTATGAATACATTTAATATGAATATGAATATTAATATGAATACAAACAAAATGCTATTAAAACGGCAATAAACCATTTGAAAAAACGAAGAAACAAACACAGAGTATTACTAACAAAATGTGGGATAGAGATTGAAAGAAATGGAAGAATACGGCATCTAACTTAGTTGTAATTTATAAATTCTAAGTACAGAATAACAAAACAACAACAACAACAAAAAGAGAAAAACAAATGGAAAATGGAAATGCAGTATGATAATAAAATAATGAGAAAAACTAAAGAAGAATTGTAAAAAGAATAAGACGGAGAATGGAGAGAATTAAAACCAAATAAAACGCATTACACTGAAGAATTTAATAAAAATTAAATTATGCATTTTCATACAGATGGCTGGGAGACTTGGTGGCAAAGCACATCCCAAGGATAACAATTCAAGCGATTGAATGTTAAAGGAGAGCTAAAACATTTCTAACTTGCAGCTCCTCTCATCCTTCCAATAAACACATTTCAAATGCACTGCTCTGAGGAAAGAAAAGAAGAAATGTTAATGGTCCATGACGTCGCCGTCATCATTGTCTATGCCTTTGGGCGTGGGAGGTGCGGCGGAATCTAGAGAAATGCAAATTCTTTACTAAGTAGGCAAAGCAGTAGAACTAAGTGAGATGAGACGTAGCGATAGTTGAAATATAAGTAGGATGAGCATTGAAAAGTACTGCAATTTAGAGCGAAACTAAAGAAATGCTTAAGTAATTTAATTGGCAAACTAATGGAATGGGTTTTAAGCGGACTTGAATGTTGAACCAGTGATATATTATTTTGAGTATATCTAAAAAAAGTATCAAATAATTGGACTATAAATAAAATAAAGCATTTGTATCAATTAGCATTGGAAAAGGACAATTTTTACCAAAAGTTGTTATCTTCTTTCTAACGGATTTCGGGTTAGTTGCATGGCCTAAAAATGCTGACTGGTTTTCATTTTGTCAACGGTCCAGCGAGTAATATGGAATCTAAGAAAAAACAGTCTGTATATTATAGCTTGAGATCCGTAAGTATTACAAGCTAAGCATAAAGCTAAGCAGTTAATGTTAATGTTTTGGAATGTGTCCATTATATAATCAAATTTACTCTTAAAAGCATATCCTGACTTGCGTGATATAAGATTTCTCAATACAGGGAACAAGTTAATTATTATGCCTTTCATTTCATGATAGAGTCGGAATTTTTTTTCTTTTTAAACGAAATTTTCAATTTGGCTTTTGTTTTTGGCTTTTCTTCAATTTTATCCTCTCAGTTCATGTTCATTTCACAGGAATACAAGCTACTCCTTCGGAAGCTCACACACACACACACACAAGCTCGCCCACCTTTAGCAGATTGGAGATTACGCATACGCAGCGTGTGACGGCAAGAAAAAAGAAACGAAAGCAAGAACAGAATAATGTAGAAAGCAAAATGAAACCAAGTGCACATCAAGGCGCAAGGCCACAAATGACAGCAAACTACTTGCAGTCAACTCAAAGCAGCAGTGAGAACTTACACACAAAGACCCGGACCCGGACTGACGCATTATACGCTTCACTGCGCAATAATGTCATTAAAAGGCGCAAAGGGAAGACGAGCGCCCAATGTAGGCAAAAGCAGAGGATGCACAGCGCGGACCGACTAAGGAGGAGACGGTGACTGGTGGAAGATTGTGGCAGCCGAACTGGGTCAGTTAATGCAGCCAGTTGCTACCTCCCAGCTGACATTTATGAGCGAACAGCATCACGTAACACAAAAGAAGAGGGCAGAGAAAAAAACTTAAACGCCCAGCAATTAAAATCAAGGTTTAAATGGGAAGCCAACACCACATGAGTGTCAAAAATTTATGGAAGAGACAACAGAACGCCCTTAAACCCAAGAAAAATATGACCACGTAGCTCGAGAGTGTGTGTGTGTGTAAATGAAAGAAGAAGGAAGCCAGAGAAACCAAAGCCAACTCAGTCTATCTGGAATTGTGGTGGCAATGGCAACACCAACGCCAACGCCAACGCCACCGCACCGCCAACTTTGGCATCAAAATCAAAGACAAGCTCTAAGTTACCAGAAAAACCAACTCGCACAAGGGAAAGAGCGCGCATAATTAATGTAGGCATAAAAACAAGTGACTTGTAAATATTGCCAAGGCAATTCTCACTGCAAAGACGGAGGATATCGGAGTAAGAGTTGATACCCATGCGTGTGTGTGCGGTCCATGTGTGTATGCGCGTGTGTGCGATTGAGTGTGCCTACTTACAAAGTGGCAACTGACTGCAAGGATATCAACATTGAGGTTACTGAGCTAACTACAGTGGTAGAAGTTGGCTACATTCTGTATAATTTCTGTTCGTCTACATGCACATATTACATCCACTGAGCAATACGTAGATTTAAAGATGAAAATAAGCGCTCTCTAACAAAGAGATAGATAATCTTGAATAACGATAGAAATCATATAAAGAGACATTCTAGCAGTGACAATTGATATGAACGGACGTCTTTTACTCGCCCTTCCTAAATATATATACTTACATATACATATATACATTTCTAGCTTAAATCTATAAACAGTTTAAGTTTCTTTCCTAAAAGTTTAAAATAAAGCATCTATGTAGAAATTAGTTTTACAAAGAGAAAAAGTTTCATCGGCCTCAATCTGAACACTTTTGAAAAACAATACCAACAAAACATAGCGACTTAAGATTATGAGGTGCTAACTTCATATGCAAGTTGAAAACTTATCGAGTGTCCTTTTAATTTTGAATTCAAGTTCAATTTGAACAATTTGAAAAATGGATATGATTAGAACTTTAACAATCGATACTACAAACGAATAGGTAGAGATTCATTGAATTGAATTCTAGACTAAATACAATGTATTAAACGCTAATGCTACAGTGATATCATCCAAAATATATTCCCACTGTAATTTTGATATTTGCGGCCAATGTGGCCAAGTCTAAGTTTCACTTTGCTAATAAAGCGCGCCCAAGTGGGCCTGGCCAAGACACACACATAAGGCAAGAGACAACGAGACTGAGCCACTTAAAAGCGCACACAAAAGCCAACACCAGCCCAGCCAGGACACAATGTGTAAGTGTATGTGTGTGTATATGCATGTGAGTTGTTTATTGTATGTGGGTGCTGGAATTGAGCATGGGGTTCGTTCACTTGGACTGGGTTCGTCCAGCTGATGTTGTTTGCCTGCGTTTATATGGTCTAGTGATTGTGACATTGTAGCTACAATTACAAGCGGAAGTGACGCACATCAACGCACACACGCAGTGATGAAGGGCGTAGGGAAGGGCGGGGGATAGACAGAGGCGGCGTCGTTCAGTAGGCGTCGTTGTTGTCTATCTTTACTTTATGTATGGCTAATGCGCCACTAAAGCTGCGCACAAATTGAGCTTATCGTATGGTTATTTCAATTCTATTTGATGCGAAAACTCGGCCCAACTGTCTTTAGTCCTTCACCAACACACACACACACACACACACATACACTCTTCTCGTCATTTTCTCTCCTCCAACCCGTTGGCAGAAACATTGTGTGAAAAATGTTGAGCCAAAGTTTGTGGCATTAATGCCGCAGGATAAATCTGCGTACGTATGTATGTGTGTGTGTGTGGCTGTGTTTGCGCTGATATCTTCATATGAATGTGTGCATGTTAGGTCATGTCTTAGTCTCCCTTATAAAGTTATTAACCAAAATTAATGTTTGTTATAAAATTTGTCTATGTATTTAGGAAGTGTCTAAGCATAAGGACAAAAGAAACATTCTATGATGGAATTTATGCATAAATAAACTTTCATCTCTCGCATTAAATATTTAGTTATTGGACTGGCAAGATTTTAACTTAATTATCGAAATCTTTATAGCCACTTGACCTAAGGTCATATAAAATCATCCTGTTGTTTGTGGGTCATATTGAAAAATCAAATATGCATATACATATCTATGCATGGACGCACATTAATTTGCATAACTTATAAATGCCATCACCCTACCCCCTTTCCCTTACGAAACCCACTTCATTATCCCACAAACGAAAAAGTTTCTTCCCAAGAATATGTCAAACTAACTACAAAACTTTTGATGATGACAACAACAACAACAACAACCAACAAAAAAGAGAACTTGAACAGACAAAAAAATAGGGCCAAAAAAACGAACACACAAACAAAAAGAAAAAAAGAAGGAAATGAAACGAAATGTTTTCTCGAAATTAATTCAAACTCATAAAATATTGACTATAAAACAGACTTTTGCTTTTTATTTTGCCAGCTGCCAGCTATACAACAAAACAACCGAAAATATATATCAGACAAGTATCAACTATAAGATACCCTCTGGCAAATAAGTTTAAAACTTTCTTTGGAATTCTATTTTAGTTCTGTGACCATTAATTTCACATCATTTCGATATTTAATATATTTCGTGGTTTTATTAAGTATAGAATTGGGTAAGTCTTTCCTAACCTAGCCCCCAACATATACTAAATTAACCATAGAGATTAAAAATATATGTTTTGGGTAATAAAGTCAAAGTTGTATTCATTCTCCTGCCAAAGCATCAATCGAAATACTCAAATAAAACTATCCAAATGGTGTTCTCATGTATCACAAATTCAATATAAATACCTATACATAAATGTATATAGCGATTTAAACATTGTCTTACTAATTGATTCAATGTGCCCTTAATATCAAAGAATCTTTTGAATGTAAAGAAAGAAACCTTCTGATATCTCTTAGAAATAATTTCTAATATATACTACCAATTATGACGTCTTAGTTTTCAGATAAAATATATTTGAAAAGTAAATTCTTTTTTACAAAATTTATAGCTAAACATGTTGGAATTGTTAAATGTGTTGCCTCGAATCAAAAATATATGTTTAACTTTTTTCCCGTTCTTTTTTTTTCATAGCCTATCCAATAAGAAGCTGAAATTTGTACAAGTCATTAAACCGTTTTCTTTTAATAGGTTACATACGTTTGTTATGATCCCCTTTCTAAAGGGTATTAGGATAGTCCCAAAAAAAAAAAAAGACGTTATTGAACCAGGGGCTTGGCCTGAAGCCGGCCCAAACCTTTTGCCAACACGTGTTGTGCCAACTTCTATTTGTCTAGTTGTCAATTTTTAATGTGGCTGCTTGACAAATCAATTTGTGCTAGCCCGAACAAAGGAAAATGGAAAACTTTCCCTTCTTTGTCCCCCCCCTCTCCAAGCCACACCAAACAAGGCAACGTCTTAAGAATAATTTGATTCGAATGGCAATGTGAATGTGCCACTCCCATCATCTCCATCTCTCGCCACCTCACACACACACACACATTCACACTTAGCTACCTATTTCTACTATTTTACACAAATTAATGGAATTTTAAATTTGTTTTGCCAGTCGAAATTGTCCATTGACATGCAATTAAAATAAATTTTTAGCAGCTGCTGCTGTCAATTGGTTTAGGTCTTTGTTTTAAGTCTTCTTTGGGCACTAAAGAATAATATTTGACAGAAAGACAATTAAAAGTGATAAAGACACATTTACACATCGATTGAATGCTTTGATATTCATTACTCAAACAGGGTCGTAATTAAAAGTCTAAATCAAATGATAAAGGCTACGAAAGTAAAGAAATACATACATATACGATTTCCTTTCTAAATATAAGAACTTTTTAAACACTTTCTAACATTCCATCCTCATCAGGAGACCAATTTAATACAGTCTTCTTGCATCTATAATTTGTTATATACTTTAGAAATATCGTTGTTTCGTCGCCGTTGAATTTTGCCGGAAATGTAAAGGTATGCTCAAAGTTAAGATCAATTGTTAGAGTTTATAAAACCTCCTTTAAATTTAGGGTTAGACTTCTTTACATAGATTTAGCTTAAGTTGGTTTAACATCATTTGTACTTAAATTGTCAAATATCATTTTCTAAAACATAAAATGTGTTTCTCTAAATTTCTAAAAAGAAAATTAAATTCTTAAATTTGGCCAAACGGTCTTGTCTTTATGGTCAACCAAGGATGGGCAAAAATTTTTGTTAATTTTAACTTTCAAGGGGTTATTTCGGCTGCGGAAGGTTTCGAGCTTCTTATAATTCGGCTAACATAAGACTTCAATAGTTACTAATGGCAAATATTTGTTTTCCTCTATTTGTTTGTTTCGGGTTCTTCCTTTATGGTCATTCTAACCCATCTTTTGCCTTTGGTCATTATCTTTAAGACTATAAACAATTTACGCAGCATCTTATAGGACACAAATCACCAAACAGTTTTCTGGTCACACACTGACCATCCACACAGACAAACCACACACACACACACGACGAACTTCTCCATGCGTATTAAGTGTAATTAACTTGAAACTAAGCAGAAAGAGAATCTTGTCTTTCCTCTCTCTCTCTCTCTCTCTCTCTCTCTCTCCTTCGCTTATGTTGTATAATTTAAATGGATTTTATGGTTTATTTTAAAGATAACTATTGCACTCCTTGAGTCCTTAGTCTTCCTCACTTGAGTCCTAAACTAAGCCACTGCCTGGCTGCTTAATTTCATACAATTTCCGTTTGACCTAGTTGCAAGACAACTCCAGAAAACAAAAAAAAAAAAAATAGAATGAAATATACATATGTAAAATGAGAAGACAAGATTTACCGGCTAAACAATTTGCCACAAATATTTCTTGGCAAGTCGTAAGTTGCAAAATTATCTCTTCGAGCAAATTGATATTAATTTTTGTAAAAATGTTTCGAGTAGATAAATATTTTTGTGTTTAAAACTTTAAGTCTCAAAAATTCAAACACAAAAAAAGAGAAAAAAACAAAATAAACCATTGACAAAACTCAACACTTTTAGCTTTTTGTTGTCCCAGAAAAATCAATTTATATGTTAATTTGTAAGCAAAAATACGCAAACGCCGAGGGAAAAGTGTGTGAAAACTGCCTTGAAACAGACCAAAAACAAAACGTTCGAGGTGCCAAAACTGACAGTGTTCGAGTATGTGTATGTGTATGTGTATGTTTGTGTTGTGTTCTGTTCTGTTGTGTGTGTGCATTGTTGCGTGGGTGGCACAAGTTTTTAGCTGGCAGCTGTAAGCCATCAGTTGGCAAAACAACATGACAGCAATGAAAGGCCATCAACAGCTCCTACACACACCAAACATATCTAAACACACATGAATACCCAAACATATGCACACACACACACACACAGACACAAACTGAGGCGCACTCAATCAAGAGAAGGGCAGTAGGTCTTTGGCACTGGTTTCTAGGGCGCCTAAAATTTTATAATGGTAACTCTTGAAACTGAAATCAAAACCCTTCCATTACTTGAGAGTTGAAATATTTTTGAAGATCGTCTAAGATGGTTTTAGGAATATGATAAAGGACAACTACCAAGAAATATCTACCAACGAAACCCATTAGTTTCGCGGGCGGGGGGCTCATTCATCAGATGTTTGTAGAGTAGATATAACTTAGGCTTTTCTTTTCAAATTCTCAATTCATTTCTTGAACTGTGTTCAGGTTGACATAAATATTAGATTCTTCGTCCGGTCAAGGGAGAAAACACTTGAAGGATAATGACCTTGAATTGCATTACGAAGGTGATGTACCTTCAAAAAAAGATTTTGTCGCTGCCCTCTACAAACTCAACTAAGAACAATGAAAGAAAATTAAACAAAATACAAAAATTTAAGGTAAAACAAAGCCCAGAGAAAGCCCATATCGAGTCCGCCTAAATTGAGACGTTTGTGAGTCCAATGATAATTATCGATACTGGACAAGCTTTAAATTTTTCGTTTTATCTGTCATTAATAAAGACTTCCGCATTTGCATTTTCTTTGTTTTATTGTGAAACTAGACATGCAAACAGTCTGCATGAACAAACTTCAATTTACTTACCGACTCAAAAATTTGTTACTTAGGTTCCAACTTTAACGGTTTTTTTAATCGGTTAAGAAGAGTAAATTCAGAATTAAATAAAATGGAGTTTCAAAAGGTGATGCAATCAATATTCAATTATCAAAATGGTATAACAAATACTGAGATTTTTAGAATGGAAAAACGCTAGTCCAGTTGAAGGTTTACACAAGTTTCTTGTGCCACCTTATTGCCTCTGACATATTGTTCAGTATTATCTCTTTGTTTTTCCATCGACCGCCCCATTTGTGGCATAAGTTAAGCAGAATGGAGAAAGGAAAAAGTTTGTGAGGTAGAATATCATTTTTAAAGTATTTGTATAAAAAACAATTCACATTTGGAAAGGTCATTCAAGCGAAAAATAAAAAGGTTTCTGCTCATAAATCTAAAGCAAGGAAAAAGGAAACATCCACCTCGACACAACAGCAATTTTCGTGTATTGTTTTCTAACTTTTAACTTTTTGAAAACTGTCTGGCAGAGCGTTTAAGCCAATGTCGAGTTGGCTTTGGTCTACGGTTGGAACCAAACCAAACAACTCAAACCCGGGACCAAAGTCAAAGCCAAACCCATGCCCTTACCCAAAAATCTAAATCTAAAACCCAACCATCGGACAAGCGCACCAATTCGCACAAAGTTAAAGATTTAGATGCGTTAAGCGTTATTTATGGCCGCAAATAAATAAGGCTTAAACCATACGCAATGCCTCATTCCGGGCGTTGAAAGTACATACATATATTCCTCCATGTTCCTCTTTTGTTTCTCATTTGAACGAACGTTTATTGTATAGCCAAGGGTATGGATAGCCGCTGAGAAGATATGGAGATGGGGGTGAAGGATGTGCGGAAAGATCTACTGCTTACTAATTAGAATGTGTTTCGAATTGCCAATGTGACATGAGAGGATTATGCTCATTTGCTTATGCAAACCAAAATAAATGCCAAAATTGTGTGTGGCCTTCAATCATAAATATTACAAGTTAATGATCATTGATTAACAATGTCATTTAGAGAAGCTCTTTATATACTAAAACAAGTTAGCCTTTAAAAATCATCCCAAAGGAGTTAGAGTCATCGAAAAGAATGCATCTAGTAGAAAGTTTAATTGCTTTTATGATGCCAATACCGTACTTTCAGTTACATTCGTATTTGGAAATGCAATGTTTAAGAATTAAGTCAATATCTAAAGTACTTCAATACATCCAATTTCCAATTGTATGTGCTTCAAAGTATGATTCAAACTGATTCAAATTCAAACTAAAAAAACGTTACAAATTGTGTTTTATTAACTAAAGTTAATAGATTTTCAATGCTTTTTAAAGCAGTTTAACAACAATGCACAATTCACTTTTTTAGGTTCTTGTGGAAGTTTTCCAACTGGCCAATAGAAAGCGAATCGGCTAACACCCACATACACAGCCAACATACATAAACACAAGGAGGAAGTAAGAGAGAGAGAGAGAGAGTTCAAATCCTCTGTAGAAGTAGGTTCCAACAATTCCCTGGGGTGTATTTTGAAGTGGACTTAACCCAACCCCTTTTTTTTTTTTTTTGTTGTTGTTGCCATTCGCTTTTGTTGTTTGCTTTTGGCCCCCACTG
Organism: Drosophila tropicalis; assembly: GCF_018151085.1. NCBI lineage: Eukaryota > Metazoa > Arthropoda > Insecta > Diptera > Drosophilidae > Drosophila > Drosophila tropicalis. The sequence continues at coordinate 34,435 of NW_027172753.1, read as the reverse complement.
AGTAAGCATTAAAAATTGATGAGTTCTTAATTTGTGTAGAGAACTCCGCTGCCGCTGCCATATTGAAAATAGATTAAGTTCTATTATTTGCAGTCATGATGTGGATTAACACGAACACTCTAAAGGAGATGGGCCAGGGCCCAAGTAGATATTGCCCGTTGGCAGTTCCCTTCGGTGTGCGTATATGTGTATGTGTGTGTGAGTTGCCTTTATAAACGTCATCATTAATCATGCTGACAAGGGCCGCTTTGGATTTTCATTTTACGCGCTGCCCTCGAATTTTCCATTTCCCTATTGCTACTCTTATCCTATCCTACACATATATATATGTATGTATATATATATATAATGTTAAATATATATATCCAATTCCAATAGCTGTTTGCCCTCGACCGTAACAATTTTGTTTGCCTTTTGCGTTCAGTTTGTTTGTATAATTTATGTGTCTAACTGATGCCCAGGACCAACTGTCCATAGTCTACACTCAATTTTTTTGTGTTTTTTGTTTTCGCATACCGTTTAGAATTCGGGGAAAAAAGTATTTTGGAATACATATACAGATTTGTTGTTTAAAGTTAGAAGTAAGGCAGCGCCTCCCATAACTAACAACATTCTCTGTTTTCATCATCAATGAGAGTCAATGAAATGCCAAGACAAACACTTGGTTATCAAAGTTGGGCTCCTAGATCAGCCTCAAGTCCTGGACTGATATTCCTCTCAAGTGCATCGAATCAATTATGACTCTTCGCCAAGTAGAGAGTTTAAATAGTATTTCAAGATATTTTACTAATGTTAAGCGGTGTCAACTGGTCGACTCTTCTATTTGTTGTTGCCATTTCGTTGTAAAAACCCATTTTTAAGTTATTTATGCTGAACGCAGACTCTAATTGCAATTTCCGCGAGCAGCAGTCGCAAAAATGTTATAAAATTTATGGATCCCCATATTCGCATCCTTTGGAACCAATGCCATAGAGTCGAAATTCGACAACTCAATAATATTTTCCTGTCCCAGTGTGAAGGACAGCAAACAGAAGCAGCAACAATAAGACCAACAACAACAACAACAGCAAGAACGACCAGATGAACATTTAACATGCAACATTCGACAAATTTGCGAATTGGGAACCCGAACACAAAAATTTATTTATGGTAATTTTCGTCAAAATTCGTCCAACAACGTTTTACGTTTGCCATTTTATCCATGACAAAAATGTGCACAAGGTAAATTTAACAGATTGCCTTGTGGTGCGACTATTTGGTATTCAGAATAGGATTTGGATTTAGATTTACTGGTCATAGTTAACAGCCAGCAGTTGCAGCAGTTGATTTGATTTGATTTTATGCGTTTCACGTGATAACCGAACGGAATCCCCCTCCATCGGCCTCACCCTGTATTCACTCATCGGTATTCAGTTTATACTTGACCGTATCCTGAAAATTTAATTAACAATTTTGTTTTCAATTTTTATTGACTGTCCACGTTTTGGCCCGTGGTAATTACGGAGAACTCGCGAAATTTTCGCAAGTTTATGTTTTCATTCAATAACATTTTTATAATTAGCTTGCCGCCGCATTTAATTTTCAAATTTAATTAGTTCAAACAACAATGCGGTTTATTTACGTTCTCACAATACCTAAAATGGGGAGGTCACCGAGTTTCCCTCGGCTATTATCCGACATTTTTTGTTCGTACCTCGCCAAATGCTAATTATGAGTAGCATAATGTGCCTGTCGTGACGCATATTATTGCTTTTTGTTAATGATTTATTGATTTAATGGTTGATTTTCAATTAAATAACATATTAGTTTTTATTGTCCACATGGAGGGTAAGAGGTTGCTTTGCATATTGCCGTAACCGTTTTTCGTTTCCTCCTGGCCCACAATGATTTAAATAACTAAGCAAGTGAATTAACTGACTTTGTTGTGTAAGAGAAGCAGGATTACAAATACTGTTTAAAAATTTTGAATAGAAGCAGAGAAACGAGGAACTTCTTTCTAATGGCATAAAACTACGGACTTTAGAAAACTATGCTTATGATAGAACTTGGTGGTTCTTAAAATAGCTATACAGACATAAATCATAAATTAGTAAGATTTATTGATCTCAAGCCGGTAAAAAACAAGTGTTTTTGTAAATAATAAGAGGTATTAAACATTGTTTTTATATATATTATATCTATTGCTTGTTAATGTTAATGCTTCGTCAATAGACACACAGAAATTTTCTTGGTAGAACTTACTGTGGCCTAAGTATAGAATCAAGCTATTCATTGTCCCTTAAGAATGCTTACAGCAAAATACAATTCAATGTGGTAAAATTTTCATTTCCGTGGCCACATTATCAAAGTCTCTGCCACAGATTTTTCCTAAAACTCTTTCTAATTAGCAGTTATCAACACCATTCGATTCCATTATCTGGCTTTCATGTGTATATACATACAAAGATGTCCAAATAGCATACCTTGCTCCAATTGTTTAGCTGTAATTAAAGCCCTGATGACAAGAAAAAAATGAAACCAAAGTAGAAAACTGTATCTTTCGTGATCGACCGTTGGCAGGAAAAACCCGCGAAAAGCTTCTATGTCAGGAACAAGCATAGTTGTGTCCCAAAACCAAAAGGCAAAATGACAGACACAGACTGTGCCGCACACACATTCATGCCGAAACACTCACACACACACATACAGCACACCGACTGCTGACAGAGATTGAGGCCCAACATGCTGCTAAACTAATTAACTAAGCGCAGCTGTGGCAACGATCTCATCCCCATCCCCATCCCCATTGCCATCTCATTCCTAATTCTTTCCATCGTTGTCGCAGTCCTTGTCGTCAGCAACATGGCATCGTGGCCGGCAACCGCATCCATGTCAGTTGCCAGGGGGTCCGAATTGGTTGAGTACGTTTTGGTTTTTTTTTTTTTTTTGTCGCGCTTAAGTGCGTGATGCAAGTGCCCGAGGGTAGATCAACCAAACAGTTGGGAAATGAATCTGTAGTCCGTCCGATAAGTCGGACATTTGGTTAAGCTTCAGTTTTCTGGAATAGATTTAAACTCCCAGTTTCAAATTTATAGTTTAGATGCAGGTATTTGGTATTACAGCCACAGACAGTATTAAAATTAATGCTCGTCAATTAGTTTGATGACTTTTAGTTAACATTAAACCCACACTAAAGGAGTACTACAAAGATCCTAGACGACTTGCGTTATGGATAAGAGAAAAGATTCATGTTATATGTGTTTAACCATGTTTCATATGAATAATAAATTGATAATTGAACATTTGATAAGATATAAGTTTCATTTAATCATGTAAGTTTCACATTTTGTTGTTACAAATTTAAAATGGCATTTCGACCCTCGTTGGGGCTTATATTTTTTGTCGGTTTTCCCTTTTTTTTCTCTGCTCCTGTTTTCTGTAAATGTATTTGCAGGAGATGGCATTAGGCCTCTGTCCTGTTGGGTTGATTCCATCAAAAGGGCGGCAGTTGGGGTCGACAGGGGCAATTTCCAGTTGCCAACTCTGCACTCACTTGTTTGGCAATTAATTTGCCGGCGTCTGTTATTTCTTTCCCTCGGCATGAGTGTTTGCAATCTAAATTAGCTAATTACTATTTCGCTAATTAGCAAAAAACAAGCACACAGATACACACCCGTACACACTCCGTCCGATGGGAGGAGGAAAAATGTTACATTTCCCTGTGGTTCTCTCTGTTTGTATTTCGGAGGTGCTTGGCCTCGTTGCCATTTATTGGCGCTCGTGCTACGAGATTTCCGTTCTTTTTTTTTTCGTTTTTTGTTGCTGCTTCTTCATTTTTTTTCGCACTTTGCCATAAAATTAGGTCGCCTTGTAATTAGCTGCTGTTGCTTTAATTTTAGCGCCTCGCCTTTTTTCATCGTTTTTGTTTGTTTTTCAAATTACATGCAAGAATAACAACAACAAGGGCAACAAACATTCCACATTCCACAAGAGATCACTTCGGAGCGACGAACTCTATATGCCCTTTTAGTTTTTTGACCTTTCACCCTTCACAGACTACACCAAACATTTAACTTGTCTTAAAACCAATGTGCTTGAAATTTTAAAATCTCCAATGAACTTCCAATAAGCTATACCTAACCACAATATTATTATACTCAAACAATACAGAAAGGTAGGAATGGAAAGGATTGTGAATTAATTAACAAAGCAAAGAAGTTAAGAAGTTTGATACTAATCATCGATCACTAAATCTTGACCACACTTACTTACATCTACGAATATTTAAGTAAGATCAATTTCAGTGACTTTTCGATAGTAAAAATACTAATTGGACTAAGTTTTTTATGATCTGCTTAAATTATATATACGAAATAGAAACAAATGTGACTGAAAAGCTAGTTTATATAATTAAGAAACAAATGTGGCTGAATAGCTAGCTTATATAATTAAGAAACATAAGCTTATTAGCTATTGCCTATATGTGATTAGATCAATCTGTTCTACCTAGGAAACATTCGTCTAGCAGCGATAAGATATAGATACATATGTACTTACCTACATAAATAATAGTTGTAGTTGCTTAAACAAACATTGAACGTACGATTAAAACGCTTATTTATGAAATGGTTTTCATTTCTTGATTCACCTATTTTACTTTTATTGGAATGAAGATATTTGTGCACTCCATTTGGTTGAATAAATATTCATTTTTATGTTACAAATATTATCTGCATTTGACAATGCTTTCGTCTGTGTACTACAAAACTAGTAATAAAATTAAAGTAAGGAATTTTTAAATGAAATCTACTCTTGCAGCAACAAAAAAAAAAAAAAAAACACAACCATGTACATAGATGCAAATCAAGCAAAAATGTATTCATTATGGAGTTAAAAGTATTTTTAGTAAACTACAGTTAAAATTTAATAAAATTTATCAGCAACAATTTGCAGTTTGCATCAATTCATATTATTACGTATACGCCGCATTGCGCACAAACAAGAAGGAGCTAGCAGGCAGAGCAAAAGAACTTGTCGTATGAGTACACACACTTGAAAATGTTTATAAAACTAAAACCTTTAGAAATATTTGTTGTTAAATATTTTTGTAGCTGCTTCTCTATGCCATGTATTTATATATTTCTAGTTGTTTATTAAAATGCCAGAAATAATTTCCATTCGAATTTTCCTATTGTTGTGTACTGTTGTTGTTGTTGTTGCTATTGCTGAGGTGTAGTGGCAGATCAGCTTGAGTTTTTGGCCTAAGTTTAGTTTTGGCTCTTGCACACATGGATAATAAATATTTGCTTTGGTATTTTTGATATGAACTTTTTATCCAACAGAGCAAGTTAGAGGCAGACAAACGAATGGGGGGATAGACACAGAGATTGGGGGCGAAAGAGCAATAGAAAAGTTGATGGAGGGTTATAGCAAAAAGTCATGAAAACATGATGAAATCCTCACAAAGCGCATAGTCTATAAGTTTTATGCTAAGCTATGCATCACGGAACTATTCATGTAGTTGTTGATATTTTTGTGTAAGACTAAAGGAAGAAAATGCTTGAAATGCTTCAACATTTTGGCTATCGCATGTTTCAATTTACCCTACACATGTACATAATTTATGCATATAGAATTTATGTTGCCATTTTCGCAACACATTTCAAATTGCCTTCTTTCAATTTACTGAAAAATTCACTTTATGCTCATAAATCTTATCATATGTATATGTATGTATATACACTCAACCGGATTCAACAGAAATCAATTTAATTATGTGAGAGGCACTATGAGCGGGAAGGATGGATTTCGAATAAAACGAGAGAAAGAGACAGAAAATGAGGTCGAGCTGAGTATTTTATATAGCTGCTTAAAGGAACTTAATGTATATTTTATAGCACTGAAAATCTATTGAACTGCATTTTGAATATATATTTACTTACTTACTTGATGGAAAGTTTCCCAAAGTCTGAGAAAATTCAAACACAGACACACGCACATACACATATATATGTTCATACACATACTAGCCCACACATACACTTATGGGACTCTCAATATCATGAATAACGATGTAATAAAATACGTGATATGAAAACCAACCAAAAAATTGTACATGATGAACTATGGGAGAAGGCGTTGCTCAAAGGCTGGCCCTGTGTGGCTTTGCCTTTTGCCAGAGATATAGAACATAATTCGCCAACATTTCTTGTGAATTAGCAGGCAGTTCACCCCAGTCATAAGCCAAGTCAGAGTGCGTTTATTTGCATGTTCCCATTTCGTTCCCCAGGGCCAGTTGCGGTAGTAGTTGGAAACGATGTAAGAGAGAGAACTGCAGCCAGTAAATGCCTCTGCTGGCTTCCAGAACACCAAAATTATGATGAGATAATGCTGGAAAATAATAGCTATGACTACTTGTGATGCTTCCACCTACAACTGCACCTACTGCCTGCTACCCTTGCGGCCGTTGCTGGCCAATGTCCAGGCCAACCAACGTATCCACATAGGCCGACAGCCAGTAGCCCCACTAGCAGTAGCTATGAAATAAGTTGCAAATGCTTGGGCAGATGCTAAAGTCGAACTGATGATACCTTGTAAGTGAAATAGATTTATGCATTATAAAGTGGTCAGATGTTGGAAAGTACAAGATATCAAGTCAATTAATTGTGTATTATTTACATCTATTGTGTTATTATTTTGGCTTTTTCTTGAAATCAGCTTCATCGTTGTTTATTTGAGTTTAATGGCTCAGCATTCCATCTTATTGAGGTTTTCTAATTATTAATACCATTTCCCTAATTTCCAAAGTACCTACCCAAAATTTCTAGCACACCAAAAACATTTGAAATACAGTAAGCCAAATAAAAAAAAAAAAAAAAAAAAAATTCTGCCTCTAGTTGCAAAAGTTGAGCTCAGTGCTCTGCCTGGTAAGTTTTGTGACAGGCAGCAGTTTGGAGCCCTAGACCCTAGCTTCAACGAGGGGAACCGTTTCCACCGGCATTGCCATTGCCATTTGTCCAGCTTCTGTCCTCCATATGCATATGCAAAATACTTTCCTTTCATTATGACTCTCTCGTTTGCCAAATATTGCTGGTTTACTTAAAAATGTTTTATATATTGAATACTTGAATATTGCTCTTTGCTATATTTCATAGTTTTAAAAATAAAATTTGAGTGGAAATGTGGGGGAAGTTGGTTTTTGGTGTGTTTAGGGCATTTAGTAGTCGCTTAGTTCTCTCCTTCTTAGTTAAATTTTGTTTTCTGTTTGCGTTTGCGTTTTCTATTTTCATTTTCGTTTTCATGCAACGTCGCATTAGGCAAAAACCACTTTTCATCTACGTAACACATAAGAAAATTGTGTGGAAAAACAATAAAGGAAAATACATTCTGCATATTTAAATTCAACTAGAGATTTCACTTTAAATGGTTATCAAGTAGTTAATTTAATGTCTGCTTTTGACAATTTGACATAATGGCTCGTTTGTACTGACTGACACACACACACACGCAGACAGTCACACACACGCACTTATACAATCGGACGCATCGATAAAGTTTAAATTGTAACATTAAATAGTCATTAGTGTCTATATCCATTTGACCGGAAATTAATCAAGCAATAACCGCAGCAGAAACCGTTTTATATTTGACCAAGTCACTCGACCGTCAACACCCACACACACACACACAAGCACGCACGCAAACAAAGAACATCAACTGAAAAGGGTTTATATTTGAGCAAGGTTTTGTACATATCATTAAACATACAAACTGATTTCGTTTTGTAGATATGTCAAACAAGTGACGGAAACTGTTTATTATTGCCTCATTGGCTGAAACTGAAAGCGGAAAAGGATAAAGGATGTGTCAGGCCAAGACACAAAAGTCTGAGTTGTGCGTGTGTGCATGTTTAAATGTATGTATGTGTATGGGTGTGGTTGTGGCCCGTTTAAATTCGTTGATATATTTCAGCTTATTTTTCATAGCATACTTTTCAGGATATGCTAGATGAATTAGAACCTTTAACAAATATCGTTTAGGTAAATAAATACGTTCTCAATTAAACAAGTCCAGCAGAAGCTATTGTCTTACGCTTAAAGCACTTATCTTTCACTCCCGAGAGAATGAGTATTTGAGAATAAATACCCAAGAAATGTCTAGCTGATGGCCTCAAAAACCGGAACTGAAAAACAGCACCAAAGAAATCTACTAACATCAAGACAATTATGTGTTTTTTGGTGTGTGTGTGTGTGTGTATAAGAGAAGGGTGGAAACTTGACCATACAAACAAGAGCAATTGTGCTCAAGTACCAACAAAAAAACATCCTCTCACACACGCATACTTACATACGTAACATCTATACATATATCTGTGTATATACATCCACATCCGGTGGCTAACTTCCGTGTGTCAAGAAGCGCTCAAGCATTCATTTATGAATTTTTATTATTTTATTTATTTTTACCACCATTTTCTTTGCTCTTCCTTTTCCTTTGCAGTTTCATCTCATGTGGCAATTTTTATTGTTTTTATTATTTCTGTTCTGTTTTGTTTTGTTTTCCTTCTAGATGGCCTTTCTCGAGTGTTAAACAACTGACAACTAGTGCTTAAAGTGTGGCAAAGATATGACCTCAAGATCAAAGTGAGATACTCGTATGTCTCCTACATAATAGGGCGAGAGAGTGAGAGAGTAAACAGAGAGGGATAGGTAGCAAATGTAAGCAAAACTTTCATACCACACGCAATTTAATTTCAGGAAATCGTCTATGCCGAATCCGATTTTAATTAAAAACGTTTTTGTATTGCTGCTGCATTGTTGTGTGTCTGTGGCAGGAAGGAAACGAAAGCAAGTTGGGACACCGACACCCACGCACACTAGAACAGCCAGGTAATCAGATCGCACAGGTTGTGACCGTATTCCCTTGCTCCTTGTTTGGATAGACTTTCTCGAGGTCCCTTAACTTGTAATGCCAGAGCTATTTAGTTTGTAAACTCATAAATAGTGTTACTGCATATTTGACAAATACGAAGAAAAGAACACAGTTATGGGAATTTAATAGATATAAAGTGAAGCAAGTTCTTTAAGTCAGTAATTAAATAATCCAAACTAAAAGAGCGAGAAGGTGAGGCTGAACCAAAAAAAGGAAAAACAAAGGTTTTCATATGACTTGGCCTCTAATTAGATCAATGCTTGAGTTTCGATTCAAAAACCAAATGTTTACAAATTATATTCATATGTATAAACATAAGCAGCAGACAGCTGAGTGGCGCTAAGTAAACACTAACACAGTCACACGCACACGCACACGCACACACATACACATTCACCTACACCCTCGCGTTGATTGCTCAAAACCAAAATCAACCAACCATGAGACCAACAACTAGCAGTAGCAGCAGCAGCAGCACAAGCCTCAAAAGTTGGAATGGGAAGACAACCGTAGGAGAAGCCGAGGAGTGGCTACAATTTGTGGCAGGCAACGCATGGCCATGTCAACAGAGTACCACAGAGATAGACGACCATAAATATGAATGCATGCCTTAAACGGTGGCTGACGGAGGAAGGGAGGAGGCGATACTGAAACTGAAGCTAAAGCTGATGCTGGTTTTGCCATCATCCGGTCCAGCTTGTTATTTACAGCACAGCTCTGAGATCTTGTGGCATAATTTAAGCACCTTGTTTAGCCACTGTTTATGGTTTTGTCGTGTCACCATATGTGTGTCTGTGTATATGTGCGGTCGTGTGTGTGTGTGTGTTTGAATCTTTTGAGGTCATGGGGTCAATGATGTCTTTGCCCCTCGAAACATTCCATTCAATGCTACAGGCATGGTGACACTTTAAATAATTTATAAATGGGGCAAATGAAAATACAATTTTTCACTCGTTTCGTTTTGTTTAAGTTGGCCACGCCCCCTTCCCCACATATATACATACATACATACCAACCAACAAACAAATCAACGCGACAAAAGTTGAAGTCCTTAAAACGATTTGACTGCTGTCAGCATTAAGTTTGTTTTCTCCTTCATTTTCCTTCGTTTTTCTTTTACAGGGGGCCCTCTGAGTAAGTACAAGGTATGAAATTGTAAAATAAAAACCACTGGAGGTGGTTGCGTGGTTAAGTTGAGTATGTTGACTGCCTGGCATTATGCAAACAGTCAGAGACCTTCTTTTCGATCCCCTTTTTCCTCTACCTCTCTATCACTTTTTTCGGTTATCCTTTTTGGTCCTGTTGTCTTTTCTTCTTCGTGGCGCACTCAACGCGCGTGTTCGTCGCACTTTTTGATGTTGAGACTTTGCAAACATTGTCGAATATGTGGTGTGTGACGGGGTGCGTACGTGAAGAAAGGTTGACGCCTGCCAGGTTAAAGATTTTGCCATTGCCCCAACATTTATGATTTTTATATTCATATATAATAATGGAAAGTTTTATTTCTATTAAACAAGTGATAAGAGAAAAATTTAAAACAAAAACTTTGCTTATTTTATGTAACTTAATTTTTGAAAATTATCGTTTCTCTGCTATATCTTAGTACCTTTATATATTATATATAACCAATTTTAAATGCTTAACTTGAAAAGGTGTTGGGTAACGCAAATCGCTGGAATTGAAATCAGACAAAAGGCAAGCGTATCATATTGCTCATACGCCGCGTAAGCCATTAAATATGCATTAAATACTGATATCGCCAAAGCCGTAACGAAAACAGCTTATGCGGCATTTGTCGCCCTTCATATGTGTCTGTGTGTTTGTATTAGTGTGTGCGTGTGTGTAAGTTGGGTTGGGTTGACAGTCGTAAAGTAAGGAAAAAGAGAATAAACAGAAAAAACACAATGCAAATGCGAAACCAAAAAGAAAAACAATAGAATTTAAATGATTTTAATGCGACCATTGAATTTTATTGAAGCTGCCTTCGCCCTGGACGCGTATGCGTGAATAAAGGGAAATAGAAGAAGAGAGAGAGAGAGAGAGAGAGAGCATGCGAGGGGAATTCAGCACATCATATGAATACCAAAAACCAGTCACTGGATCGGCATCAGGCACCAGTTTACTGCTGCCTTTTCATTCGCACTGACAATAATAATAATTGTCAATTGCAGCAGCTGCCTTCACCGAAAGCCTGGTTATTTTTGTTTTTTTTTTCTTTTTGCTTTTTCATATTCAATTTCAAATGAAATTTTCATGTCTAACATGCTGAACACATACCCCCTCCATACCCTCGCCCATATTACCCTTGCCCAAAGCCGTACTAACCCCATGCCATTCCGGTGTAAATTTCACGTTAGCTACCAACTTAATTCCATGCAAAAATCTTTTGCATACTTCCAGGCAGCTGTTCAGTTTTTTTTTGCTTCTCTCAAATATTATTTAACAATTTTTGTTGTTGTTTTTCTTGTCGGAAGGAGGCTTTGCTGTGTGCGTGAGAATGTGTGTGTGTGTGTGCGCCTGGTATAGATGAAGATATGTGCGGTTTTTGTGGCTTACTAGCTGCTGGCCCTGATATTGGCGTTTTTATCGAGCTCAGCTATTTTGGTATTAAGTTGAGCTGCTTTGCCAGTTTTTTTGGCTGCTGCTTTGCCAATGGCATTTGCATATATGAGCTCTCGTTACCCCTCTCTCCCACTATCACTCTCCCTCTCTCTCTTGTCGTCCTTCCTCATCACAGTCTCTTCTAGTCTCTACATACTGCTTAGCTCACGTTTTAGTCGCATATTTTGATTAGAAATAGCTCGAGGTTAGTTTCCTGTAGTTTGTTAGTTCTCTATCTACTCTTTTTTCCTGTTTTGTTTTTTCAGTTGAAAAATTGGGTCAGTTTATTGCGTATGGCATTTGGAAATTGATTTTGTTTAATATTCGACTAACTTGTTGTGAAAGTAGTTCGAGAGCTGAGATAAAAACAAGTTCAAGTATTTCCAATTTAAAATTTTATGTGATCTCTCTTCTCTTTTCAATCAAATCTTCACTTAAACTTGTCGACTAGCCAAAGTGTCTGATAATACAAATGCTAATGATATGTGAAAACCTCGAGGGCTCTTCCTACTTCCCCTGTCCACCATTAAAGACACCACAGTCGCCGCTGAAACAACAACCATAATAGGCACACACAAACAACATTATCATTAGCAAAAGCAGAAGCAGAACATTAAATTGCAATTCCAATTGTTGTTGTTCCTATGTAAATGCAAGTGTCTAATTGATTTTGCTGCGTCAGGCAGCAGGCAACATGCAACAGCAGCAGCAGCAACATCAGTAAGTTGCCATAATGGAACGACTGAGTGAAATGAGTAGGTATGGGATGAAATGGGAGGGTTTGAATTGTTAAAGAACTACAGCCAGGGTCGGCCCTCTTTTCGATTTGCATAAACAAGTTTTTTTTTTTTTGGTTTGTTTGCTTCAAACTAAAAACCATTTTTAAAGTTTTTACAAACAGAGCCAGTTTTATAGACTTACCTACTTACCCAATATGGACAACATCAGTAAGTTGCCATAAGGAACGACTGAGGAAATGAGTAGTTGGGATGAAATGGGAGGGTTGAATTGTTAAAGAACTACAGCCAGGGTCCCCTTTTCGATTTGCATAAACAAGTTTTTTTTTTTTTTTTTGGTTTGTTTGCTTCAAACTAAAAACGCATTTTTAAAGCAGTTTTTACAAACAGATGCCCCACCCAGTTTTATAGACTTTACCTGTACTTTGGACCCGAATATGGGCTGAGTATGGGCTATGTGTGTGTGTACCTCTATATGTATGTGTTTACTCACACAAATTTCATTTTGATGATGCAGCCAATGTGTGCCAAGAGTTTGGCCTTAAACTAGCTAAAAGCTGGCAGAGTAGCTGAGTGGCTCTGGTCCTGCCTGCCTCGTCATTAGCATATGTAGTTCTTGTTGTAGTTATAGCTGGAGTTTGTCCCACCAAGACCAACACAAACACCCAGCACAGTGGCACACCCCCAACTGGACCCTCTCCGCCCGTTCCGCCATAAGTTTTCAATGAGGATGGATGCATGAATTGGGTGCGGAGGGCAAATGGAAGGCAACCGAGCTGTCAAAGCGGATTTTACAGCACTCGCTGGTTGGCTAAACAAACACATAGAATGAGAGAAGAGACAGTCTGCGACATAGGCGACTCTCAATGTACACTTTTTTTGTGGAAATATATATTTGTGAGAACTGACATTTGACAATTTAGTTTAATATCCATAAGGACGCTATGCTTAACTATGTAGTTCTTGGCTAATACTTTTGCATAGACTCGGATGATTGACAAATTGCATATACCCTTTTGTTTGTGTGTGAGGGGAGGACATCCTTAAAAACAACAAACACCTGTCCTGAGTTGAGTGTTAGGCGAAAGGGTTTAACTACGTGTCTCACTAGCTGCTTTGGTTGTTGTTTTTGGTGGCCTAACCTCGGCCAAAAATGCATTGTTTTTTGTTGTTGTTGGCTGTACGTGATGCTGCTTTGCGGTTACATTTTTGATAAGTGCGTGCTCAACAGAGACAAAGTAGGAGCGGGCAGTGCACGGAGACAGAGACAGAGGCCGAAAAACCTTGTAAACATATCATATATACTATAAATATAGTGTGTATTATATATGCATGTATATGTTTGAAGGGTGTAGTCACACAAATAGTTAATCTTCATTAAGGTAAAACCACTTCGCCTAACTGAGATTTCAGCTTAAAGCGGCAGTTTGCAAAATTAAATAAAATTTTGGTTTATTGCCTGGGATGGAATCTTATAGAAAGTTTTTAAAGGTTACTGTCTCGGCAGGATTCCCATCATCATCCACCATCAAATGTAAGTCGTTGAAGTTGATTTTCTCCAATTCCTCATAGATGTGATTATTTAATTCAATTTCAGGATACTATCAACGGACTTAGTTTTAATCAAAGTAAGGGGAAATACACTTGCCCTACTCACCATCTTGGCCATTTTCCAGCAGTCCAAAGCTCGTTTATTGCGATTCATGCGCAAATTAATTATGGCCAGATAGCCCCAAATGTCGGGCATGAACACCACCACTTCAGTACATTTAGCCAAATATATGGTGGCTTCTTCTAACTGATTCATCTGAAACGTAAGAAGTGTTTTGAGATGAACTCTTAAGGTATGGACATTGATAATATATAAATACATAATAGAGTGCTAAAGCCTTGCCATAGTTGGCCATAAAATGTTTCTTCGACTTCTTGTTACTGGGCAAACACATCTCAAAAGCTTGACTAGCCAATTCATAGTCTTCGCGTTGAAAAGCCAAGTGAGCCAGCCGCATGAGACTCAATTCAAATATGGAGCCAACATTGGGTTCAGTGATGTTCAGAAGATCCTTGAATTGTACAATGGCCTCATCGAAACTTCCACGTGAATAGAGAGCATTTCCATTGGTATGAGCTTGATAATAGTGCTATGCAGATAGATAAGGATCCGACAGCACCGAAAATGTCCAAATAACTCACCATTAGTTCGCCGTTGTTATCAGTGTCCAATTGACGTATTTGAAATTCATCATCAATTTGCCCTTGCAGTGTCTTCAATGTGGTTGTCACCAAGTAAGCCTCGACTGGCGTGAAATCTGTAGAGATTTGCGCAAACACAATCTCCGCAAAACCATAAGCTCCCAGGCGGGCAAACAGTTTGAAAGTTTGATAAAACTTTAAATTCGTTTTTCCCGCCGTATTGCTAATTTCAAAATCATTTGGCAAAAACAATTCGTACAGAGAACGGGGAGCGTTGGAGAAAGTCTTGGCTGGCACGTCACAAAGATTTTCGTATTTCCATCGGGCATATTCCATGCCGGGTAAGTAGGTATTCATGGCTCTTGTAAAAGCAATACAATAAAATCCATGTATCAATTTCCAAATTATATTTGCCGGCAAATATGCGCAGGTTTTGCAACATATTCGAATATGCAGCATTTACTATTTCTTCATCTTTGGATTGTAAGTCCATCATGTAGTTGACATAGAGCTTAGCAAGGGAACTGTAAGAGAAGAATAAAAATATCATAATCGGTCTTAAAATCCGTTATATAATCGGTAATTCAATAATCATTTGGGCTACAAATATATATAAAGGTTGGCTTTTTGTCACAGTTACTTGTACTTGCACAAGACCCATTACAAATCGATAACTTACGGAAAATATTCATCCTCAGATCCATCCTTTGCTTTGACGAAAAACTGGGCGGCGGAATGGAAATTTAAGTTCTCCACATTGTTTAAAAATGTGTAGAAGTTGAAGAACTTCTGGTTGTTGCTGCCCGCCTTGAGTTCTTCGTATATCTGTTTGGCCATCTCTGGTTCCCCAATAATACACATCATTCTCAGCTCATCCATCATACCAATCAAACGGTGCTGTTCCTTATCAAAAGCAGTAACACAATGACAGATATTCTCCCAACTGCACTTTTCGAATTGATTTTCAATTCGATCTATTAGCTCCTTGTACATGTGAGTGATCATTTGCTGTAAATAGTCAAAGGATAGTATAAAACTATTTTCTCAGCAGATTAAGACCTACACGAAATTCAATATTATTCTTCGTTGGCATTCGTATATTGAAATCAGCTCCGCAAAGTTTCAAAAGTAAATTATTCAGATTACCCAATTGGCAGCAGAAATAGTCTCGTTTTTGTACAACAGATTTAATCTCACGATTCACTATAAAAGATATGACATCCGAAATGAGATTATCAAATGCTCTATAAAGTTCCTCGACTACATTCTTATCTTCCTCGCAATCATATCGTGTGTCTTGGAAGTCATACAACGTCTCAATTTGGACGTCTTGAGGACAGACTCATTGTAGGTGTCCAGGGGTTCATTGCGTTGGGTAATGGGTTGATAGAAGCATATCTTAATGGAGGCAAACATGGGACCAATTGAAGGATTAGTGGGGAAACTGGAAGTAGAATTATGAATAGAAGTCCGACGAGTGACTGAAGGCCTGAAAATTGGTGTCAACAAAGTGGCAAAGCGACAGTTGTTCACTGCAAAATAGAATCAACTTAATGTTTATCAAATTAAACTTTCCACTTTACCTGATGGATATACGAATATGCTGGGGTTAATGAGACCCTCATAGAAAGCATTCTCAGGCGTGTCCTTAAACAATTGCACTACCAAATCATAGTCATTGCGAGCTATAACAGATTCGAGGATAAGACGCATCTCCTCGGTGAGAACAAAACGATGCAGAGAGTTGTTAATCAAGGCCACATCCACCAGTGGATCAATCTGATCTATTTTAAGATCCACTCCGGGTGTAGCCAGTAGTTGGCGAAAGATGCGAGGCAACTTGATGCGCATATTGGTTTCCATTTGAAGGGAACTGAAATTCTTACTAGAATTATAATCCCTCTTGATATTCTCCCAGACAATACCTGTGCTCTGGGTGCTAATGATCTGAGAGCTAAAACTATAGTAATTGCATATCGGAAGCACATGATAGTCCCCATTTTCTTTGGGTAGTTTCGAGCGAAAGGCAATGGTTACACCCAAGTCTGCAGCTCGTTCGTGCAGCTCGTCGGGAACATTGTAAATCGATTCCAAGGTAATAAATACTAGATTGTTGAAGTTAAAGTTCTTCAGCATTGGCAGAATTGAGTACATATGCCATTGAGTGGTCGTCGTAATCTTTTCGCTAGTGGGAGTTCGTAGCAAACGTTTATATTGCGGATATAGATAGATTTTTACATTACTGATGAAACGTCGTCGCTGAAAGAGCTGAAGCAGATCACAATTACCTCGGGAAATGAATTGCAGACGCTCGCCGACTAGATTACCCTGTTCGCTTTCACCCTCTGCCTCGCCTTTTTCCCAATTGTCAGTTTTTGAAAAACTTTGAACTGGAATACCATCTACTTGCGAGGTACTTGATGGGGTTTCCGTGTAGTCGGCCCCAGTTCCATCGCCCTTTGCATTGAAAGACTTGTTTATGGTCTTCAAGTGACCCTTGCGATGACGCGGTATTCTTTGATAGAGCGTAATGACCAATGGATTATCACTGAAAGTGTTCATATCATTGATATCGTCTTGCATTATACCCATGGCGAAGACGGGCTTATTCATGGAGAACTCATTCTGATAGATTATAGTATCCTTGGTATATTTTTCCTGCATCTTCTGCAATGTGTTCTTCACATGAAACAAATGCAATTCCATGGGGTAAGCTGTCTCTGGCAATTTATCAATCACATTCAACTGAATGTAGAGGAAAACACGTTGTTGGGATATTCTTTTTTCAGGACCTAGCAAATCGCTGCTCTGCTCACTATCAAAGGTTGAACGTTTGCTTTGACGGTTAGATGAACGTTTCTTTCGGAGGGGCCTGGAAGTTCGAAGCACTGTGGTTGTGGTGCCATTGTTGTTAGTATCCATTTGGAGAAAATATAACTTAAACTAGTTTTAACAAAAACGGGGGAAAATATGAGTTTTGCCACACTGTTTGCTTGGCAATGTTTGTGTGTGTTCCTCCAAAGTGTTTATTCTGCGTTCATCTTCCATGCTTGTGTGTTGGATATGTTTGGCTTTGCCTCGGTCTTGGTGTTGGTTTATGTTTGCCAAATGCCAACGCGGCGGGATTCAAAACAATAAGCACTCCAAGTTTGCATTTTCCTTGCCTCTCGTTTTTAACCCATCCATTCCTTTCCACTGGCTCGTGTCAATGTTATTTTTATGGCTCCCAGACACATAAGTTTTATTAGACAACGTTGGCTCATAAAAAATGTTTGGCCAAAGTGTTGAAAGATCTTAAATTATTCGTGCCTTGCCTGTGCCTGGCTAAATGTTTACACACAGATATGGCCCGAAAGAGAAAAACGAGTATAACTAAAAATTTTCCACAATTAACTGTTAAATGGAAATTCAGACAAGAAATTCAATTTATTTGATTTCATTTTACTCCTACTCCTCCACGCTGGTTGTTCGTTTGCTTGGTCAAAGTCATTTGCACAAACTTTGCCCATAACTGAAAAAAAAAAAAATTAACACTTGACCTGTAACTTTTGCAAAAACAAAAAAAAATAATAAAGAGCAAGTGCAGGATTTGACTGGACAAGAAGGGGCTCAGTGGGGTCGGTAGCAGCTACAAATGCATCTGCAACTCCATATAAAATATATTGCAAATTTATACGCGATGCTCGGACGGTTCTCTCTCTCTTTCTCTGTGCTCAGTGCGTAAAAGTTATGCCATATATTGCGTTTATAACATGCCCAACCTTACTCATCTCCTTACTCTCTTTCCTCCTTCCTTACTGTCTTTCAAAATTATTATTTTAATGTGGGTCACATGGGGAGGAGGGTCGTAGGTTGGCAAAAATGAAATTTGCATGGCATAAGGATTCCGCTTCAACCGAACATTTTCTTGCTCCAAAAACTGCACCTAACAAACTTTAATATGTCTTAATCCTTGTTGCAGTTGCCTGTAACTAACGAATTATGGCATTAATACCACTGTGGTATGTCTGTGAGTGTGTGTGTGTGTGTGTGTGGGAGAGAGCTTGGATATGTTTTACTTGAGCAAAGTTGACTTTTGGGATCATCATTAGAGCAGAATTCCCTATATGAATAGAATTGTGTCGGGTGGTTGCTTGGGTTGGATTTTCTTACGAGTTTCCTATGCCTAGACTTATTATCCTTTAAGGCTGTTGGGCGAATGCGCAAGTTATGTAGGCTAAAGGATTTATTTACAAAATCACTACACTAATTAATAGACAATTTTCAATTTAGAAACCATTGGCAACCAATGCAGAAATTCCATAATTATCCTTTGTTGTGCGTTTATGGCATAGGCAATAAAAAAAATTGCATGCGTTTTAGATATAAATTCTCGTAGGTGCTCCTGCACCTAAATCATTCTGTCATAATTGGACTTTAAGGCTTTAAATTATTAAAAAATAATGTCTAGTACACGTTTTTAGCTGATGAAGTGAATTTTGATATCTATTAATGATTTTGTGCGCCATCTTTACAATCATTTTGTTGCCGTCTTGGTCGAGGGTGTTTTTGTCCGTGTGGATGTGTGTGTGTGTGTGTAGGGAAGTAATTAGAAGAATCAACACTTTGGGTTAGCCGCAGTGAACTGAGATTCCATCGAATACAAAACCAGTGGAGCGAAATTGAAAAAGCACCACATAAACGAAAAAAAACACACACACTCATATGTCGGGCTTTCACTGTGTACACATGCACAGTCACACACACACATACATACATGCATGTTGGAAAACAGAATTTAAAAAATATTAAGTTTTTTTTTTTTTTTGTAAATAAAAGGGAAATTTACCTTAAAAAGTTGCCCAGGGGGGAAGCTACCCCCCCTCCATGCATTACCACCTTCATGTGTTTGGCACAAGTACGAGTCTTAGGACTCACAGGACTCGATGATGTGTAAAACGGAAGGTAGACAAGTTACGGCAAATTATGGCAAAGTTTCCCTACTCCCATGGGGAACTGTAAAAGAAAAGCAGAAATATGCTTGCAATATGGGTACAAAGAAAAAAAAAAAAACCTAAGTGCAAATGAGTGCATGAAAAATGCAAGAGAATCCAAAGTAAGATGTAAAAAGGAAGAGAGACACAAACACAGAGAGATAGAGAGAGAGAGAAAGCGAGATGGAGAAAAATGTGACTTTGAGAGAAAGTTGCATATCTCTAAGGACCTGTGTGTGGCTTGGTGTGGGCAGAGATCATGGCTAGCAATATTTTTTATGGCTAACTTGTGGTAAACTTTTGACATGAAGCGACAACAACAAAAGAAAAACGTCAACGAAGAGACAGAGAGCGAAAGAGACAGAAAGTAGTTTTCTAATTTGTCCACAGGGAAATTCAGATGATTGAGATTAAAGTTGGCAAAGTAAAAATCTTTTCATAATATTTCAAATTCATTTCACTTGACATTAAGATTCAAGGTGGAACTTGCGTACTTAACGCATGCCACAATTATGTCGAACACCGTCCCTCTACACACACACACACAGACACCAAACTCTATGGCTGTTGTGGCAGCAAATGGCCAGAGGAAAACGCTTTACGCATATATTAATAAATCGCCAATGGATGGCTTGAGTATCTATCTAGAGCAGCCGAACTGAATTCCCAGACACGCGCATGCCAGAACGTATGTGGGGCGTATGAGTAATATTTTGCTGTAGCACAGGATGCGTGACAATGGAATCGAATTTATTCATTAAAATGTGACAGTTGCCGCTTGCCAGGTCCATGTGTTGCCTCCTGCTTAAGCAAAAGACTTAAAAATACAAGTGAATGAAAAAGAAAAAGCTGAACAGAAGCTGAAGCAACCAAAATGAGAAAAAAGTTTTATATGTTTCTACATATTTATCATTAGCCAGCCAAGCCTTAGTCCTTTTGTATATATATGTACATATTTATGGGCATAAACATTTTGCCCATCCTCTACTGTCTCTCTCTCTCTCTCTCTCTCTTTCTTTCACACACACACTGCGGGCACGTTTTCTTTTATGTGTTGCATGTTTGCCTGTGTGTGTGTGTGGTTGTATGTTGATATTTCTTTGGATTTTCCTTTCCCTTTGCCTTGTTGCCGTTGTTGGTTGTTTTTGTGTTGTTGTCGTCTCCTTTATGACTTTGTTTTCTGGCTCTTAATTAACAAGCAAGCTTCTGCCCTCTACACCACCTGCATCTCCGTATCCTGCAGTGTCTCTTCACTCATATGTTTGATTATCCTGCTCATGTTTTCGCCTTAAGCATGTTTGAGCTCAACTCCTTTTACAAAAGTTTTGCCTCTCAACAAACGGAATATGATGGAATTTAAAATTTGCTAAAATTTTATAAAATTATCTTATACAGCCAAAACGAAAACCAAGTTAACTGAGACTCAAACTCTCAATTAGGCTATGTCATTTAATGTTTGCTCAAAGACGACTGCCAGTCAATATTCATCGGCCAACAACCATTTAGCTGGATCTTTCTGCCTATACAGTCAGCCGGCAGCTGTCAGCATTGGCTATTGGAATTTTTGTGTAATTTTACTTTGACCCAGACTCAGGCTTACGTTTAGGTGCAGGTTTTGATTCGAGCTGGCTGGGTCCAAGCCGATACACCTTAATTACAGGCAATTATGAGCTCAAAGGCATAAATGATGGCCATGGCCTGGTAGCCGAAGCCGTTATGACTTTGAGCTGACAAAATTGCCAATGCCCATGCTGCTGCATACCATGGGAGAAAAAATCCAAAAAGCGGAATTTACTAGAACCTTTGCCAACAAAATAAACTTTGTGTTTGCAGTGACATTTTTGTAATCCTTTTTTGATTTTCTGGTTGGGGTGCATTTTATTTGAACATCGTTGACATAATGAAGTTAGGCAAGTGCAGATAATTGTGAATGCAGCCAAAGGACTACGATCATCATAGCTAATATGAAGGCGAAATTTCCGACATACGCTCGAGTGGGCCGTAATTTGTGTAAGCTGATTTACGCCAAGTGGGTCGAGAGGAAGGCAGAGAGGGAAACATTTTGTCGGGCAAAGCGGATCAAATAATGTCTGAGTAAAAGTTTTGTCTCGTGCAGGAAAATAAATAAAGCAAAATATGCAAAACAGAGCTAGACCGATTGCGTTTCGTCGTCTAAGCTGCAATCAATATTCAAATCCACTTAACATTCGAATTTGATGTGATAAAATTTGACATTTCTTGTGACTTGGTTTTGACTTTGGTTCTCCAACAAATCGTACAGGGACTTTTCATTTTCATTCCCTTCTCTCGTTTTCTTATTTTTTTTTTTTTTTTAATTTGCAGCATCAGTCAGGCGCATCGACTCGATTCAAATTCATTCATCCACTCGAAATGAAATGCAAATCCTTTTACAAAATCCAAACGGCCGCCGCTTTGCTATTTCAAGAGGCATTCAGCGGAGAGAAGGTGGAGTAGAGCGGAGTGGGGTACCTGGTTAGGTCAAAACCCCTTGGATCTAAGTTCATTATTATGCTGAGGAAATAACCTTTGTCTCGAATTAATTAAAATGGATTTACATGAGCTCAAAGTGTCCCACACACAAAGGCACCTTTACACCGCACCGGTACCCCACCACTAATCCCATGACCATATCCTGGGCCCACTATTTTGCATCAGCCTAACCTGGATCTGGACCAGGACACTGATTGTGAGTGACTCTTCGGCTGACTGACTCGCTCCTCACTGTCAACTGTGTGAAGCTGAGGACCGCAGATAAATATTTATATTTCGCTTTTTAATCTTTTGTAATTTTAAGTCGCGTCATACTCTGTACCCCTTTCACACCCGACCCCTAAATACCCCCCATCCAACCGAAACAGCACCCTACCACCACCTCTGCCCTGCCGCTCAGTTGTTTTGTGGGTTCAACTTTTGCTATTTGCTGCCTTTGCTATTTGGCTATGCTTTCTGTTGACTTTTCAATTTGAAAGTTGAAAGCACTTAGAGTTATTAGAATGAGAAGCATGGAGCTAACATCAAGTGGCTGACGATGACGGGACTATGAATGAGATTGAGAGCAAGGAAGAATCGGGATTATTTAAATTTCAGTTTGACTTTTGCTAATTTAAGCAACAGGAACAAGTTGCTATTTAAACCATTTACCATCTACTGATATTATTTGATCTACTTTCCTTAAATAAGTGCAAACAGCATATTTCCGGTACTTCAAACTCCATAAAGCAATTTGCAAATTTAACACTTTTAAGTTTGAAAAGTCAATAACTTCTGTTTCTTTTTTGTGCTCTTCCCAGAAACGTACACATGTTCTTTATATAATCTGAAGAAAATGTTGTGTTCCTTTAGTGAAAAATGTATAAGAATTAGTATTTTTAAACAAAAAATACACTAAAAAATGACAACTTTAAATTTATTTGTATGCAGATTTACTTACCTAAGAACTAATCTTAGGACTATCAGTGAATCGTTGTTACTTTTGGGATTAATAGACATAGAATGGATCTCAAATACATCCAACAGTAAGTTTTAATGATTTTTGTTATGTTTCTTGTTGTTTAGGTTTAGGTAAAAAGAAGTTGTTTCCCCTGAAAACGGTTGCTGGATTGGACATATGAAACACAATTAAAGTTTTTCCTTTAAAACTGACTGTTTTTTGTTTAATTCATCACAACTGCCTCGCCTTCCCATAGTTTTCTATTCCTAAAAAGTTATTTAATTTTCTAAAAACTCCAAGGAAATACAAATTTTTGACCTATTTAAAGGCATTTTCCATAATTTCTGATATACATATAAATAGATAAAACATCTCGTGGTCTATATCCACCTCCACAAAGACATTTAGCTGATGCATATTAAATTGCCTGCCAAATGTCAAATTCATCAATTTCATGGCTTTTCTTTTATTGAAGAAATGGCAATAGGGAAGGGACAAGGTGGGACCACTTCAAAAGACTTGGGTAACAATAACAACGAACCGTAACCTACATCAAATAGAACGAAGAAAAGTGTCTTGAAATCTTGGCACCGACTTGGATTACATCCTCTACTAGCAATTTGGACCCCTTGCGATTAACTAATGTTGGCTGTCACAATAGCTCCAACAAACTCTTGAAAATGCACAGATAGAAGGTAGCAACAACCAACTCTGGATCATGGCGAAAGGTGGCCATGACGCTGCTGTTGGTTTTCCTTTTGCTCAAGTCAAAATTAATTTCAATTTACATTTAAATGCAGTCGCCTGTCGACCGGCGACAGGCGGCAAGTGGCAAGTGGCAGGCGGTGGTGACCAGCAAGCGGCAACATTTGCTGACCTGACCTTGCCGTTGCTCTTCCCATTCCACATTCTGGTCATGCTCTTACAGGAATGAGATGAAAAAGTTGTTTAATACCATAATTGGCTTACTGATGAAGGTTAGCCGAGAGTGAGAGTGAGAGTAAGAGCGGCGAGCGAGTGAGAGCAAAGAAAATAGGTAAAGTATGAAAAATTCTTTACGAATCGCACACAAATTATTCAAGAATGAAAATTTTTGACAGCACTCGCGCCTTTTCCTCCTTGCCACTTGAATGGGGCAACCTTGAAAGTGGAAAATTTTCTGGTCGCGAATGCGAAGGAAAGAAAGAAATGTTGGCAGTATTAAAGATTTATTAGCTAAGTGCACTTGCCGTTTGTTTGTTATGTTGGTTGGTTGGCTGGCTGGTTGAGATGGGTCACCACCAAATTTCAAATTTGCTAGCCATCTTTCGAATTATAAAGCGTTTATAAGTATAACAAGTGGAAGCGAACGAAACAATTCGAAAGTTTTCGTCTTTATCGACAGGAAGCACAGCGTACTTAATATTTGCTTAATTCTTTCTTGAGTGATTTTCGAATTGCTGTGCTGTGCCCATTGAAGAAGTTTTGGCTTAGTGAGCATTTGCATTTGCTGAATTCCCATCAACAATTTCCATTTTGTCATCAAGTTCATTTGGCAGTTGGCAAGCAAATGCCACGCCCTAACTTGCCTCCATTTAGTTGGGCTGGGCCTGCATCAATTTTATTGACTTTTCCCATCGTTCCACTCGATTGAATGCACAATTTCATTAGCAAGAGCAGGGACTTGTCTCTCTCCTTCTCTGTTTCTCTGTCTCTATTACAATCTATTTCATTCTTGTCGCTTTCCCTCTGGCTTTGTCTCTCCATTGGTTTCTATGTTTTTCATCCGAACTGCATTTGAACTAGTTTTAACAAATGCAACTTGAAATTCAATCAATAATTCCTGTGGCACAAATTGTTGCCATAAGTCTCGGCAGTCGCCAAGCGATTTCTTCTAGTACTTGGTCCTTGTCTTGTTGTTTTCCATAATCATGTTAACAACTCATGGCCTGACACCAGCAATGGCAATACCAACAGCAACAACAACAACACCAATGGCAAAAACTTTTAATTTAATAAAACCCAAAGTCATGAACATCAAGTACACAAAAGACTCTTAACTTCAATTCCCACTAGAGTCCTGATTATGACTACCAAAAATAAATTGTAAAAAAACTTTTAATTAGTAGGCTGGCCAAAAGTTTTTCAATTATTGCCACCTGCACTAACACTTCCAGGCAAAACCCGAACCAAACCCCGTTCAACCCAAACTGATTTCAAATTCAACTACCAATAACCCCTTCTAGTTCACAATCCCTAGGCTAACCACTAATGAGTCTGCCCCAAAAGGGTGGCCAAAATCATTGGGGTTAATTATCCCCTGGCAGCGTGTGCAAATAATGTTTTGGCCCAAAAGGAGCCGTGAGACCTAAGACCAAAGTTGATCAGGGATCGAGTATAATGGACTATAGTATTTGATTCTCTGAATAATTATGGCCGCATATCAAACGAATGTATCTCTTCACTGCATGATAAATGCCGTCTAGACGCCACTTGCTAACGGAGAAGGACTTAACGTGCCGCAATCGACAATTTTTTTTCCGTCAAAGCAATGCAATTTGGTTCGGTTTGCTGCTATTGGTGCTGCTGGTGACATTCGATTTTCCCATTTGGCAACTTAATCCGTTTTCAGTTCTTGCATGCCAAACAATGGTGGATGTGACATCCAGGAGAGTATCTCGCGTATATTTTACCCTGCCTACATACCCCCCACTTTCTAGGTAACCCCTATTGTCTGTGGACACCTTCGTCAGGGACACTTTAATTTTTAACTGCAAAGAAAGAAAACAGCAGGAAAATAACAGCACGTATTCATGTTTATTAAACTTTATTCTCTTTTAAAACGTCTTAGCTTAAGACATCAAAAAAATAAAGATTTTGTAGATGGTAACAAGTTTTTATGAAACTACTTGCTTTTATTAATTTAAGGAGAAGAAATTAAAACCTAATCTTCATTTAGTAAATTTAATTGTTGAAAATTGTTCTTAGGCGAACTAATTCTAGTGTGACTCAAACCCAAGTAGTGGGGAGTTGAACACCAATACTACTTTGACATTGTGAATATTTTGGGTTGGCTTAAAATTTCAAGTGTTTTTCTACAACATGTGTGCCTGACTGTAATTTTAGTTATATGCTATATTAGTATTTCTAACGGAAGTACAAATCTTAAGTGGTTCTGGTTTGGCACAGCCAAGTCAGTTGAACGCGATGTTTAGTCTTTAATAGTCGGCAACTTGTATTAGACCCATGTGAGTTTTAAAATCGATTTTACAGCTTTTGCCCAACACCCCATGCCAAAGAGCTACAAATGGGCTGTAAAAACTAATCATAACTTAAACTCCGCACGATTTATTAGAAAATCTTTTTAGGTACATTTTATATTTTATATGTTTCATGTGTAAGTTATTTATTCAGAATTTTATGTTGTATCAACTTGAGCTTAGACACTTGCCAATCATCGTTCCTTTTGAAATTTTTGCATTATGCTTTATGGGCAAGCTTTGTGACTCCATTTTCTTGTTCAACCTAACTTCACATTCATGTACTTTTCAAAGATGACACAAAATCTAGCCACATAATGAGCTACCAGCAAAAGAAAAAACATGGCACAGAGCAACAACAACATAAACAACAACAGGGAACTGCTTAACCAACAAACACAACTTTTCACATGCAACTGTATTTGGTGCTTATGCTTCTATTTCTACTTTGCAAATTACTTTCACGCTCCGAACTCCGCCTATTCTCCCTGGCGAAACCTCAGTTTACACAACGTTCAATGTTGCCAGCACTCACGGGCAGACGAGGACGGAAAAAGAAACTGTCATGAGTCTGCTAAGTACTTGTGACATGGCCCCATGCCACATGCCACATGCATATGCATATGCATATGCAACATTTGCTTTCGCCGTTGCCGTCGACATAATTTGCAACAAAGTGCTCTAGAAAAGATGCAACGAAGATGAAGCAAAAGCACAAGGCTGAGAGGAGGTAGGGAAAAAAGGCAAAATAATAACGGAATTCCTTTAATTTTCACACCACTACAACAACAAGGCGCAGGCTAGGCACAAGCTGAGCTACACCAGCCCCAGACCCACACTAGACCAGACCAGCCCAGACCAGGCCAGGCCAGACCAAACCTGATCCAGCAGACATTGACGGCAGTGGCCCAGCGGCAACTTGAACGGTTAAGTACTCCTCCACCTAGCCCCGTCTACTTCACCATCTATTCCACTCCACTCACTACACAAGCCAGTCAAGTCAACTGAAAACGTGACAGGATATCCTGCCGCCTACCTCCTCCTCCTTCTGTTCCTTTTGGCTGCTTTATGCTGCTTGGCCCCGCCCACTACTTGGTGATTACGCCGCCAGCATGCAAATGATAAAGCTGAGGAGTACGTGGCACTTAATGTGCGTCACATTATAATTTGGCAGCTGAGTGACTGACTGGCCTAGCTCGGCCCTACCGTTCCCTGCCAGCCCCACTCACCCTTCTGACTGTCTGACTGCCATAAATATTTCATTCCATTTGAAATCATACAGAATTGTAATAATTTCAATGCCGTCAATTAATTTGATCAAAACTCATTAAAACGGTTTGCCAGAGACAACCAAACAAAACCACATAAATGCTATTAAAAACTACTAGATAAATCTATATTTAAAATATTTCCAAATATCTAAATTAGACAAGCGTAGCCAAAAGCCTATTAAGCGTGGAACTGCTACTAATTTAGGAAACATTAATTATTTTCCTCTGTCCATTAATAGAAGTCGATCATATTTCAAGGAACATTTGATATTTTTAATATCGAGATTTCAATTTTTTTGTTTTTTTTTAGAAGCTCAATTGTAATTGTATTCAATGGAAAGCAACCAAAATAATTACATACCACATGTGGGTACATGTCGGGAAAGATGATGGACCAAACAATTTTAACCAAAGTTTAAAATATCCCTCTTGCATCGGTGGCATGGGAATACATAAAACAGCAACTGAACCACTTTGAATGGAAACACTTGCAATTCGATGGTAATAATAATGAAGCAAGTAAGTCGACTCGTCGACTTGGGTATACCATACACCAGGTGAAACAAATATTTCAAATTTCGAAAACCAAATGTTTGTCTATTAAATTGTTTTTACATGTCTTATACTATGTGCTATCTCGCTCACTCTACGAACACACGAGCACTCTAGAGCCGCCACTAGCCAACGGCCAATTCTGGCCATGTGGACCGCTTAGTAAAATACGTTCATACTCATATTTTGCATGTTTCTAGTCCGATTTTAATAAAATTTGGTAGTTTGATAGAAATAGATAAGAGTAATTAGTCTGCCGAATTTGAATGCTATAGTCAAAAAAATACAGGAGGAAATCGGTTTTTTCTAAATTATGGAGGCGGAAGTGGGCGTGGCAAAATGTGAAAATATATAAATTCTCCGCGCATACTATGCCAGTATACATACTAAATTTGGTGACTTTAGCTTTGTTAGTTTTTGATAAAATCAGTTCTGTTTAATTTGCGGGGGCGAAAGTGGGCGTGGCAAAATGTTTAAATAGCCAATATCTGCGCGTCTATTAAGCTAGTCTACATACCAAATTTAATGTCGGTAGCTATCATAGTTTTTAAGGAAATCAGTTTTATGTGAATTCCGGGGGCGGAAGGGGGCGTGGCAAAAAGTTTAAACAATTAGTGTCTGCGCGCTAACTAAACGAGCATATTAACCAAATTTGATGTCTCTAGCTATTATACTTTTTAAGAAAAACAGTTTTGTGTGATTCCAGGGGGCGTAAGGGGGCGTGGCAAAAATTTTGAAGAATCAATTTCTGCGCGCTAACTAATCGGGTATACAAACTAAATTTGATGTCTCTAGCTGTCATACTTTTTAAGAAAAACAGTTTTATGTGATTCCTGGGGGCGTAGGGGGCGTGGCCGAAATTCCAATTAACTCTGGAAATGTGCATAATACACGAGTATACATACCAAATTTGGTGGGTCTAGCTCATATAGTCTCCGAGATCTGCGTGTTCATACAGACGGACGGACGGACAGACGGACATGGCTAGATCGACTCGGCTGTTGATCCTGATCAAGAATATATATACTTTATAGGGTCGGAGAAGCTTCCTTCTGCCTGTTACATACATTTTGGCGACTTTAATATACCATTTCACCCTATGGGTGTATGGTATAATAACTCAAGAATGTTGATTTCGTTGTTTGTTGTGGTTTGGCGGTGTCTGCCCCTCTGAATTGGACCATGTCATACAAAATTTTGGAATTTATGTTCGAATGCGGTTCGAGCCAAGTATTGTGGTTGTCGGTTGGTCCGATGGACCAAATCTTTTACCAAAAATGAAAATGGCATTGATTTCAATTGTTTGATAATTTAAATATTTATGCGTGTGGCATAGAAAAGTTGGCAAACTGCTAATTCTATTTAAATCTGCATATCGATTGATTGTGGCCAAATTATATTTATTTTAATGATAAAGCATTTTATTGAAACGCATTTTATAATTGAAAATGTAAATTTATATTGTTCCACCATAAATAGATCAAATGGAATTTGATAAATTTAACTTAATGAGTTTGCCGTGGAGTGGGGAGTAAACAGGTGCAAAAAAAGGGAGAATAAATTGAA
This sequence comes from Drosophila tropicalis, assembly GCF_018151085.1. Classification (NCBI taxonomy): domain Eukaryota; kingdom Metazoa; phylum Arthropoda; class Insecta; order Diptera; family Drosophilidae; genus Drosophila; species Drosophila tropicalis. The sequence continues at coordinate 4,942 of NW_027172753.1, read as the reverse complement.
AAATAATCTTTATTTGGCATTTTTGGAATTACACATTGAAAAGATATTAGCCACAATTATGTGCGAATTGTAATATTTATATAGAGTATACATATTTGCGAAGTATGTACATTCCTATATAGACTATATGATAGGGCCGAATGCATTCGGACCATTCTTTAGCTGGCCTAATAATATTCATTTAATTTGTGTTCATTTCAGCATAAATTATCCAAAAACAAGCATTAAAATTTATGTAAAAATTTTACTCACTCATGGCCAGCATATCAATTAAAATGCATTTTTGGCTACCAACGCAATTGAATATGTATAAGGTTTTCCCTATGCGTATGCGTGTGTGTGTGTGTGTGTGTGTGTGTGCGTATTTGTGTTTGGTTGATTTTCGATATTTATCGCATTTTGCGCTAGGCTAAGGGCAAAATTTATTAGAGGAATTTGTAGCCAAAAAAAAGAGCCCAAAACTGTTGTTGTCCTTGGCACTGTAATATTTATTACACACGGCGTATACGTAATATCGAGTTTTTCCATTGTTTGTATGCCTCTTCTACCAACTGTCTACCCCAACCATACTTCTCTTTCTCTCGCATTCTCTGTGTGTTTTGTGTGTTGTGTATTTTGTGCGACATTTGTTTTCATTTACAAGTATTTCACTTAAAATTTATTTGCCATACACATTTTTATGGCTTGCCTTGACTCGACTTTCCCTTTCACTCAGAGAAAAAACCTGAACGAAACTTTCTGCTTCAAATTAAAAACTCTTTGATGCCAAAAGTATTTTTGCCGCTTAAAAGAATTCCATGATTTCAAAACTTTGTCTACAAAAAGGTAAACAATATTCCAGCTGGAATATGGCCACTTCTTAAATTAATGTCTTAGCTTAGGCACATGATTGTATCAATAAAATTGTGAGAGCCACTTGTTTGTGGGTAACAATAAGTATATATAACAGTGTCTATTTCTTTTTCATTTCCCTTAAAAGTCATAAACGTATTATTGTACATTAACATTTAGCCAACAGTTTTCTATGAGCCTTTAAAAAACTTGTGAACTTTAATGTTGATTCTAATATTGTCACTAGTTAGCTAGAACTAATCTGCATTTCTCCAAGTGTTTCCTTCGACTTGGTTCACTCTTTTGTGTTGAGGGGGGAGGGGACGCACAACCCGAATAACGCAGGCAGAATAAAAGAATAGTAACACGTCCGTACAACTCAGAAGTTTATTAGAGACTAATTGCGCGTGCCAGTAATTCAGTCGGGCAAGCGCAGTATTCAAATACAAAAAAGAGATAGATAGATGTATGCGTTCAAATACATACGCAATTAGAATACATGTGTGCATTGCTCTGGAAAGTTCTTGAACGTTACTTTTTTAACACCCTTCCTCAATGCAACCATGTTTACAAAGTTAACTCAAATTTAACATATTCACAAAGTCATTATGCTTTTTCTTTGGCAAATTCTTAGTTAAAATATCCGCTATCATTAAATCAGTCGGAACATACTTTAACTCAACAAAACCTTCAGACACAGTTTGTCGTACAAAATGATATCTTATATCTATATGTTTTGTCCTAGAATGATGAACTGGATTCTTCGCCAACTGTTGGGCACTCAAGTTATCTCCATATACAACTGTTGGGGTCTCGGCATTTCCACATCCCAGCTCAATGATTAAGCGTCGCAAAACGATAGCTTCTTTGCATGCGGCCGACAAAGCTATATACTCAGCTTCAGTGCTACTTAGCGCCACACTGCGCTGTTTCTCAGATTTCAAGATATTGGGCCTCCGGCCAAAAAGAAAACATAGCCGGTATAGGACTTCCGGTCAGTTTTGTCACCACCCCAATCGGCATCTACATATCCAGAAAAAGCTTGGCCGGTCCTTTTATAGCGTAGCTTTTTATCCATCGTTGATGCCAAATACCGCAGGATGTGCTTCACACCTGCTTCATGCTCTGAATGCGGATCTTGATTTCGCTGAGCCAACTTTGCAACTGAATGCAATATATCCGGTCTGGTGGTTAGAGCCAGCCACATCAGTTCGCCTATTTGAGTCTGGTACGACCCTATGTCAACCCTCTTGCACTGCTTATTGTCGCATGCCACTTGATGCCCTGCGTCAAGAGGAGTAACCGCCGGTCTGCAGTTTTCGATACCGTATCGAACCAACATATCGTTGATATATTGGGAATGGCCTAGAGTAATAGGCCCAAGCTCACCGTCTCGATGAATCTCCATACCCAGGAATAGCTCAGTTGCACCCTTGTCTGTGCAATCGAACGCGTTTGATATCGCTGCTTTGATGGCATCCATCTTCTGTTTTGAACGACAAGCTATAAGAAGATCATCAACATAAACAAGAATTAATGTTAAGTCTTCTTCACCATGGTTTTGGTATAGACACGGCTCACTACTACATGGTTTAAAACCCAAATCTCGTAATACAGCGTCCAGCTTAGAGTTCCATGCCCTTCCTGATTGTTTCAAACCGTAGATTGCCTTCTTCAAATGTAATGCAGCCTTTGGACGATTTTTGTCTGTGTACCCCATGGGTTGCCTCATATACACCGTGTCCTCCAGATCGCTATTGAGGTATGCTGTGCATACGTCCATTTGATGTAAATAAAGATCCAACTCTGCTGCCACCGCCAAAACAAACCTTACGCTTTCTAATCGACATACAGGTGCATATGTATCGGTGTAGTTTACACCGAACTGCTGCGAGCATCCTTTCGCAACCAATCGCGCCTTAAAACGTTCAATGTCTCCATGCGCATTCTTTTTCAGACTAAAAACCCATTTGCAGCCTATTGTTCGTTGTTTGTTTGTTAGGTCTATCAGCTCCCAAGTTTGATTTTTTACCAGAGCTCCAAACTCTTTGTCCATTGCCTCTTGCCACTGCGATGCATATGGTCCACTTATGGCATCCTCGTAGGTCGATGGAATTGGTACCTCACCAGCCACAATCGAAGCAAGTATATTATATTGTTTTCTCGGCCGTCCAGGTTTTCCCGTTCTGATTACTCGTGGTCTGCCAGGTCCTACCCGCATTTCGCTCTCATCTTGTGCAAGCTTTTCTTCAGGTGCACTATGAAACGATTCCTCGTCAGCATCTGATTCAGCAGACTGTCCCTCTGATGCGTCGCTCTCGCTTTCATTTATTTCTGGATTTGCATCTGCTATCTCATTTTGCCTATAGCGTCCAGGCAAATCAAACATAACCGTCGTACAATTAGTTTGCTCTATGGGATCTCTTTCATCAAAGAGAACATCTCTTCGTTCAACCACTTTGCGAGTTTCTCCATCATATAATCGGTATCCTTTTGCTTCTCTTGAATATCCCACCATGCGATATTCCTTTCCTTTTGGTCGGAATTTACTTTCCTGGTGACCCTTGGATAGCGCAACTGCAACAGAACCAAAAACTTTAAGATGATTAATACATGGCTTCTTGCCAGTCCACGCTTCCATTGGCGTTTGGTTTGTCAGTGCGCTTGTAGGCGAACGGTTCCTTAGATATACAGCTGTAAATATAGCCTCTGCCCACAATGCCTCACATAATCCAGACTGTGCCAACAAACACCTAGACATTTCCACCAGAGTGCGGTTAGCTCGTTCCGCAACGCCGTTCTGTTGTGGAGTGTACGCTATGGTCAACTGGCGTACTATCCCGTTTTTCTTCAGGTAGTCATCGAATGCATTGTTCACATATTCTCGTCCATTGTCACTGCGGATACATTTTAGCTTCTTCCCTGTCTGCCTCTCCACTAGACTCTTGAACTCCAGAAACTTGCCAAAAACCTCATCTTTGCCCTTGAGGAAATACACAAAAATTCGCCTAGATTTGTCATCAATAAATGTTAGGAAATAACGTGAACCACCTAGTGATTTTGTTCCAAAAGGTCCGCAGACATCACTATGAACCAATTGTAAAAGTTCACTGGACCGACTTTCTGTCATCTTAGGAAATGGCTGAACATGTATTTTACTCACCATGCATGTCTTACATGGAGTATTGGGCGCGAAGTTGGTCACACTAAGCCCACGTACCAAGCCCTTACTTGCGATTTGCGTCAGACTTTTATAATTAAGATGACCAAAGCGTTTGTGCCACAATGATACATCTTCTCCGACAGCAGCAAAAAGATTTTCCGATTCAGCTTCAAAAACAAACAAGTTGCCTATCTTTTTTGCTTCTAAAATACATTCACCATTTTGTATGATCTTGGCCATATGTTTTTCGAAATGTACAACACTGTTATATTCAATAACACGCGCCACTGACATAAAGTTTCCTGCCAGCCCTGGTACATAAAGCACGTTGTTCATTGTTAATTTACATATTCCAGTCCGAATAGTGACTTTTCCTTTGCCTTCTGCACGTAAATACCCCGCATCTGCCAGACTGATCTTCTCATCATGTACAGAGAAATCTGAAAACATACTCTTATCGCAACACATATGACTCGTCGCACCAGAATCCAAGCACCACTTCTCTCTTTTCATATTCTCTGCTTCCAAAGCATTTATCAAGCTACATTGCTTGTTTTCCATTTTCTCAGTGTATTTGTACTCTTTCTCTTTTTATCGACTCTCTCTTTGCCGCACTGTGCTTTGACATGCCCTTGCCTGCCGCATTTGTAACAAGTAATTTGCGAACGATTTCTCTGTGTGCGTGCATTTTGATTTCTGTTTCTGTTCTGCATAGCAACAAATGCCTCTTGCCCATTCTCTTTCGTTACAGTTAGACGTTTTCGTTCTGCTTCCTCCTTTAATTTTATGCAGAGAATTTCAAAACTGGGCAAATCGTCGCGCGTCTCGATGGCGACAACGAAATTCTCATACACTGGTGGTAAACTCGATAACAAAATGATAGTTCGTAACTCCTCATTTATTTGTACACCGGCGCCTGCAAGCTGATCTAACACATCAGAGAAACCA